>NW_022436963.1:24773127-25086577 GCF_009761245.1 Sapajus apella
TATTTAAAGCATAATGATACTCTCTCTGCCATTTTGAACTCTAATTATTCTTATATTTCTTCCTTGGCAATAGTTACAAACATACCTTTTGCTATTGGTTCTTTTGCAGATTACTGTTTACATCTTTGATTGTCATTGATCGTTTCACCGGCTTGTGAAATGTTAACTGCTCTGTTAATTAGATGCCAAACTAAGGAATAGCAGATACTATGTTGTCTACCAGGCCTCTCTCACTTCAGTGTTAGTACAATGCCTCATATCTCATAAATGCTTAATAAATGCTGTCATTAGTAGTAAAATTGTTCCATTATTCCAGGCAAATGAAAAAAATATATAGTTAAGTCAGAAAGAGAGTGAAGGCAAGGCCCCCTGGGAAGGTGCCGCTAGCAGAAACATTGCCAAATCAAATCATGTTTCCAGTTTACCAAGAGTCAGTGAGCCCTATGGACATACTCTAACCCAAACTGGGGAAATTGGGAACAAATGCTTTTGGAACCCCACATGTTTGGGTGTGGGCTGGGGAGACCTTCACAGGCTTGTAGACCACATGGCAGTTTCAAGTTTTTCATATATAAGACTTGGAAGTGAAAGTCAGATGTGATTAAAAATACACGTCTTACAGATGTCTGGATGCTGTTCAAATCCCCAAAAGTGTGATAGAAAATGCAGTTGCTTTCCAGATTTTTAGGGCGGAAAAAAAGGCCACCGTGTCCCCTTTGTCTCCTTATTGAATGGGTATGTTCAAGTGACGTTTTAAATTTGTAGTGTTATGTCAGCTGCCTGTTTACCTTTTGAGTGGCCCTGCTCACTGCTCTGAAACTGAAAACAGGGTAATTGGAGGAACACGTGATGTGTCCCAGGAGATGAAAAGTCCGTATTATTTTTAGCATATGCCAAGTAAGCCTAGGAAAGTGTAACATGCATATAAACATAATTTATGGAAATGAAAAATATAAAATCTTCATACTATCTCCCTGATACCAAAATAGAACAAAATTACCTTCTTTTAATATTTTTTTACATTCTCATTCTTTATAAGAAAATTTTAATTTATTTTACTTTTAAAAAAAGCACTCTGTAACCATATCCAGCTGTTTGGCTTTGTTTATAATAATGTGTTTACTTATCATCAATATAAACACATGATCTGAACATCTGTCTCCTTCTACCCCAACTTATTTGCTTTCAGTCTTTACTTTAGCTTGAACTTGAAGTCAACATTTTTTTTTTTTGGGACTCAAAGGAGTTGCAGAGACCCTAGAGGTGTTTCTTTGCAGTGGACTTGAGAGGTATGTTTAATTTAAGAAGTCATATCCCCCTCCCTTCCCAAAAAAGGAAAAAAAGAAAAAAAAAAAAGAATTGTCTCTGTTACACAGGCAGAGAACAAAATGGAAAAGAAAGGCACTGTGTTTTGCCAGACAAAGACAGGCTATCAATTTTCATAAATCTACATTCCCAAGACAACTGCTCATGTCTGGTAAGAGGTCTATTTCTTTGAACTTACATACCAGAAAGTATTTTTTCCCTTGTCTCAGAAAGTTGAAGAATACACTTTAATAATTGTAATATTTGCATAATGTAATCAATATAAGACAGATAATTTTGTTAATCTCAACAATTCTATTTCATAAGAATAGGGGTAGTGGGTGTGGGAAGAGGGTGCAGAGCTGAATAGGGGAGTCCTAAATACAATTTATACAAATATACTTTCTGATTGTCCACGGAAGAACACTCTTTGCAAATATAAAAATTATATGTGTGTGTATCTGCTTGTGTTTACATGTATTTATGTATATATGTCTGTTGCTAATTATAATATGGACATTTACATATAGTAATTTAACAACAAGAACCTGGCACATCTGAAACAAAATTGACAATCTGTGATTTAAAAGTGTTTTGCAAACAGCCAAACATTCTCCAAATTTACTGGTTTTCAAGTCTTATAACCTTTCTTCTTGTTCTTTTCCTTCTTCCCCTCCAGTTTTAAGCACTAACCAACCGACTTTCTTGGACAAATAAAACTCTAGCCATACATAGGTATCAAGATCAAGCATGCATATGTATAGTAAGTATCTGTCCACTTTAGTTCATTTCCCAAGAAAGTTTTATATCTGGGTCTTTGAGATAGAGGGGGCTCATGTTGTTAAGGCTGCCTAATATACATACAGTTGGTTGTATAATGAGATCCTAATAATCATTAAGCATAGATCAGTTAAAACAACACATTGAAAGAGAGCACAACTTGGATTTTTAAAGTTGGTAGTTATTCCTGTATATCCGTAGTATCAGGAAGTGTCAGGCTTTTTGATTTTTAGGGTAATTTAGACCAGGGGTTCCTGCCTGACTGATGACCTGCATTACTGCATGTACCTGACAGATGTGTAGCTTTCTTGGTCTCTCCCCTAGAGATTTTGATTTGGCAGGATGGCAGTGGGGAGGGTGGGTTGTTCCTGAAGATGGTCATTTCTCACAGGTGCCTCAGATAATTATTGTGATGGGTCAATATGGAAAACAGCACTTTAGATCTGTACTGCCCAGCGTGAGGTCCATGGATCAGAAGCTTCAGCATCACCTCTGCTTAGCGCCCAAATGCCTCAAAGAGGACAGCCTGGCTGATTTGTTTGTGGGAGATAGGAATTGATGACATTCAAGGCATCCCAGAAACGGGGCTTAAGGTAGGCTGGAGGGATTGGCAAAGGAAGGTGTGAGGCAATGTTTCCATTAGGGATGACTGGAAAAGAAAGAGGCTAGAAAGGAAATATCCATGGGCAGATTGTTGGACTGCCAAGAACATGACCTGCCAATGAGAACTTTGTTATCTGAGCCTCTAAGTCCCTTCTTGAAAAGTGATACTTTTCCTGAGGTGGATTGGACTCAGGAAGAAAGCGATGTGGGAACCTGGATGGGTTCCATTCTGAGGGTGAGTGATCCCAGACTACACTCTGCCGCCAGTGCCCTCAGAGGCAAGTATTGCAATTTCCCCTGGACTAAATTACAGATGTACAGACCTGATTGGCAATTGGAGGTACAACAGACCAACCACCAAATATCAACAAATCTCTTCCACGGAGCCTTTACTCATGCCTGGGATTTATCTTTGCTTCCTTCTCTTCTTCCTCTACCTTTTCCCCCACATGTTGAAATTCTGCATTACTTTAAAAGTCAAGACACAAATACTGCCTTCTCTAAGGATCTTCCTTGATCCTTTTAAGTTGGGACTAATTGCCCCTCCTTACTGTTTTCACAGCAGTGTTTTGTCAAATCATGCCTTGCATTGGCATATCATGCCTTTTACATCAAGCTGGATAGACATTGGTCTTCTCTGCTATTGTGTATGCTTGTTGAGGGTATGGACTAAATCTTGTTGTCCCTAGATCATGACTCAATGGCTTGCCCAAATATAAAGTCAATAAATATTTGTGGAGTGGAATTAAAGAGGTTCATCTGCATGCTACAGATGTATTTACATAGTGAAGACTGTGGGATGAGGTAGGAGGCATACCTGGGAGAGGGAGGGAAGGAGGTGGGTATGATGCAGTCTGTAACAGATCCAAGATCACCAGAAAAAAGAGTCAGCTACATCTGCTACCCTTTTTCCTCTGAAGTTAATTTATGAATGGATCTGAAGTCAGTAATGATACTTAAGGACATGGAAGATTAAAGGGAGAGAGCACAGTGTTGCTGGAGGAACATCGAATTAGGATCCTGAATGTCTGCTCATCTGGCTTTAAGAAGGCCATTTAATTTCCATGCACCATAGTCTCTTCACTTATGAAACAGAGATAAAATATTGGTCCTCCCTCTCCCTGGTTTGCTGTAAAGATGCATGAGGTCACTGTGAAAATGATCTGTAAGCTATAAGGATCTTCTTTATGGCCTTTGGGTCAGCATTGTTGGCACACCTAGGAACTGGTTAGAAATGCAGACTCTCAGGCCCCACCCTAGACCTACTGATTCAGGATCTACTTTTTAACAACGTCTTTAGGCAATTTGCATGCACATATTGGTTTCAGAAGTCTACTCTAAAGGGCTATATAATAAAAGTTACAATTGTTGTTAATAAAGTACACGTGTGTTGGCAAAACTGAACATAAGCTCTCACTCCAAATGACTCAGCAATGGAGGAGCAGCAGGCAAGCGAGCGAAGGACTCTGGTACTCATGGGTCCCATCAGTAAGGTAGGAAACAAGATTCCTTTTCTGTTGCACAAAAAAAATGGTGGGCAAGCAGACCCCTCAGATATGTGTTCTCTTGATGTCAACTCTTGCTTAGCACCTTTTCCTTGTCCCTTTCCCTCATCAAAACTCCTCTGTGTTCCTTGTTCTCAAGAACTGTTGCCACATGAGAGCTAGGTGATATAAACTCTTGACTCAGTGTTAACACGTACTGAGATGGTATTCCAGACATCTGTGTTATGTTAGAGATCTTCCTAAGATAGTGTTTTCATCCCAAAGAGCTAAGTAGATGATGGGGAATTTGGAGTGTCAGGGAAGACCCCAAGGTGCTCATTAAACAACACCATGTAAATGATCATGACTATTAATAACTTTGTTTGCCTCAGAGTGGTGGAGTTCTAGCTGGTCTGTAGAGGTCACATTCATCTTTGGGCAGTAAGAGATCTAAGAAGAGGTGAGAGGAATGTTAGAAATTGTCATGAGAACTGCTATATATTAAGTGCTTGCTGTGTGATGAGCACCTGCAAGGCTTTTTACCCTCACAGATGTGATCCCATATCATCCATACTTTAGAATTATCCTATTTCATAAGCACAGAAGATGAGGTTATGAAACTGACCCAAGGTCACACAGCTTGTGGAGCTGAGATTGGAACTCAGGTTGATGATGGCAGAGAGTCCTACTGATAAGAGTGCAAGAAGCAGGGCTTTCTAAGAATGTCCTGTGAACATCTCATTTTTGACAACATAAAAACAGATATAATAAAATTCAGAGAGACTGGTTAAGATATAAAAAAGATTTTCTCTCCTTATAATTTGTTTCTGCATGTGATATTTCATAATACAAGTGAATACTTTGGATTGTAACTAGAATACTCTTTAAATTGTATCCTCAACTTTTGTACTTGAAAAATAAAACCAAAAAAGCTGACCACTTTCATTATACCTTCATTTTGTTTTCTGCTGAATTACAAACAGCTCTTCTATGAAGACCCAGTGAAGATTAATTGAATTTTACCTGAAAGAAAATCTCCACAAGTTTATATGGAGAATTTTTGTAATCATAAAAGTAGATCATGAATTGTATATACTTCCTTTATATTTTTAAACAATAGATTATAAAGAATAAACAATTAAGATATTTTTGAGCTTACACCGTTAGGAAAATATAAAACACTAGTATACATTTTCTGAAAATTTTTAAGGAAAATTGTAATATTGTTCACTTTTATATGTATATGCCATATGCATAGGCAAATGCCAATTTTTGCCAGATTTGTAATATGATAGTTTTAATTTCAGAAGACCAGGTCTGTTGAACAATATAATATTAGTGTATTTCATAATTAAAGTCCTTGAATTTTCTTTTACTCTATGTCTGTTCTAATGGTTATGTTGTTAGAGGCTGGAACACATACAACAGCGTTCCTCCCAATCATTTGGGAACACAGATGTCTGTTAATTAATAGGGGTCATTTTAAGAAATGGCTGGGCCAGAACAACAAAACCTTTTGTGCAAACATATATTATGAGTGTATCTGTTCTGAGGATGTCATAGAATTCTCTCCAGTTATCTGCTAAAATGAAGACAGAGAAGAATTACATTTACAAGGGAAGCAGGAGTATCTCAAAAGTTTTAGCCATGGTTTCAAGTGTGGCTTCCATGGCTTTTGTGGGAATCTGAACAGGTTATTTAACTCCTTATTCACAGTTTTCTCATAAAATGGGGGACATGAACAACGTCAATGTGCTGTAGATAGGGTTATTGAGATAATTCACTGAGATAATCCACAGTAAGCTCTTAGGACAGGGCCTGGCATGTTGATTCAATAAGACAGAGTTATCATTACTGACACCAACAAATGTTTGCTCTTATTATTGTTTACAAAAAGAAAAGCAGTTCTGAATTGAGGTATACATGGGTGCTCTGGATGAAAATGGGGGTTAATTAGAATTGGAATTGTTGAAGCTTGCTTTAGAACTTGTGCATCTTCCTCCTGGTTTCTGCTCACTTGCCAAGAACTGTGGTTTCTTATTGGGCCTTGTGAAGTCCTTAAGTCTCAGAAGCCAACAGTTGGGGCTTAAGGAAATAGGGTCCTAGTAGATATATATATATATTCATTTGTATTTGTGCCAAGCCCTTTAAGATGCCCTAAAATCCTGCCAAGAACTGGGCTCTTCCTTCTGTCAGCTCTGAGAACTTGAAAACCAATGTCTAGGGCATGATGGGATATTTGATAACTAGAGCAATGTGCAGAGGATAATGTTCCCCAAAGATCAGCAAAATCTTGCATCAAGCTGTGGTTGACACTTATGTTCTTAATTGAAATGTTTCTGCTTTAAACGCTAGCAATGGCCTTCACTAGGAACTGATAGCATATCATGTGGGAAAATGATAAATTGTACATGAATTTTTCATCTTTAGATAATTATAGTTTAATTTTTATTGTTTATGTACAACAATACAGATGAAATTGTATCTTCCTAGCAGCTGGTTTGAGAATTTTTTCTAACTGAGGAAATATGCTCTTTGCTGAGAAGTTGCATTCAGCCAGCTGTGGGGTAGGAGTCAGTATGGGGCTGGGACAAGATTTTATAGAGAGGAAAGAAGTGACTCTACATTTATATGAATTAAGAGCTGGAGTCGGTACAAGGGGCCGTGGGAGACTGAGAGGCTACAGGGGGAAAAAGATGAGAGAGAGCAGGAAACCCACTGGTTACTTGGAAAAGAGCCCCGGTGTAAGAGAATGTCTTGTGGGGTTTTTTGAGATAAACACTGCGGGCTCTGAGATGAAAGCATCCTCTCTCTCTTTCACATAAAAACTTCCATAGAATTTACAGTGCTCACCAAAGCTCATGGGTGGAGTAGATTCTTTCTGGAGAATGCAGAGAGGTGCTGTGTCTGCCTCAAACTGGGTGTCAGGAAGAAACAGAGCCTGAGTGGGAGGAAGCCGACATATGGCATACACAAGAGGTGCATGCTAATTGTGGAAAAATGAGAAAATATGGGGGAGTCCAAGGAAGGAAAAAATATCCAGATTTCTACCAGCCCAAGATAGCTATTGTTAATGTGTTGACGTCTGGTTCTTGTTCTAGATTATTGTGCACATTTGTGTTATTCTATTATATTTTTCTCAAAAGAAAATGAGATCCATACAGTATACACTGCTTTATAATTCTTTTCATTTGCTTGCAATATGTTGGGGTCATTTCTCTAAAAGTAGAGTGTCATTGGTAGAGGCTAGAATATTGATACACAAAACATTGATTTCCAAGCTTTTGTGGTTATAATCATTGGTCTGATAAATATCCTAAATAGTTTAACCTTATACACTTATCTGATTGTTTTCTGCATATAAATTTTCCCTCCTTCCTTTCTTTCTCCCATCCATTCATCCAATAGATGGGAGGAAGTCATCAACAAACAGTTGCTGTCTTAGCTTGGGCTACTATAATAAAATACCATAGACTGGGTGATTTTAACCACAGACGCTCATTTCTCTCAGTTCGGAAGCCTAGAAAATCTAAGATCAAGGAGTTGGCAGATTTGGGCCTCTTCTTGGCTTGCAGATGGCCACTTTCTCACTAAGTCCTCATGTGATGAGAGAAAGAGAGAGTGAGAGTGAGAGCGAGAGAGCGAGAGAGAGAGAGAGAGAGAGACAGAGGGAGCACTCATTCCTCTCTCTTCCTCTTTTTATACAAACATTAATCCCATAGTGGGGGCTTCAATCTCATGCCCACATCTAAACCTAATTACCACCCAAAGGCTCTGCCTCCAAATACCACCACATTGGGAGTTGGGGATTCAAACTATGAATTTTTTGGGGAAATAAACATTTAGTTCATAACTGTTGCTGAATGTTTCTTTGGTGTTGGGCTGTGGGTGAGATTCTGGGGTTACAGATATATTCCCCTTCACGTGGAAGACATAGGCATTAATCATATAGTCACACAGAAAGAATTAACATTGTAGCAATTGCAACAAGTGCTATGCCAAAGAGATACATAACTCCATGGGGACCTAGAGCAGAGGATTTGGTTAATTTAGGGAAGTCATGAAGACTTCCCTGAGGAAGTGACACTTGAGCTGGCACGTGAAGGATAAACAGGAAACAATTAGGTAAAGAGAAAAGGGAAGAGGACCACAGGGAAAAGGAACAGCATGTAGTCTTAAGGGCAGCAGGGAATTTTCTGGCCAAGGACTAAATAAAGGTCAATATTAGCGGTGCAGGCACAGCCAGAAGGTTGCAAGGAATTGCCAGTTGAAAGGATATAGTAATTCCAGGTCTTAGTTTAAGTAAAATTGCCCTTAAGAAACATATCCCATTTAATTATATTACATTTTAAATGCCCCATTGAGTTTTAGACCTTCTAAGGAGCAAATTTAAATACTAGATTATGGATATGGTATTGAGAAAGTTGAGTAAACCTGGATGAATCTGCAAAAACATATAAGAAATATCACTCTATAGTGTCTGTGGCTCCTTTTGATGATCCATACCTAAGATGCCATCTGGTTGGGCTTAAAGGAGACATCCACATCAACAGCTCAACAGGTCAGCAGAATAACCAGACAGCCCTTCACATGGGGTAGGCTTCATCAAAGAACCATTTTGTCACCACTAATCCTGGCCGGAGTCTCTTCTCAGTCAGATAAAAACATGGCATCTACAGAGCAGAACAATGTGGACTAAAGGCAAGAATGCTATCGCTGGATTGATACAACTCCGTGATATTCTTGGACAGGGTGCTGAATTAGAACACACTTTCATGAAAACTACCATTATTTTTTGACGTGGTTATTTGTTGCCACTCCTGGTGAGGCTTCTAAAGAAAGTATCACTTCCTAGTCAAATGCAATACTTGGCAATCACATGGCTTTGCCTCAGGGCTGCTTCTAGCCCATATGGATGCTTTGTGTGAATTAGAAAGTGGCATCTGCATGGCAGGTACTTGGGATAGGGATTTTACATGTTATCGGTGTGAATAAGGAAAAGTTAAGCCTTCCCCTGCTCCATGAGTACGACATCACAACGAGATGTATGGCTTGACAAGGGGGACCGTAGGCTGCACTTCAGCTTCACTTATCTGGGTACCTCTGTGCCGGGCACAATAAAGAGAAAGAAAAAGCCAGACAAGTATTTGCAAATGAGAGTTGTATTTCCAGCAGAGCAGAGATAAACACTGTAAGGAAAGAGCAGAAACTGTAAATGAATGGTGTCTTTAATCATAACTAACTTTGCTGAACTTCCTTGTGGAAATAAGATGTCGGTTGTACGATATGACCTAACTTTCATCAGTATGAAAGAAAAGACCAGGTTACATATTGGATCAAATACTGAAAAGCGGTCTTGCTCTGCCCTGTGCTCATTCTGATGTAATGGATGACTGTGAGGTTGCTCGCCTTATCTTTTTTTTTTTTTTTTTTATTGAGACGGAGTCTCACTCTGTCACCCAGGTTGGAGTACAATGGCACAATCTCAGCTCACTGCAACCTCTGCCTCCTGGGTTCAAGCAATTCTCCTGCCTCAGCCTTCTGAATAGCTGGGATTAGAGGTGCACACTACCATGCCTGGCTAATTTTTGTATTTTTATTAGAGACAGGGTTTCACCATGTAGGTCAGGCTGGTCTCACACTCTGGACCTCGTGATTTGCCCACCTCAGTCTCCCAAAGTGTTGGGATTATAGGCATGAGCCATGGTGCCTAGCTGCCTCATCTTTTGATGATTTTTCACAGGAAAATTGAAAAATAAAAAAGAAATAGTTGCAAATCACCTCCTCTTTTGTATGCTTTCCAATACTTGATCCAATATGTAACCCAGTCTTATCTTTCATACTGATAACAATTTGGCCATATTGTACAACTGACACCTTATTTCCACAAGGTAATTCAGCAAATTTAGTTATGATTAAGGGCACCGTTCATTTACAGTTTCTGTTGTTTTCTTACAGTGTTTAGCTCTGCTCGGCTAGAAATAAACTCTTGTGTACAGAGGCTTCTCTGGCATTTCCTTTCTCTTTATTCCTGGTCTAGAAAGGATCCAACTTACAGCTCTTTATGCCTTCAGAAAGACAAAACTGGTAGTTGGGTATCAAGGGAACATGCTTAGCTTTGGAAATTTTTTTTAAATGTAGTTTTAATTGCTGAAGAACTTAGGAAACAAACAAAAGGGTTTACTAGAAAGGCTCTCCCCACAAACCACCGAGCCCAGGGAAAATTATCAATGGTAATAGAGAAAAATACTGTGCTCAATTGAATCAATTTTCTTTTGTTTCTGAATTGTGCTTCTCAAGTATATAGTCAGTATGCCAAATATTGGCCCAATTTAGGCCAATCATTAAATGAAGCCTGGCACCAAATTTATAACAATTGTTCAAGAAAACAAGGCTAGCTGGTTCTTTCCAATCAGAATTTGTTGGTATGATCTCAAAACATTCCAGACATATACAATTCCATGGAAACTTATTCTACCCACGGGTTTCTTTTGAGCTTCGATGGTACTTGAATCATTCTTTAGCTCTTTATTTATACTGCTTCTTTTTCACTGTAACACTGTCTTTTTCACTTAGAGGAAACATGATCTTTTTCTCTCAAATTCAGGATAAACAAAATGAGATTCCTCACTTACAATGTGCCAAGTTTTCTTGGGAATAAAAGCAAAAAAAGAAAGAAAGAAAAATACATACAGTAACAATTATTCAAAGCAGGATGAGAGACAATGTAGGAAGCAAATACAAAATGTGGCAGAAGGTGGGTGAGGGTTGGTACCCTAGGGGAGCTCAGACGCTTCACCTAAGAATTAGGGTTCATCAATGGTTTCACCCAATCAATACTGATTCCTCTATCTTGCTGAGGAAATGGTAATTATGGTGCAAAACAAACCACCTGAAATCTCAATGGCATGCAGCAATGGTTCCTTGCTCACTGGACTAAGGCATCGGTTTGCTTCTGGTCGTGGGTCTGAGGGTCAGGTGGGGTGGCCCTGATCAGGTGAGGGCAGGTCAGGCTGAAGGGGCGGCAGCTACCTGGGGCATATTACTCTTCTTGGAGTAGGCCAGAAACTGCTGGAGGCCCACATGGAAACACTTGATTCCTCTTAAGCCCTGTGCTAAGGACTGGCATATGGTCACTCTACCCTGGTTAGCCTCTCTGCCTTAATTGACCAAATTGAGCTAGCTAGGCAAACCTAGGATGAAAGGGCAAGGTTTAGGGTAGAGCTGAGGGGAGAATATTCCTCCCTTAGAAGGTGATGAGGAGTAAACAAAATAGAATTTGTCACAACTAGATTTCAAGTTACAACTGTATTTCTATTTATTTTAATTTGGAAAATAAGGCTTTGGACCATATAGGCAGAGAGAAATCTATCCTGCCAAAGATAAAATCAGGAAACAACGTTTATGAAACTATCCATTCATTATTTTTTATTGACAAATAAAAATTGTATATGTTATTGTGTACAACATGTTTTAGTTTACGTATACGCTGCGGAATTATTAAATCAAGCTAGTTAACATAACTCTTGCCTCACATACTTATCAACACTTTTGTGGTGAGAACATTTAAAATCTATTCTTGGAAGTTTTCAAGTATACACTACCTTATTATTAACTATGGTCCCGTATTGCAGAATAGATTTCCTGAGTTTATTACTCATGTCTAACTGAAATTTGGTATCCTTTGACCAACATCTCTCCAATACCTACCTCCACCATCCCCGGCCCCGGGTAACCATCATCCTGCTTTCTGTTTCTATGAATTTGACTTTTTCAGATTCCACAGATAAGTGAGATCTCACAATTTTTATCTTTCTGTGCCTGGCTGATTTTGCTTAACACAGTATCCTCTAGGTGCATCCATAGTGTTGCAAATCGCAGGAATTCCTTCTTTTTTAAGGCCAAATAGTATTCCACTGTGTATATGTACCACATTCTCTTTATCCATTAATCTGTTGATGGGCACTTAGGTAGATTCCATGTCTCGGTTATTGTGAATAGCGTTGCAGTGAGCCTTGTGGGGAGGATATCTCTTTGACGTATTGATTTCATTTTCTTTGGGTATATTCCCAGGAGTGAGATTGCGAGGTCATACGGTAGTTCTATTAACTACCCTTTTTAAAAGTCAAAATTAAATAAATTTGTTGATCTCCTTAAACTGTATAGATTGAGCATATCATTAAATATCAGAAAGTCAATGAGAAAATTGTCATTGATTTGTAACTTCTCAAATGTTTCTATCGCAGCCGATTTGAGAAGTAGCCACCATGCTGAGGCAAATGTGCAGAGCTAACCAGGTTGCATGTAACAATTTCTCACTCTCACCCTGGGGTTTTTTGTTATTGCGCTAAATCTGGGGTTTACAAAAGTTGGCCGGTAGCCAAACCTGGTAACTACCAAATCTGGCCCACTGCCCGTTTTTGTGCCACCTGTGTGCTGGAGATGTTTTTAACATATTTGAACTGCTGTAAAAACACACAAGAATATAATCTGTGACATGTGAAAACTATATGAAATTCAAATTTCCGCGACATAAAAAAGCTTTATTGGACCACAGCCATGCTCATCTGTTTACGCATTGTCTATGGCTGCTTTTGTGCTACAGCTGCAGAGTTAAGTAGGTGGGACAGAGACCGTATGGCCCACAAAGCTGAAAATATTTTCTATATCTTTACTGGCCCATTATAGGAAATCTTTGCCAACCTCTGGACTGAATGATTCCCCCAGATAAAAAATGTCATAATTCTACATGGTTCTTAAAGATTTGACACTGAACATTTTTGTTCCATGAGACAGAGGTGAACAGAATACTTCATGCATCCATTTGCCTCTTTGAGTCCACATTCTGAGAAAGCAGGAAACGTAGATGAAATGGTCCCTGATACTCCCTAAACACTTTCTGCAGAATGCAACTCGGATCTGCCATTTTCTTTAACAAAGATGGACATGGCTCCTTTCTGTCTCCTCAGCAAGATTTCACACTCTGCTTTCTACGTATGTCTTAACAATGGGTATAATTAAAGACTCAGGCTGGGCTCATGCCTGTAATCTCACACTTTGGGAGGCCAAGACAGGAGGATCTCTTGAGCCCAGAAATTTGAGACCAGTCTGGGCAAGACAGTAAGAGCCCAGGAAGCTGATGCTGCAGTGAGCTGTGATCACTGTACTCCAGCCTGGACGGAAAAAGCAAGACACTGTCTCAAAAGTAAATAACTAAATAAAAATGAAAATAACTATTCAGTGGCTTATGGAGCGTGTCTTCATGTTATCTCCATGTATGTCTCATATTGAATTTTGAGTAATGCCAAAAATAGCTCTCCAGGTCCCTCCACGGACATTGATTTACATTCCATGGTGGTTTATGCTGACAACTTATTTTTTGCCTATTGTTTTTCAGACACTTTTTGAAAACCTTTGTAAGCTTAGATTTTGATTTAATTTTGGTTTTATAAAAACAAATGTCATCCCACAAGGGGAGATAACTCTTGTTATAAACACACGTGTGGAGGATTGTAAAACTTAATGAAATTCACAACCCAATTGTTATAATAAAATGGCCTCAGGACAGAAACAATCTAATCAGCCTCCAGTGAGTCACAGATGATCGGCTAGAATCGTACACAGGTGGCTGAGGGCACAAGGCCGTTGGCGTCTTGCCTCACAACGCACAGGGGACATGCGTTTTATGACCTAAATCTGCTTGCCCTGTCCTGCTTCATTGTTCACATATTTTTGTCCAAACCTGCCCTGGCAAGGTAGCTGCATCAAAATTACAGTTTGCAAATCACACTCATTAGGAGAAGTTTGCAAATATTTTACCTCCTGAAAAAGGACCAATTCTTTTGCAAAGCAGCATCCGGATAAAAGAAAGACTCAAGTTTTGGGTCCTTGGCTGAGTATGCAGCTTTGAAAAGGAGCACAAAGGAACAGTTACCCTCTTCCCCCCCTTATTTGCCTTTATGTCTTCATTAGATAACTCTGTGGAAGAATAGAAAGTATTTTTTACAAAGCTGAGCATGGTGGCTCATGCCTGTAATCCCAGCACTTTGGGACGCCAAGGTGGGAAGATCATTTGAGCCTAACAGTTTGAAAACAGCTTGGACCACAGAGGGAGGCCCTGTCTCTCCAAAAAAACAAAACAAACAAACAAAAAACACAGTTAACTGGGCTTGGTGGTACATGCCTGTGGTCCCAGCTCCTCAGGAGGCTGAGGTGGGAGGATCACTTGAGTCTAGGAGGCTAGCCTACAGTGAGCTGTGATCATTCCACTGTACTCTAGCCTGGGCAACAGAGAGAGAGCATGTCTTAAAAAAAATAAGAATTTTTTACAATTTATACTGTATGCTTTATCAAGAAAGGTCGCATGACTTTTCATTAATGAAACATAAACATCTGAACAGTTTTGAAAAGTAGCAAAATGGAGACAGATTTTCAATCTTTCATCCCCAAATTAAATTATGAGCTCTATCACAAATCATGGTCGGTGCTATAAAGTTATTAAAATTAACCAGGGGGCCATTTACTGTACTCAATTTTGCAATACTAAGCAAGACAAGTGAGAAGCAGGAGCACATTCTAAGAAAGATAATATGGAGTTTATTATAGCATTGACTGATGCTAAAGAGGAAAATATGTGTTCATCAATGATGTGAAATTCTAGGTGACAGAAAAATGTATGTACTTTGCAAATAAGTGTGTACATAGCATTTCATGATTTTGAGAACAAATAAAGTACTAGGTTTTTTTGTATGACGCCACTACCAGCAACTGCTTCCAAGGACATCTCCAGTTCTTTTTATGAGGGCCTGCAGACAGCAAGTGGTGCCTTGGGAGGCACCAGGGATTGACTCCTGGTCTACCACGTATGAACTCTGTGACCTTGAGGCAATGCAGTTAACACCTTCGTGGCTCTGTCTTTTTTGTAGAAAGAAGGGATAATAGCAGTACCTGTACAGTTTCTAGCACATAGTAAGTGATTAATTGATGTTAGGTATTATTAATATAATTATTTGGTCTATACGTTTATTCATCCACCTAAAACTCTATAATCATAAGGTTATCTAAGAAGGAGAAAGAGGTATAAGAACTAACATTTATTGAGGACTATGGGATGGGTCTTGACTGATTGCTATTTATTATCTTATTCTTTTTATAATCTTAGGTAGTAGATACTATCTCCACAGATGATAAAACAAATTCTAAAATGGCAAGGAGCTCAGAAAGTGACCATCAGCTAAGTTGGTAGAGCTGCTGTCAGCAAACTACAGATCCACGCTTGGATTTAAGAGTTGGGGATGCGGATTTAATTCCACCTACATCTCTTATAAACTCTCTGATCTTGGGCAATTTAACTACTTTAAACTAAGTGGATACGGATAGAAACTACCACACAGTACGGCAGAAATGTTAAATGAAATGTTAATACATGTAACTGTTTAGCACAGTACTCAGTACTTGAAACATGGTAAGGTCAATAGCCTTTGTCATTATAATGTAATATCTGTGTGTACTTGTGGTTCTGTGTTCCACCGTCCTGGCATTTGCCACATTGTTAATCTACCCATCACCACTGCGGGAATGGGAGCTACGTATTAGTGGTTACCCCAACCATATTGGTCACTGCGTGTCCTCTGCTTCTGACACACAGGTTTGATACACATCAGGTATCCAGGAAACACAATAAATGTTTGTTGCATGACTAAATAAATCCATTTTTATATTTAAGTCATCCATCTTGTGTTTACATTGAAAGTTTAAAAAGAAGGCACAAGGACTGAAATTTAAAAAAAAATTTCATCTTAAGGGAACTTAGCTCAAGAAAATTATCCTGGCTCTTTCCTTAATTTGTCTTAAACAACTGATGTGTTATGTGCAACTCTAGTAGGCCTCTTATCTCTCTTTTGCTCTGTAAATAAAGAGAAAGAGAGAGCACCACGGAAGCAGGATGTCATCATGGCCAACCCAGTCCTTTAAAGACTCTGCCTACTGTCACAGCCCCATCACCATCGCTTTGTTACCACAATTAGCTCTTTCTCTGTGGAGCAAACTATACCAAGATCTTATAAACAATATCTCCTCTAAACTTACTTGAAATTTATACATGAGAATTCTCATTCCTATTTTCTCAGGGGGAAAAAAAATATTCAGAAAGGTTAAGTGACTTGCCCAAGGTCACACAGCAGGAATGTGTTAGAGTGAGGTCTGGAGCACCACTTAATCTGACCCCCAAGGTATACCTGGGGTTAGTACTCCTTGGTATATCCCATTTTTACAATAAATACAAATATTTATTGAGTACCTACAATTAAATGAGTTGATATTTTGTAAAGAGGTTAGAATAATATCAGACACAGAATAAGTGCTATATGCTTTGGATAAATAAATAAATAAGTTCTTGGCCTGATTGGAATGTATCCGTGAACAAAGCATATCTCCATCCTTGCTTTTGTGAAGCTTACATGTATGGAGGAAACAGAGTATGGTAGAAGATCACAAATGTGATGGAAAAAGGAGAGCAGGACAGAGGGGATCCATCAGGAATGTCCATGGGGTTGTAGGTTGTCATATTTAATTGGTGGCTGGGGTAGGACTTATTGAGACGGAGAAACTTGAGTAAAAATTTGTGGCTATCTCAGGGAAGGGTGCTCCTGGCAGGAGAACAGCTAGAGCAAAGGCCTGAGGGGGACGGAGAAATAGCATGCAGACCAGTGTGTCTGGTCTGGAGTAAGCAAAGCTAGCAAGGCAAGAAATGAAGCCAGAGAAGAGACACTCGTGTAGGGCATCCTGGTCCCGGCTGCTTTACTTACATCCCATCTCCTGACCCCTATAGTCCAACCCGTTGTTTACAATTCCTTCTTGGGAACAGTTAGAAGGTCTCAGCAATCCCTTCCAATGCTTGACACCTTTAGGAATAAGAGCCTTAAATAGAATGCTCAAGCATCAGCTGGTTGGTAGGGCCAGCTGGACTCATGGACATTAGATACCATGAAGGGGATGGGTTATCTGGGGGACTGCACACCTGTAATATCTCTCAGCCATGCACAGATATTGTAGGAGCCAAAAATGATTTAACATGCAACTGAGGCAAGGGCTCTCTGGGAAAATAAAAGCCTGAGCATCAGCAGCTGCCCCAAAGTATTCTATATTAAATAGATACATTTAATTCAATTGCATTTAATTTAATACAGTTAAATTACTATGTAGTAACTGCCTTCCATGTGCAAGTCACAGTGGGGAATACAAGAGAATTTTATGGCAGGGAGTGAAATTTCAGTCATTTTGAAGTATTGGAAAGAGCAGTAATGTTTGGATTGAAGAGTATGGCTTGGCGAACTTTCTCTGCGAAGAGCCAGATAGTAAATATTTTAGGCTTTGCAGGTGACACAGGCTGTGTGGCATCTCTTCACCTCTGCTGTTGTAGTGTGGAAGCAGCCACAGATAATATGGAAACAATTGGGTGTGGTTATGTTCCAATAAAACTTTATTTATGAACACAGGCAGGTGAGGATTTGGCCCATGGGAAGCAATTTGCTGACTGCTGAGCTCGAGTATATTCCAGTGATACTGCAGATGTTGCTATTCACTGAGTGTCTCTACTCACCACCAGGATCATGCTTGGTGCTCCTCCTATCTAATCCTAGCATAATATTTTAGCATAAATATTATTGTCCCTATTTTACAGATGAAGAAATAGAGGCTCTGCCCAGAGAGGGTAAGAAAATTGTTTAGGTCACACAGTGATTAAGTTACAGACCTGAGAAGCAAATCATAGCACATGAGTCCACACAGCATATTCTATCACAAGCCGCTGTATCTCACAGAAGAGTCAACACAGATGATCAGATGTTCAGGCCTCTGTCCAAAGCATGAAACACTATATGGAATTGAATTGAGACATTAGTCACTGGGTATCTTACAATAACAACATTCATTTCAGCTTTGGAGAAGGAAAATAAAGATGTTTCCATTTTGCCTTCCCTTTCATATATATGAACTTCCCTCCAGAAATTTCCAAGATGCTTGATTTGCAGGTTCTGTATACTCTGGGAAACAGTCTGTGCCTTTGTGAATGACACAGGGGGGCTTTTAGGCTATGGGAGAATAAATCACTCTCCCTTTTGCACTCAATGGACTGGCCAATTTGAGAATGAAGTTAGCAGAGCAAAATACAAACAATACTCCTTGAGTCAGGTGAAAACCAGGGACTTGTGAATGCTGCCACCACACATCCTCTCTCCATTCTTCTATGCATGCTTCTCACAGTGCTCAAGTCACATCAGCCTTCTTTCTGTCCACAAACAGAAACGCCAAGCTCAGTCCCGACTCACAGCTTTTGCACTTGTTCTCTCTGTCTGAACATTTTACCCCAAGATTTTCACACGCTTGGCATCTCTTTTCATTCAGGCCTTAGTTCAGTCTTCACAGTTTTAGAGGGATTTCCCAGACTCCTAGTTGAAATTTCCCAATTCCAGGTCTCTGTCTCTCATATTAACCTGTTTGTTTCTACATTGCATGTGTCACTGTCTTGTTTATTCCTGTGTTTCTCTTCTGTTTCCACTGATGAAGTCATAAAGTGCGTAAGGCAAAAACTTTGCCTGTCTTGTTCCCTACTGACTATGGTGCCCAAGACAGTGCCTGGCACAGAAGGGGCATTCAGAAAATGTTTGTCGAATGAATACATGATCAACTGCAGCAGCGACACACAGATATTGAGTGCTTACTATCTGGTAGGCACTGTTCTGAACCTTTATAAGCATTCCCTCACTCAATCCTTTCAACAATTCCAATTCCCCAAGGATTATTATCCTCACTTTACTGATGATATAATGGAGGCTTGGAAAGTTCAGTCCCACAGGTGCCAGCCACAGAGCAGGTATGCAGCAGAGACACCATTCTCATATAAGTCCATCTGACTTTGAAGATACTGTTTGCAAGATTGGTGAAACTGGAAGATTGAACTACACATTTTTTTATCCTGAAGGAGAATGAAAAATGTTCTAAGGGGCAAAGAGCCGGGTCAGGAAACACAATAGAACTATTCCAGTCACACTTTCTCAGAGGGCCTGCAGAATGGTGAAGGAATTGCCATCTGTGTCCAATTCAAAGCAAAGTTCAAGAAGGGCAGTCGGGCATGCTGTCTGCACATTTTCATGAAAGCCCACAGAAGAGTGCATGGGCACGGCTTGTTCTAGTGTCGTGGGGGAAACAGCACTTTGGTCATTTGTGTTTGTGGCATTTGCAAGGTAGGTTATTAAAGAAGCAACTTTGAGGTTAGACTGGAAATCTTGGTAGGAAGCCTTAACCTCCACCCAGGCTGGCATGCCTAAATTCTCTTTGGGTGTGAGTGTCATCACCTCTGCTGGTATCGTGGGCTGTATGAAGAAGTGACACTTCATAAGTCTTCTCCAATTTGGCCTCTTCCATTTGGGCTTTTGGCACATTTGCTTTGAGGCCCCGGCTTTGATGTTGGGCCTTGTTCAATGAGCTCTGGGAATTGGGGTGTGTGAGCTTCAGCAAGCCGGAGGAAGGCTGTGTGTTTGAACTGGCATGGTGATTGATTAACCCTTTCTGCAATGTATCTGGTAAAAAATGGATGGCTCAGCAAAGCAGTCTCCAGGTGGCCACAGGATGCAGGCCTCGCTTCCTGAGATGCTGATTTTGGGGGCTGTAATACCCTTTAGCAGACTGAGTTTGACATGAGATCAAACTGACATGCAAACTCCTGGAAGGGTGGTTGCTCACAGTGCAGTTTGCATGTTTGGGAGTGGAGATTTTATTCTCCGAGCAAAGTTTTAATCTCAGGATGGCCCTGGTCTCCACATGGCAAACAAAGCCATCCAAACAGAAAAGACAAAAATAAACTCTAAAATAACGAATATTTACAACTTATTTGTAGTCTTGATTTTTTTCATTTTGTATTTTGTAGACTCCATTGTTAACTCCCAAGCCTTGAATACAACTGAGTAGAAAGAAAGAAAAAAAGAAAAGAAGAAATGGAAGGAGGAAGAAAGAGAAGGAGAGAGAGAGGAAACTATAGAACTAGTTTAAAATAACTGACCTTCTAAAAAGTTTAAGAAACATGACTCTGTAGAACCAACATGCATGAGCAAAAAAATATTTTAATTTCTGAAACATCACTTAATATTTTAAGGCAGCAGAGATTGGTCTTCTTTTTCACTTATTATGCTATCCCAAACAAGCTTATTCTGAGGGTAAGGTAAAAATAATTCCAGTTTAATCTCTTGCTTAAGTGAAAAGGGAGTGTTTACAAACATGTTTTTAATCATACGTCTATTCTTTTCTCTGTTTTTTTTTGCCATGGACCAAACATGCTGCTAGTTCTTTTGAGGAAGAGAAAGGCATATGTGAAACTCGGGTTAATTCCCTCTGCTACTCTACCTATAGGTCCAGCAATTACAGTTACCAACTCTGAGAGTGGGGAGACTTGGTTATCCACCATCAGGACACCAATAGGTAACTTAGGGACTAATTGCAGCAGCTGGGCTAAGCTCCTCACACAACCTCAGAACCCAAACCAGAAAAATAGAACAATACACCCTGCTCCGTTTCTTAAGCATGTTTGTAGTGGGGAACTGGATGCAGATGCACAGAATGGTTCAATATTGACTTGGGCATATGTTAAAAAAAGCAAACAAGACAAGGCACCAGTTGTTCACAGTAACTCAAGCTGTGCCATTCGGCCAGAGCACATTCAGACATGGCTATCAGATACGTGAATTTTAGCCAGCTCACCATTTCCTCTGATGAATGCCATGGAGAAATGCTTATGTATATCCAGCCTGGGCAAACTGGCTTTGATGTTGTTAGAATGGGGCTGCACATATACGGGTTTATACTGCTCTTCCTCCATCTCTCATTTGTGGCAGACATCACTAATCAATGATTGCACTCATTCCTAGCAAGTCCATGAGGCCTCGAAATCTTGTCAAACTCAGGCTTCGGGTAGCCAGCCTATCAGTGTTTCTCTCCAGGTGACCCAATAGTGTCCTGCATTTTTGGTAGCTTTTTTACCATGCCAAGAATTCCTTCTGGGATCTGGGTCCTTGTCTCACCCTCCCCTCCTGAGTGTGGGCTTCACTTAATGATTTGTAACTTGATCCCAGAAGTGACATCTCATCGTCACTTTTGCTATGTGATGGTGGGATAGCAAAAGTGATGATGAGATGTCACTTCTGGGATCAAGTTACAAAAGACTGTGTCTTTCATCTTGCTGCCATTTTTTCTTGTCCTCCCTGTCTCAGGAAACCAGCTGCCATGTTTTGGATTGCCCAGAGGAGGGGCCCACATGGCCAGGAAATGAAGGAGGCTCTGGTGAAGAGCTTGAGAGGAACTAAGGTCCTGAATCCAAAAGATGGTGAGCAACCAAATTCTGCCAACAATGATGTGAGGGAGCTTGGAATTGGATCCTTCCCCAGCTGAGCCTTGAGAAAACTGCAGCCGAGGCCAACACCTTCCTTGCAGCCTTGTGAGAGACCTTGAGTCAGAGGATAAACATCCAGACTCACGGCAACTATGAGATAACAAATGCTGTTGTTTTAAGCCACCAACTGTTAGGATGATTTGTTACGCAGCAATAGATGCCTAACAAAGCAATAATTTAGCTGACTTCATAAAAGGAAGTCTTTGAAAACAAATTCGGTCTCTGAAGGAAGATCTAAATTTCTCTGGAATGGAAAAAAAAAAAAAACACTTAAAGTGATAGCACAGGGCTGGGCTGCTTAGATTTGAGATTTTATTATTATCAAATATTTATTGCATGTTTAGTATAACTAAGGCCCTGTGTGAGATGTCAGCGTTTTAAAGAGATAAGCCCCAGTCTCTGTTCATAGATAATGCAGAGTTAGGCAACAGAAGTTTAAAAATAAGAATACAAAGTAAATAAAATTAGGGGGCATTTTTTTTTTATCTGCTCAGCAACCATCCTTTCTTTTAGTTTCAACAGGCCGACTTTTCTTGGGGAAAGCACCCTAAACTCTCCTAAACCCACTTGATCTGGGTGAAGTTGACCCCATCTTAGGTCAGGTTTGACCCTGAGGTTGCTAAACTGCTAGAATATAAGCTTAGGAACATTGATGATCATCTGAATCCCAGTTGAAGAGAACCAGTTTAAATGAAACCAAATAGAGGAAAGCAAAGCTGAGAGAAGGAAAGCAGCACATTCCTGATGTAGGATCTTGAGCACCTTGTCCCACCTGGTTCTGGACTGGGGTTTTCCGTTCTATTTGCTAACGACCCCCAATCCCTCTACCCCCTACCTCTGCTTTTTAAAAACTTTATACCTGTTTGAGATGGGTTTCTGCAACTTACAATGAAAATAAACCAGAATACTACAGTATGAAAGATGCAAAAATGTAGAGAATTTAAAGCTAGCACCTTGTAAAGCTGGACTTGAGGCAGATTAGTCAAGAGGACACAGACCCATGCAATTTTCTAGGCTGCTAAGCCCTTTGAAGACAATTCAGATGTAAACAGGCATCACTATCACTACTGATATGAATGTGAGTAACTCTTGGTCCGTCTTGGGTCAGGTGAGAAAAAGAGCCAGGATATTAACAATATTCATTCATTTGGCACAGATTTATTAAGTTACTGTTACATGCTAGGCACCATTTGAGGTGCTGAGAATACAATGATAAATAAAACACATTATCTGTGCTCAAAGGTGTCTGAGAGTCTAGTCGGTGGGGGAGGTGGATGATAACTAAGTCTCTCTGTACGATAAGGCTGATGGAGATGAGGACCACCAGAGACAAAGCAGGGAAGGGCTAGACAGTGATGATGCTGGGTGCTGAGGAGTATGGGTAGCATTTTGGAAATATTGGCTAGGAATATCTGGCTATTGATCAGAGGCATAAATGAAATGGGGAATAAACTATGCAGCTATGTGAGGGAGGTGTCCTCAGCAGAGGGAAGAGTAAGTGGAAAGGCCTTCAGCTGGAATGAAATATCTGGCATGTTTGGGGAGTACACAAGGGCCACTGTGTCAGGGAGAAGTGAGAGTGGAGGATAGTGAAGGTTGAGGTCAGAGGGAGGTTAGACTGTATAGGTCCTTGGAGGCCATTTTAAGGCTGCTAGCCTTGACCCTGGGAGTAATGGGCATCTGGATTAGTGCCATGATCTGATTTGTTGGGATTACTCTGATTGCTTTATGGAGAATAGACTATCAGCAGATGGGGTGAAAATGGAGGACCAAGTCAGAGACTACTGCAATAGTCCTGGAAAGAGCTGATGTAACAGTTGGGGTTGGATTCTGGACATAATTTCAAGGTAGAACAGTATTTGCTGACACATTGGATGTAGCATGTAAGAGATATGATGGAGCAAGTATAAAGGTGGTGCTATCTTCAAGCAAGATGGAGAAGATGGATGAAGAGATTGGATTAAACCTGCCAAATGTGTGCCTATTAGACTCAAGTCACTGAAGTGGTTGGATGTGTAAGTCCAGAGTTCGAGGGAAAGGTCTGGGTTAGAGACACACATTTTGGAGACATAGTTGACAGGAGATATTTAAAGCTGAAATTGGATGAGATTACCCAGGAAGCGAGTCTAGATAGAGGACAGGACAGGTTCAATGAACCCCAAGACACTCTGTCATTTAGAGGCCAGGAGAAAGAGAAATTTGCTAGAAAAGAAGGAGATGGGCAGTCAGAGCCATGGTGCTTTATAACCAGGTACAAAACAAAAGTACTAATCTTTGTGCTTCTATTTTTTCTATTTTAGTTTATGCCACGTCCAACTTATTTAGTACAGTACTTTTCATTAATTAGGAGATACGCCAGACTATAAGCACAAAGAATTGCTGTAAGCAGAGTTTCTTTGCTGAAAGGTAAATTTAAATCAAAGCATAAGACACCAACTTTAAAGAAGGCACAATGAATTGCAGATGCAGGCAGAATGGCAGGCACCAGAGAAACCAAGGCAAGCTTCAGGGAACCAGGGGAATATTCAGGATTAGAGCCACATGAGGAGCCAAAACTGTAAAGGCAGGCAAACCTGAAATGAACAAGCACTGAGCATGAAGTTTGGAAAACCAGCAAGCAATAAGTAAGTTAGATAAGATATGACAGGTCCAACATCCTGAAATTAAAGGTGGGAGGTCCAAGTCCAGGTACTCATTAAATATGCAAAGCAGGAGATGGAATGGCATTTCAACAGATGTGATGGCCTAGTAATATCAATTAATCATTGAAATAACTTTTGACATATGAGGCTTACCAATTATAAAAGGAGAACATGTCTTGGGGTTATAGGTTGAGGCAAGTAGAACTACTCAGCTGGAGAGAAGAACCACAGGACAGGGAGAAAAGTACCCCTCGACACAACTAACATCCCAGAAGTCAAACAGGACATTGCCGTTCATGGCATTCATGGCTTTCTGCTACATACAGAATTAATGCACGAGCGCTTGAATGCACTTTAGGACAGCATCCTTGTCTTACCCTCCTCATGCCTTCTTCAGTACTTAGCAGTATGCCACTGTGTAGAGGACACGGGCTTTGGAACTAGCAGATGTTTTAAATGTCTTGAACACCATTTATTTTGCATTTTGGAGCCTCCTTGTCCCCATGGAACCAGCAAATTATCAAGCTTGACTCTATCACTTACTCACCTAGAATGTAAATTCCCTCACCTATAAATGAGAGCAAGCTCATTGTGAACAACAACAACGTCAACAACAACTATATCAGAGTACTTTCCATGTGTCAGACACTGGGCTAAAGCTTCATTTTGATCTGACAGTGGCTTATAAGGCAGGGTCATTATCACCCCATTTTACAGATGGAGAAATTCAGATTTAGCAGAGTTAAGCAATATGCCTAAGTCCTCACAGCTTGTGACTAGGGAAGCTGCAGTTTATACCTAGAGCTTTCTGATTCCATTTTAACAGCCTCAGAGGTGTGCAGGGTGGAGGTTAGGTAAGTGCTGGGTGAAGTGAGACTGGATGAACCCGGGTTTGAATGAGGGGCTGCCTGGCCATGGGGGCCATAGTAGGTGCTGAGCAAAAGTGACAGCACAGGTGATTTGTAACATCCTCCATGAATGTGTTCCATAGTCTGCCACCTTGGAGTGGAATATCTGCCTAGCAAGGACATGTTCTGATGATTTAATCTGGGGAATTAGGATACTGTGCCCTTTCTGGGTTCAGGATCTGTGATCAGTAGCCTCAGTTCCTGATATGTTTGGCTGTGTGTCCCCTTCCAAATCTCATGTTGGATTGTGATCCCCACATGTTGGAGGAGGGGCCTAGTGGGAGGTGATTGAATCATGGGGGTGGACTTTTCCCTTGTTGTTCTCATGTTAGAGTTCTCAGGAGATCTGGTTATTTGAAAGGGTGTAGTGCTTCCGCCTTCACACACTCTCTCTCCTGCTCTGCTATGGTAAGATGTACTTACTTCCCATTCCCCTTCTACCATGATTCTAAGTTTCCTGAGGCCTTTCAGCCATGCTTCCTGCATAGCCTGCAGAACTGTGAGGCAATTAAACCTCTTTAGCTCATAAATTACCCAGCCTCAGGTGTTCTTTATAGCAATGTGAAAACAGACTAATACGGCCCTGTAGAGAAGAAAGGTGGGAAATACATTTATTGAACATTTATGAGGCTAGATGACCACAGAGCTGGGCACTTTCCCCTGTGGGATTTTAGTGCCTACATGGAACAATTCAGCCTGGTAGGTATTACCCTCTCTGCTATAGATGAAGGAAGTAAGACTCAGGTAATCTTAGTTCCTTAGTTTAGTTCCACCTAAAGCCTACACAGGTTTGCCCAATAGTGAAAGATAAGGTCAGTTTATAGTAGGCTGTGCTTGAGTCCAAAGCCCATGCTTTTCCCCATATTACTTGGCAAAGAGTATTCTTTTTCCTCTTTTCAAAATCAGTACAAAACCAGATGCATCTTTTCTTGCCAGATTTCCCTCACCCTCCAGTTCTGGGGAACATTCAAATAGTGAAAAACAATATTTCTTTCCCTCCCTCCTGTTTCCTTTTCTCTTTTAGTCGCTTAAGTACATTTGAAACTTTGCCCTCGTTCCCTTCCTGCAAAGTGAAAGTTGCTGTCTTTCTGTTAACTCAGAATTTCAGGGATAAATTCTTAGGAAAGTCATGTGCTTTTTATTATTATGCTGTTTATTCATGTACTTGAAACACATTTATATTGTTAGGCTATTCATGGACTAAAACATTCAAACGAAAAAGCAATCCAGTAAGTTTGGTAGTCATCGTGAGGAAACAAAGAGAAGCCTCCTAGAGAGAAGCACATTTAACTCTTCTTGTCTCATTTCCTAATTCAGGAACCCTGTTGACCACCACCACGGGTGGAAATGGATCCCAGCTTCTCCATGTAAAAGTCATCATGGCTGAGGCTTGGAATTTGTTGTCACCATTACAAAGGAAACTAGTTGCCCATACCTTACTGGAATCATTGCAAAATGAACAAAATCCAGGTCTACAGCTACCTGCTTCCAACTTTCCATTTCAGACTTCTTGTTGGGAGTGTAAGCTGTTATGGGAGGTAGGGGTGTGGAGCTAATATCTGTAAGGTACTGTGATCAAGCACTCAACAGTGTTGCTATTCAAAGTGTGGTCCAGGGACCAGCATTATTGGCACACTTGCAAGCCTATTAGAGATGCACACTTTCAGATTCCGCCCAAACCCTACTGAATTAGAATCTGTAGGTTCACAAGATTCCCAGGAAAATTCTCATGTATATGAATGTTTGAGAAGCACTGCTGATATGGTTTGGCTCTGTGTCCCCACACCTCCATAGGTTCAGCAACCTAAAATCTCATCTTGAATTCCAATCCCCATTATCCCCACATGACAAGGGAGGGACTTGGTGGGAGGTGATTGGATCATGGGGGCGGTTTCCCCCATGCTGTTCTTTTGATAGTAAATGAGTTCTCATGAGATCTGATGAAACTTTATAAGTGCTTGGAAGTGCCTGCCTCCCCTTTCATCATGATTGTAAGTTTTTGAGGCCTCCTCAGCCATGCGGAACTGTGAGTCAATTAAATTTCTTTTCTGTATCAATTATCCAGTCTTGGGCAGTTCTTTACAGCAGTGTGAGAATGGACTAATACAATTGCTCTGCAAGGCATTATCATTATCATTATTATTTGAGACAGGGTCTCTTCCTGTTGCCCAGGCTGGAGTGCAGTGGCATGACCTTGGCTCACTGCAGCCTTGAGCTCCTGGGCTCAGTTAATCCTCCCACCTCAGCATCCTGAGTAGCTGAAAGTACAGGTGTGCACCACCATGCTTGGCTGTTTTTTTGTAGCGATTGGGATTTTGCCATGTTGCCTAGGCCGATCTCGAGCTCTTGGGCTCTAGTGATCCTCCGGCCTTGGCCTCCCAAAGTACAGGGATTACAGGCATAAGCCACAGCACCTGACCTGTTAGCCTTTTTATTTAGGCATTTAATACCATTAGGGAACAGGATTCATGTCTTAAATTAGAAAACAAAAGCTCGGGGTGGTTAAGTAACTTGGCCAACTTCTCAGTTAGTTAGTGCAAGGTTGGTACTTGAACCATGTGGCATCTAATTTTAAATCGTTTATTTTCTACTCTCTTACACTACCTTCATTTTTTTCCCTGAAGCTTCATTGTAGTGTGCAGCTTTAAGCTCAATAAGAGGAAATATGAGACCTGAATTTCCAAAAGGGGAGAACTAGTGAAGCAAGAATTGAGGTCATCAATAATCATGGACCCAGGGAAGCACAGGGCAAGGCAATGAAGGCAGGGTGTCATAGGTGGGGAGTGAGGAGGGCGTGGCCTGAGAACTGGGCTGCTCTGTGTGTGTAATCAAGCCGTGGTAGTGTGCCTTGGAAATACATCTGCATGTGCAGGAACAATAGCTATGTCTGGCTCTTTCTTTTGTCTCTTGTCTTTGACATAAATGGTAGTAAAATTAGCAGTTTCTTGCTCTTTTAAATTCTCTAAATTAAATATTATAAAGAATAACCTTGAACGCTTAATTCAGCCCTGAGTTGGGGATTATTTGATCTACATGATGTTGGCCTAGATAGTGTTTCAAAATTTCCCTACAATTTCAATTGCTTGCCAACACATTTAAAAACTTTTCATGAAAGTGTAATATACATACAGAAATGTGCATATATAAGTGCCTAGTTCAATGAATTTTCACAAAGTTAATACATCTGTGTAATTAGCACAAAGATCAAAACCCATTACCAGCAACAAAGTTCTACTTGTACTGTTTACATAAGAGTAATCAATATTTTGACTTCTAATTGCATTGATCAGAATACCTGCCAACATTTAAAAACCAGAAGGTTTAATAGAAAAATCGGAGATTTCTGGTTTTGCTTGAAAAATGGAAGCATCTAGGCACATTGGGCTCTTGTTCTCACAGGGTACTGATCAGCTAGAGCTAAGGAGAGACTGCCTGCTTTAACAAAGCATAGCCTTTCTAGTTTGCCACAGTCCCTACAACTCCCTATTACCCCCAATAGTCAGCTTTAGTGACAAATATCTTTAATCAATGCACTTGCAGTTAATAGAATAATTAAAAAGAATAAAGACTTAAGTAAAACATTTCTTATACTTGTGTGTTTCCCTTGTTTACATTACATGCCTGACCACCATGTACATTTGAGTTTGAGATCCCTTCTTGATGCTTGAGGATTTCCCATCTAATGATCAACCTCAGAAAGTATCTCTGATAAAACACATGACACAATACTTTCACACAACACTTTTGACACCAGATGTGTGTGTTTTTCCCACACTAAGTGATTCTCCAATTCTTTGTAGACACCAACTGGGGAACTGTCCTATAATTCAATTGGATTCTGACTCTATCTACTTGGAGATAACATCAGATTTCATGGGTTGAGGACTCAGTTTCACAAGACTGCCCCAACTTCAGACACCAGTCAAAAGCCTCAGGTTGTCACCTATGTTGCTGATTAAACAGCTATAAATTGGAGGCTCCTAGAACCCCTTCCTTGGGTTCAATCATTTGCTAGAATGGCTCATACAATTCAGGAAAACACTTGTGTTTACTGTTGTATTATAAGAGATACAACCCAGGAATGATCAGATGGAAGAGATGTGTAGGGAAAAGTATGGGGCAAGGGACGTGGGCTTTCCATTCGTTCTCTGTTTACACCCTTCTCCTAGCACCTCCATGTGTTCAGAAACCATAATGGTCACAAAATCTCATTGTTCAATATTTTTTATGCAGCTGTATCTCCAGCCCTGTTCTTCTCAGAGGTGAGTGAGTGGGGCTGAATGTTCCAACCCTCTAATCACTTAGGCTTTCTGATGAGCAGCCCTCTCCTGAGACTCTCTAGGGATCTTCCCCTAAGACACCTCACTAGCATAAACAGGTGTAGAAAGAAAGAGGCTGGTTATGAATAACAAAAGACATTCCCATTGCTGGGGAAATTCCAAGGGTTTTAGCGACTCTGTACCAGGACAAAGAGTTGGGGAAAAAGACCTAATGTATTTCATATTATACCATAGTATAATAACTCAAATATTTCTTAAGAATAGAAATTATAATGATCTTTACCCTCACAACTTGGCTTTTGGGATGCTAAGTAAGTGGTTATGTATATTTGCTAAAGTTAATTCAAAGAGAAGTAGATTCAACTTCTTAATAGGCTTTTTTCTTTTCCTCAGTGTTTTAGTCTATTTTGTTCTATTATAATAGAATTCCTGAAACTGGGTAATTTATGATGAACAGAAATTTGCTTCTTAAAGTTCTAAAGACTGGGAAGTCTAAGACTAAGAGGTGGACACCTGGCAACAGCCTTCTTTCTATGTCATTCCATAGTGGAAGAGCAAAGAGAGGGAGAGAGAAAGGGAGAGAGAAGAGAGAAAAATAGAGAAAGAGAAGGGAGCCAAAGTGGTTCTTTATAAGGAACCCACTCCCCCAGTAGCAAACCCACTCCAGCCATAACAACATTAACCCATTCATGAGGGCAGAGTCCTCATGACCTAGTCACATTTCCAACGCCTGTTTTTTAGGGGACATAGTCAAACCGTGAATAGCTAGTACTCAGTTTGGCATAGCTAGGTGTTTTTGTAGGGAGTCTGGGAGTGGTACAAGCAAACATGGTAGGAAACTTGAGGATACAGCCTAGGCAGGTACACCAAAATGACCACATCTAGACCTGAGTTCTGGCAGCGGCACTTTGCTCTGCTAAAATAGCTTTCTCTCCTTGTTTAATTTAACTGCAGATTGTAAATTGAAGAGAAGATATTTTCATGGAATAGCTGTTGCTCTGAAGAATTCCAAGAGTAAGGAAAGTAAACCAGGAATTAGGCAGGAGCATTCTGTAGGAGGAAAGGATAAAACAATGACAACAGAAATTGGATTTTTCCCAGTTGGAAGGGTGGGGTGTCTAAGGATGATGGCAAAGGCAAACCTATAAGGAGCGTGTGACACTTTCTTAAGGCCCCACCTCCTCTGTCAAGAGAAACCCCATCACAGTTAAGAAAACCACTTTGATTTCAAGGAAAGGAAGTATTCCATTCCCTGATGAATAACACAGGTATGAAATGATCTTTTGAGGTGATACAGGTTGAACAAAGTTAAAGGTTTTGATGAATGATTCTCGGCTAATATGAGGAAGGTAAAGGTCAAATTTTGTCAATGAGGACAGATTTATCCATTTAAAAAGTTTCCAAGTACTGAGAAATTAAATTTGGGCTGGATAACTTTAACAAATGGTGTTGGGGGAACTCGATATCCATGCGCAAAAGAATGAAAATGAAGCCTTATCTTACACTACACGTAAAAATCAACTCAAAATAGGTTAAAGCTTAAATGTAAGACCTGAAACTTTACAACCTAGGAGAAAACTGTAAAACCTAGGGGAAAACATAAGGGAGAAACTTCTTGACGATAGTTTTGACAATGATTTCTTGGCTATGACACCAAAAGCACAGGCAATAAAAGCAAAATTGACAAGTGGGAGGAAATCAAGCTGACAAGCTTCTGCAAAAGGAAATAATTAACAGAGTGAGAAGGCAAACTATAGAATGGGAGAAGATGTTTGCAAATTGTATGTCTGATAATGAGCTTCTATCCAAAATATATAAGCAACTTCTTTAACTCAATAGCAGAAAAAAAATGCAATTTAGTAAATGAACAAAGGACCCGAATAGACATTTCTCCAAAAAAAAAAAAAAAAAAAAAAGACACACAAATGGCTAATGGGTGTATGAAAAGATGCTCAATACCACTAAACATCAGGAAAACACAAATCAAATCCACAGAGATATCACTTTGTACCTGTTAGAATGACTATCTGAAAAAAACAAGATAAGTTTTGTCAAGTATGTGGAGAAATTTGTTGGTGAGAATATAAAATGGAGCAGCAACTATGGAAAATAGTATGAAGGCTCTTCAAAAAATTAAAAATAGAAATACTATATGGTCCAGCAATCCCACTTCCATGTATTTATCCAAAAGTGTTCAATTAGTATCTCTCGGCCCTCTTCTGTTCATTGCAGCACTATACACAGTCACCAAGATGAAGGAACAATTTCAATGTCCATCTAGGGATGAATACATAAAGAAAATGTGGTATAGGCACACAATGGAATGTCATTCATCTTTACATGAAAAGGGAATCCTGCTATATGTGACAATATGGATGAAGCTTGAAGACATTGTGATAAGTTTAAAAACTCAGTCACAGGAGGGCAAATACTGCATGATACCACTTAGGTGAGGTATCTAAAATAACTGAACACAGAAGCCAAGTGTAGAATGGTGGTTGCCAGTGGTTGGGGAAAGTGGGAAATGGGGGTGTTTGCTATTCAGTGGGTAAAAAATTTCTGTTATGCATCATGTATAAGTTCTAGGGTTCTGCCATACAACATTGTGCCTGTAGTTAGCAATATTCTACACTCAAAAATTTGTTAAAGGGGTAGATCTCATGTTCAATGTCCTGACCACAATGAAAACAAAAGTTTGCTTAGTGTTATAGCCTCTCATTCCATCCTTGTTGCTGCAAAGGACATTTTCTTGTTCTTGTTTATGGTTGCATAGCTTTCCATGGTGTATATGTACCAGGTTTTCTTTATCCAGGCTGCCATTAATGGGCATTCAGGTGGGTTTCATGTCTTTGCTATCGTGAATAGTGCTGTGATGAATATCTACATGCAACCAATTCTATTCAACATGGTACTGGAAGTCTCAGCCAGAGCAATCAGGCAAAAGAAAGCCTAGATATACCATTTGTTCTTAAGGAAACTGAAAATGTGAAGAGTAGAATAATCATCCTTTCTGGCTCAGCAATATACTCATCAGCTTGTGTGACACTGTAATGACAAAAGCCATTCCTAGCACCACAATGGAACCTTTCCTGTGTGCGCCGAGCTCTGTGCTAGGTGCCCAGCTGACGTAACTCATGTAATTTCGAAATGACCCTGTGGGGTAGTCCTTAGATTTCCTGTTTTTGCAGATCAGGAAATGGAGGATAAAAGGAGTCAAGCAATGTATTCAAGTTGCTAAGCTAGCATTTCTAAAGAGAGCTGTTTAATGCCAAAATTTGATTTTAAAAACCACGCTCTATTGCACCACCATTAAGATGAGGATTTGGACTTGACCCTTGGTGCCAGCTTCCCTTTCTAAGTGGGCTGGTAAAGAGATAGAGATTGAGTATCAAGTGGGCGTGCACTGTGCCTAATGAGGGTTCTCTTTTGTCAAATGGCATCACATGGAAAGTATGAAGTGTTGTCACACAAATAATTGGCCACCCAGGAGGGCGGGAGTACGAGAATGCTTTCGCTTGTCAGAGTCCTGGATGGACTCTTCTAGATCTTTTGGTAACTTTTTACCAGGAAGTGTCTTGAGTACATTTTCTATTTCAGAAAGATTGCTGCTAAAATTATCTAGGTTAAGAATGTGACAGAATTCTGGCCCCAGAGCATTTGGTATGGAAATAAACAGCAGAGCTGATGATCTCTACTCAAGCTTAAATGAAACCATATGAAGAGCTCAGCCGGATTCCTCCCCCACCATCCCCACCTCACCTCTTATGAAAGACCAGCAATTCTTGGAACATCAATTACAACAGGGCTTTTTTTTTTTTCCTCCTTTCTCTTTTTCCCCCTCTGAAAAAGGCCGTTGTAATCCCAGCTGTGTGCTGCAACTCAGCATATGCCTCCAACTCTTTCCCAAATGTTTTCAGGCTAGAGAAATCCCAAACACATTTCCACCAAGCCTCCTCCTTCTGAAATTTTGAAAGTGTGGACATTTTCGGAAATGTAATCGGGATGATTAGGATTCATTTGTGCTTTGCTCATCAAAGTTCTATTTTGCAAGAGCCATTTGATGTCAAGTAAGTTTTTTTTAGTCCCCTCCACCCTCCTTTCCAAGTCTTTTATCTTAGAACCAGGAAGTTGCATTTTGCCAGCCGACTATGAACTAATTAACCACAAAAAGTTGGAGATTGGTTCAAAGCACAGATTCATGAGGATTGAATATGTTCTAACCTTGGCAGAAGGCATTCCTCACTCATTTGGGGGTAATGTGTCCATGGGGGGCTGGTGGGGGAAGCTGTGTTACTGGGGACATGGCTGGTGGGTTGTTCTCACAGTCTGAGGTCTGTGTAAGGAAAGTAGCCTTGTTCTGGAAGGCCCTTGGTTTCATTTTTCACTCAGACGCAGTTATGGAAAGTTGTGAAAAGAATCATTCTCTCTGCTCCCTCTCCCTGTGTTTAGGCATAAGAAGGTTACACTAGAAAAAGACCCAAAATTGAATGCCTACTGTATACACTCAAAATCTAGTTTGTGATTCTCTCTTCTTAGTTTTATCTCCTTCCATGTAACCTTCCTTGATCCTTTATCTTTCTCTTTCCACAACATAAAACAGCTCAAATTTCCTAAAATAGCTTGTTGTTTTTTGGCTTTCTCTCTGTTTATACATGATCAAAAGTGGACCTTTTCTTCCTTCCCTTAAGTCTTTCTGAAAACACTTTGACACTCCTCAGACTACTTCTTGAGTATCATATTTTATGTAAAGGCTTCCATTAAAATCTTATCTATATCTAATCTAGACCTTCTCTGACATCACTGGAAAGAGTTTATCCTCCCTAATCTGTTTGACCTCCCTGTTTTATATATTTGTCTCTGATAGCACTTTCCAAATGCGTCCTAAACTCCTGAGTCCATTTCGCTTTTAGATCAGTGCCATCCAACAGGACTTTCTACAATAATGTAAATGTTCTGTATCTACATATCCAAATGTTCCAGATCTGTATAGTGACAGCCACTACTCACCTATGGCTATCAAGCACTTGAAATGTGACAGTGCACCTGAGAATTTTTAATTTAAATTTTAATTAATTTAAATTCATGGCTGCATGTGGCTAGGAAATACTCCATCGGAAAGCACAGCTCTAGACTGTGCCCTTCTTCAGGCACTGATTCTTTGTGCTTGACACAATGCCTGGCACATAGTAGGGGCTCAGGAAATATTTACTCAATCCAACTAGTGTATATAGTAATGGCAACAATCCTGCTGGGCAGATATTACTAACTCCAGAACTTTCGTCTTTGTATACCAAAACAAGCCAAACCAAAATGAAATGAAACAACAACAGAAAGTGGTTCAGTGAAATTCAGTGATAGAATTGGGATGTGAATGACAATTTGTTTAAAATAAATCCTCCGACCTTTCTGTCCCCATGGGCAGTGCTCTGGTACCTGTGAATAAATTTGTATGGAAGTGGTTGCACAGGCAAGATGGGCGGAGACAACATTTTATGGAACAGCTAATTGTCTCCATACAGTTAGACATGCAAAGATTTGCTCGTATAAAAGCCAATAGAAAGAAATAAAAAGAGGAAAGCTGGAATGCTGCTAATACAGCTTTAGTACTGTGCACATATTTAAAGGATATATTGGCTAAATGGATCTCTTCTAAAAGAGAAGAAGTGCATCATAAAAAAAAAGGTTACAACAGCCAACAAATTGGGCAGCTGGTATGCAATTTGCAATTGTTAACTTTCAAATGTTGATAGCCTTTGAGTTGGCAGATGAAGTATAATGGTGGAGGCAATGCTGCCATCTTCTGGTGATCAGTCACAGTTAACTGACATTTCAGAATGTTAAAAATTTCGGAAACTGGGCAATTGTAGTTAATCGATACTTTTTATTTACCATCACTTAAACTTATGCATTAAAAATACTTGCAAAGTTATTTTAAATTTGAAAAAGAAAACATTATCATGCCTCAAAATTTTCTTTTTTGAAAATTTTGAAATCTAACCATCTGGACTTTTTCATCTCCTTCTTCTCATTTAGCTAGCTTGTCTGCTGAAACAATCCAATAACATTTTTAGTTGGCTTTCCTCTGATTCACGTTCTATCTCCTGACAAATGATTGCATTACGCTGGATTCTGATGGGACTACACGTAATCATGGACCCTGATACAATCTGTGGAGTTCCTTCTTCTCTGGATCAAATCTGCTTTAAGATTTGTGTTGAAGGCTGCACCTAAAGACATGCAGTTGGGCCAAACTTTGGGATTTTGTGATTGCACTGAGTCAGATACTCTTCATTTAAATAAGCCTTTTTTTTTTTTTTTAATTTTACTTTGTGTTCTGGGGTACATGTGCAGAACATGCAGGTTTGTTATGGAGGTGAATGTGTGCCACGGTAGTTTGCTGCACCTATCAACCCGTCACCTAGGTATTAAGCCCCATGTGCGTTAGCTATTTTTCCTGACTCTCCCTTCCCTCATTCCCCTGTTTACAGGTCCCGGTTTATGTTGTTCCCCTCCCTGTGTCCATGTGTTCCCATTGCTCAGCTCACACTTGTGAGAACATGTGGTGTTTGGTTTTCTGTTCCTGTGTTAGTCTGCCGAGCATGATGGCTTCCAAAGATAACTTTAAGAGGGCTACAGTTACAACAAACAAGGGTACATTAATGGTATCTGTCAGAAATTAGAAGTCACGCTCCATCTTGCTCAGCCATGAGTGCTCAGAAAGCAAAATAGGACACGGGATTTTGACATGCTATTCCTTGGGCTTTCCACAGAAGGAACTAGACTTTATCTAGCTAGGGATTTTATAGTGAGAATGACACTGAATACTCTTGTTTCTACATGGGTAGGCTACTGGGAGTAAGAGAAGCAATATGAACCTTCAGAAGTAGATGAACAAGAGAAAAGAAGCGATTATATTATCTCTGGTTCATATATTGATTGTATATGCAGATAGGGGCTTCAGTGGACTTGTGGTGACAGTTGGTGGGAAGCCCATCCAGTCGTCAAACTTTTCTACTTCCCATGTTCCCCTTCCTGCAGGATCCAGCTGCCTCAGTGGGTCATTGCTCAACCTTCAAGCACTTCACCAGTCTTTGATGTAAGCAGTTCTTTGGATACACCTACCAGAGATTAATTACATTGATGGATACTCACTCATTCATTGATTCAACTATTCATTCAACAAACATTATTGAACACATACTGTTTGGTATAGTGCTAGGGACACAAAACAGAATGAGAAATGCTCCCCGACTACAGAGAATGCATTGCTTCATCTTATATGTACTGTATATCTTTAAAGAACCTTTTTTGTGTGCCAGGTACTATGCTGAATATTTTATAACTATTATATTAGAGATTCATTTGTTTAATATTTACTCAGGGCCTGATCTGTGTCAGACATTATGCTGAATGCAAAGATGAAATGGTACCAAGTTAGATATGGTTCTTGGTCTCATAGATATCGCTGTCTACTGAGGAAAGCAGACAAGTAAACTAGAGATTGCAAAATGGTTTGTTTAACTTTTGCAATTCTTGGCCACTCAGCATTTGATTAACTTTCTCTACTGAGAAATCCCTTTCCTTATCAGTCTGAGACGGGGGCAAAGACCTCCTTCAACTATAAAAGCTAAAAATGCTGGGTATTTCCTCCTAGCATCCCTTGCAGCTATGTCACAGGCAGGTGACACAGGTTTTGCCAATCACATACCATCTTGCTAGACTTTGAGTAGGGGCCTGGTACCTCAAGGAAGGGAGCAGGCACTTAATTTTTCTGATGGTGACCGTGATGGGTGAGGCAATTTCCTCATCAGAATCTCTTAGAAGCATGGTTTTAGATATTTTTTTTTTCTGGCAATTTCTTCAGTCTTTCCAGAGTTGCTAGGGCCCTCATTACTCTTTTAATAACTCCTTTTCTTTTGGATCTGTCTGAGTCACTTTCTGTTGTTAAAAGTAGGTACGCGGATCATGCCCACTGTGATGCAGAAAATACTGGGTGTGATATCATTAGTGTGCAGGAATCACTGCCTTCCTAGATCAAGTGACATCTACACTTGCATCATAAAGACTAGTAGGCATTATGCAGGTTCAATGTACTGGAGGAAGAGGGCTGACAAAGGAAAAGTCCAAGGCAATCCTCTGAGGTAGGAATTAGGCCTATTTTACATTTGAGGAAACTGAGACCAAGGAGTAACAAATTCTGGACTGACCACAGAGTCGCCGAGTTTACCCACTATGGCTCCCTTCCAATTGAGGCATAGAAAAATATTTATGCCAGTGGCTTCCAGTATGATTTTTAAAAACTCTTTACTCTGAAGCAGACACATACAAAAAAGTGTCTAATACATAAATGTAAAGCATAATAATTTTATTACAAAAAGAATACCTTATAACTACCACTGAGATTAAAGATGTAGAATGCCTTGGGCACTGCAGAAGATTCCCTGTGGCCCCCTTCCAATGAATACCCTTCCATCCTCCCCAGAGGAAACCATCATCCTGACTTCTAACAGCATAGTTTTGTTGTACCTGGTTTTGACCTTTGTATAAAAGGAATAATCTTATAATTAATCCATATTTGTTTACTTTCAGTTTATGGAAATTATAAAGTATATTGCTAAGGACATTCTCATCCATGTTTCTTGGTGTATGTGTGATAAAATCTGTTGAACATAAATCTAGGAGTGGAATTGCCAGGTTATAGAATATACACTGTTCAACTTCAGTAGATAATGCCAAATAGTTTTCTAAAATTATACCAATTTAAGTTTCCACCTATAGTTTTTGGAAGTTTCAGTTTCTCCACATTCTCTGCAATATTTGGTATGGTGAATCTGTTAACTTTAGCCATTCTGGAGGGTATAGGGCTATCCTGTTGTGATTTTAATTTGCATTTCCCTGATAACTAGTGATGTTAAGCAAATTTCCATATGTTTATTGGCCATTTCTATGGTACTATTTATCAGATGGCCACTTCTTGGCATATATTTCAGAGTATAGTGCTTTAAGGATGAATAGATATGGTTTCTGAAGATAGTATAGTCATTTTTTTCAACTGTCCGAGTTCATGGTTTTTATTATTTCTTTAACATAGACACCCTCTAGATTTGTGGGGGTTCTGTTCTTTCTCACAAAGTGGCTCTCTTGGGGCAAACTTTCTATATGTGGAGTTGGTTTAATAAAGGTAAAAAGTCAAGGAAAGACTGCAGGGAAAGCCAAATGAAGACTCTTGGCTGGGTCACTGATGGTCTCTTCGATGTTGTGTAGTGAACATTGGCCTAGACAATATTTGTATTTTCCCACACATTTACTGGGTAAAAGTCTCAATGGACATGTTACTGTGAATTTACGATACTCTTTGAGGGGTTTGGGTTAGTTCTGTAATAAAAATTCTGGCATATGGAGACGTATGTCTGGTTCCCACACATTTAAGGCTAGAGAGCATATAACTACATTTTCTTAAAGTCAGCTTACTGATGTCTCCAAAGATAAAAGGCACCTTCTGATTGAAGGCTTGCTCTGAAAATATTCTTGGAAAAGAATTTCCAAGTTCCATTCTCTTGAGATGATCAAATTGAATTCTGTTTTGTCTGTTGTTTTGACAAACTCACTTTGCAGAGACAAGGGTGTATTGCAGGCCTTTCTGCTTTAATTTCAAGATTTTACGGTCAGAAGCAAGAAGACAACTGCAATCAATGAAAACTATTCACTGAATATACAGACTAATGTACAAATATTCAATAGTAACCAATATCAGAAATTTAACAGAAATTGTTGTCTCGCTTTTAGGTTTTACTTAGGCTAAGAGGTTTTCAGTCAAGTTATGTCTATAACCCCTGCTATTTTTAGCTTTGAGTCATAACAGACTGATAAGACTCTAGACTATTATACTAATGTTATAATGTCCACAGCTCCCCAAAGATATGAGTGTCAATTATCCCCAATCTTTTGAACAAAGCTCTTTTGTATTCACCAAGATTTTCGTTGCAAGCAACAGGCAGTGACAATAGTTATCCTAGAGAAGAGATTTATCTAGGGAATATCAATGGCTTACAGACTCAGAGGGAAGCTGGAGGACTAGACTTGGAAAATGGGCCAGAATCCAGAGAGGTGCAGAGAGCTGGACATACAGGACCTCGACCATAGTCACAAGGCAGGAAGGCCAGCCTGTCATGATGCTGGCCCCTTTGAAATCTCTCTCTTGGGAAATAGATCTTGTGCGGAAGTACAGGGAGATGTGTCTCTGTTGGATTCAATTCATCTCATGGAAGCAAGCGCCTGTGTGAATCAACTCTCCTTCACTCCTATTGTCCAAAGGCTGAAACTGTCCTGCTTCTTATCCTTCCCTGTGCATTGCTGTTCATCTCTTCCATGGATTCAGTGAGCCACCCAGTATTCTTCCAATAAATGATTCTGATGGCTGTTGGCCAGTTTTCCCTTCCTTACAATCCAAGAACTCTAACAGAGTCACTAATGATGATAGATGTGGTTTAGGCTGTGTTCTGCCATAGAAAGGATGAGAGAGAAACACCTTTACCCTTAGTAAAGCCAGAAGACTCATGCAGTCAAAAAAGAGGTCCTGCAATTGGCCCATTTTATATTTCCATCATATCATTCACTCCTTGCAGTCACACATGAAGACAATGGAAAGCAGAGTACTTTGGGCATGGTGGGTCCTCAAAAGGTATTTGTTGAGTTAGGCAATAAATTAAATGCTTGGTTTTGAAACTGGAGTCCTATAGTCCTAGGTATTCCCAGGAGATATGTAAGGGATTACTGGGAAACAGTGAAGAAAGGGTTTCTCTTCTCTGCCTCCACCTTTATTCTGAGCCATTCTGCTAGTCTTAGTTTTATATTCTGAAATTCTATTTAAAATTTGTTCTTCAAATAGCGATTTCAAAATCACTGCGCTAAACCACAGCTGTTCATTAATACTTCATTTTATTTCACTTACTATTTTGTTTAGAGAAGATAAACTGATTCTTATTGGGTTCCTACTGAGTTGCAAGCACTGGATCATAATTTTCACCTATGTAATTCCATTTTATCTTTATAATCACGGAAGTCAAACTACCTGTGGGCCAAATATTCATTCATTACATTTACCAAGTCTTTCTCCTCTGCTTCCTCATAAATTATTCCCTAAGTCTGTCTACTTTATTAGCTTTTCAAAGGACTGGAGTTAGGTTGGGTTGATCCTCATTATGGTTTGTTTCTTTAAAATTTTCTTAAATGTTGCTCTTCTTTATTATTTCCTTTATTATTTCTGCTGCTTGCTTGCATTTACTCTGTTGTTCTTTTTTTTCAGTTTCTTGAGCTGAACACTTAGCTCATTGGCTTTCGATTTTCATTTTACTTGATATATGTTTTTAAGGTGATACATTGCTCTCCAAATGGAGCTTTTATACTATTATACACATGAAGGATTTTTTGGTCAGTTATTTTTAAATATTTTGATTTGCTTTCGTCTTTTACTAATGACTAATAGCAGAGTGTTTGTATTTGGAGATATGACTATTTGTTTTTATTGAGTTCTAATTTTATTGTATTCTTGGCAGAGAACATAGTCTGCGTGATCTAAATTCTTTGATATTTGTTGACGCTGCTTTGTTACTTCATGTATGCTGAATTTGAAAAATATCTATGTTGCATATCCTTTTAAAGAAGATTAAAAGTATTATATTGTTGGCTGGGCATGGCGGCCCATGCCTTTAATCTGAGCACTTTGGGAGGCTGAGGCAGGTGGATCACCTGAGGTCAGGAGTTCGAGAACAGCCTGACCAACATGGAGAAACCAGATCTCTACTAAAATTACAAAATTAGCCAGGTGTAGTGGTACATGCCTGTCATCCCAGCTACTCAGGAGGCTGAGGCAGGAGAATCGCTTGAACCCAGGAGGTGGAGGTTGCAGTGAGCCGAGATGGAGCCATTGTACTCCAGCCTGGACAACAAGAGCGAAACTCCATCTCAAAAAAAAAAAAAAAAAAATTACATTGTTGGGTAAAGGGTTCTAAACAGGCAGTAGTTCAAACTTTTTAACTGTGTTCATAGCATTTTAGTTCTTATTAATATTTAGCTTTTGATAAGCACTTTCTGAGGCAGGTGTGTTAAATCCCTCTCAACAGTTGTAGAATAAATAATTCCTCTTTTTTGTTCTATCAGTTTTTGACTTATACATCTGGAATTTTGTTAGGTTCATATAGGTTCAGAATAGTTACATCTAACATTTTTCATTACACAACATCCATGTGTATTCTTAATGATTCTTTTAGCCTTGTCTATATTGTGTGATATTCACATTTTTTAAACAGCCTTCTTTAGATTTGTGTTGGCCTTGCATATATTTTTTATACTGCTTTAGCTTAGACTTTTCTATGTCATTATGTTCTACATGTGTCTCTTGTAAACTGTGAATTTTATTTTATTTTTCTAAATCAAAACCTGAGAACCTCTGTCTTTCAACTGGCAAATTTTATTCATTTATATTATTGTGATTAGTCATATACTTGGATTTATTTCTGTAACCTTTCTTTGAATTTTTCTTTGATTTTTAAATCTATTTTCTCCTTTGGATTCTATTACACAGGTTAAGAGTATATAGGCTTGGAGTGGAAGTAAGATTTGTGCTCAGTTCTTCACGCTGCTGGGACAAGAGGTCCCCTAACTGAAGCATGTCTATATAGCAGGGGCAGGATAAGTGGCTCCTCCCCAGTGACACTCATATTTCTCTGCACAACCTTTTCAATATGCCACAGCAGAGTTATTTTGTTTAGCTGTTTCTTTATTCATTCATTCATTTATTCATTTTCCTAATATTGACTAAAGGCCAACTATATACCACGCTCAATATTAGGGACTAGATAATCAGTGTGGAATAAAATAGATGTGGCTTCTGTCCTCCCATGGCTTATAGTTTAGGAGGGAAGGCAGTGTATATATATGTACAATATTACACATTTTATTATGAATTATAAAATAAATAATTTAAGTGCAGTGAAAGAAAACAATGGAATGGGGTTTACTCTGACCTGGTGGTTTGGCTTTTTCAGAAAGATAAATTCAAGTTAAAGCATATTTCTGGGTATTGTGGTACACACCTGAAGTCCCAGCCACCAGAGAGGCTGAGGCAGGAGGATTGCTTAAGCTTCGGAGTTTGAGACCAGCATGGGCAGCATGGTGAGATTCCAATTCTAAAGTACGTATAAATAAATAAACATGCACATGGAGGGTGGGGGATGTAGTAGAGTTGGTCATCGTCCTCTTCTGTATGTTATTTTCTTCTTCCTAAGCAACTGTATTGATCTACTTTCACACTGCTATAAAGACAATACCTGAGACTGGGTGATTTATAAACAAAGGAGGTTTAATTGACTCACAGTTCTGCATGGCTAGGGAGGCCTCAGGAAACTTACAATTGTGGCAGAAGGAGAAGCAAGCACCTTTTTCACAAGGCAGCAGGATAGAGTGAATGTATGAAGGAGGAACTATCAAATACCTATAAAATAATCAGATCTCATGAGGATTCACTCACTACCATGAGAACAGCATGGGGGAACCTCCCCCATGATCCAATCACCTACTTCCCTTGACACATGGAAATCACAATTCAAGATCAGATTTGGGCGTGGACACAGAGCCAAACCATATTAGCAACAAATTATATCTGGGCATAGAGATAACTCAGAATAAACATTTATATCTGATCATCTTTCTTATAGCAGGGTATGATCATGTGACTAGACTCTGGTCACTGGGATATAAATGGAAGTGGCGTATGCAACATCTGGGAGATGTCTTTAGTGGGAAGGCCATAACCATTTTTCCTTCCAGTTGCCTAGGATGAAGCCATGGTAGCTAGAGCTAGAACATATATCTTGGATCATAATGTGAACTGGAGTAGATATCTTGGATCATGGTGTGAACTTGGGAATAGTAGCAAGGAATGGCGAAGCAACAAGATAGTAGGAGTCTAGGAAAAGTGAAATCCCCATATTACCTATACAGACTTTTTCAAGGAAAAATATATATTTCTTAATTTTTTATCTCCTATTATTTTGAACTCCTAGAGCATTCCATGTCCAGGGAACAAAATTTTGTAGGGCAGTGACTCTCAAAGGTTAGCACTCAAAAAAAAAAAAAAAAAAAAGAAAGAAAAAGAAAAAAGAAAAATCACCTAGCAAGCTGGTTAAAACACAGACTTCTGGATCCCACCCCAGAAATTCTGATGTGGTAGTTAGGGTAGAACCTCAGAATCTGCATTTGCTATCACCTTTCAGATTATGCAGAAGGTGGTTGGATCACACTTTGAGAAGCACTGGTTTAGGGGTCTGAGGAAGAAGAGTTGTACACATTTGAAAAATGGAACCAAGTATAGTTTTAAAGAACAGTGAGTAGCATGGGATAAGAAAGGCAAGGTGGTTGGGGGCCAGATTGTGAAGGACCCTGTAGGCCTGATAAAGGAATAGCTTTCTCCTCTTAGTGTGGTGGAAACCATTTGAAGAATATTGAGCAGTGAAGTGATAAGATCTGATTTACATTATAAAAGATCACTCTCTATTACATGGAAATGGACTGCAAAGAACTAGGATGCTCTATCCATAGTTACGGCCAGAAACACTGGTAGCTTGGTCCAGCGTAGTAGCAGTGGAAATCGATTCAAGATTAATTTTGAAAGTAAGAATAGCAAGTACTTTGCTGGTGGTTTCAGAATGCAGAAGAAAGAATGAGGAGGAACCAGAGTTGATTCCCAGGTTTTTGTCTTAAGCAATGGGCAGAACCTTCCCAAGATATGCTGAGCAGATTCCTGTGTGACAGACCGCAAACCAGAGTTAGGGATGGTAGTCCGCCACTCCCATTTGTGGCAAGTAGCTCTTTCTGAAGATGCCAATGGTTCATATTATCCCTCCACCCCAAGCTATTTATTGCAATTTCCCAACAGGCCTCTGGGATAGGTCAACTCCACCCACTTCACATCTCTTCATAAGTACTTGTGCTTCAGATGTGGTTCAGAATTATGCTGTCTGTTTTCCAGTGATGACCTCCAGAGAGAGAGAGAGAGAGAGAGATAGAGAGAGAGAGAGAGAGAAAGAGTGTGTGTGTGTGTGGTTGTCTTCCTTTTGGCAGGGTGCATTATGATTCTTCAGTCACAGGACACAGTGAGCTCTCAGAATCCTACAGTTCTGGAGGTGTCTGGATGTCTTGGCAAATGTGTACAAATGACCTGTCACCCAGCACTTATCAATGATAATTCACCTCACTATGGAATAACTTTTACAAGAAGAATTATTATGCTTTCTTTGACCTGAACTCCTGTAATTTCTTGCTGCTCATAAAATAATGTCCTGAATCCTTTCTCTCTCTCTCTCTCTCTCTCTCTCTCTTTCTTTTCACAAATACTGTCCCCTACTTCAAAAGAACAAGTAGGGGCATTCTCTACAAGACACTCACCCATTCTGTGGTTTTTCAGCTTCCTAGATTAAAGCTAACTGCCTCCATCTTCAGATTATAAAATGCCTCTAGCTTGGAGGTTTTCTGCTCTATATACTTTTATAACATTTTGTAAGCATTAATGATATGCTACAGCATTTTGTAGAGTACTATAACAGAGAAGTATATATTAGAGAAAAATTAAGGCCGTCGAGCCTGTAATCAGCCCTCAGGAGAACTGCTGAATATCTCAAGTGCGTTTTGGATTTCTTTAAAATTTGGCTTGACATTTATGTGGGATTCCAAATAGTTTTTAGCTCTCTCATCCTAATAATCACCCCAACTTATATATTCTGGTTTTCCATTTTGCAGGAGAAATCAGCAAAAAAAATTTACAGACCAAGTCAGAACTGGTAGAACCAAGAACACACGTTACTCTCTAGGTCTCTTTATAAAGTAAAGAGAGATAGTTTTATTTACCAAATATCCCCAAATTATGGACACAATTAAAATGTAAATATTAACAATTTCCCACACTCATAACAAAGAAAAGACTTAAAGGAGTTAATTTGTAAGCCGGGCGCTGTGGCTCACACCTGTAATCCCAGCACTTTGGGAGGCCAAGACAAGTGGATCACCTGAGGTCAGAAGCTTAAGACTAGCTTGACCAACATGGAGAAACCCCATTTCCACTAAAATTACAAAATCAGCCGGCCATGGTGGTGCATGCCTGTCATCCCAACTACTCAGGAGGCTGAGGCAGGAGAACTGCTTGAACCTGGGAGGTGGAGGTTGCACTGGGCCGAGATCGAGCCATTGCGCTCCAGCCTGGGCAACAAGAGCTTAACATCATCTCAGCATAAAAAAAAAAAAAAAAAAAAAAAGGAAGTTAATGTGTTAAAAGCTAGCAAGTGACAAGTCCTCTGATTGGCCCTTTATAGATGTTTTTATTCATACTCTCAACATTCCTGAGGAACAGACTATCTCCATGTAGAAGGTGAGAAAACAGGCTTAGAAATTAGAAATTAGGCAACTTGCTCCAAGCATTTATATACAGAAAACGGTGAGACTGAGACTATACCTAGATCTGTTTCATCGTGTGCGCTCTTACTAAGACATGAATGATTCTGACCAGTTGTCTTCCCTCCAGGAGTTTAAATTCTCGTGAGAGATGGGTGGTAACACATTGACAAGATGATTTCATGGAGAGGGAGAAATACAAAAGGGAAAAAGAAAGGAAGGCTATAGAGTGAAGCGGAACCATTTGATATTACTTATAAAAATTTTCAAAATTTTCTTTATTATGGGAAAATTCAAACATACAAAGTAGAGAGGACAGCAAAAGAAACCCCATGTAATCACAGCCTCCTTCAAGAATGTCATTTCATGGCCATTCTTATTCCCTCAATCTTCCCACCAACTCTGATGATTCCAGCTGGAAATCTTTCATTAAGTATTTGCAAGAAATAACTAACCATTTCTTTTCTTTTTATAGAAAACCATACCACCACGATCACATCTAAAGACAAGTTAATAATCTGTGGTATTATTCTAGATTTAGGGTTTGAGGAAGGGCCTTGGAAGAGGTTATGTTTTGATGATAGCTGAGTTTAAAAAACGGCCAGCCATGATAACACAAGGGGATGGCACCAAATTTTAATTTGGACAACACCAAAATTTCAAAGTTTATTATCTGTAAAAGAAAACAGGGGGTTTGTCAAAATCAATTCTGCTTGTTCCCTGTAAAATGTAAGCTTACAGAAAATTTGTTTCTAAGGAACAGATAATCTATGCTTTTGGTCCAAGGTATGTTGAATTTTTTCCTTCTATTTCAGAGGACAGATGGATGTAGCTGAATCTCTGAAGGCGGGTACTTGCCTCAAATGTGCAAGATAAATAAATACAGAAGTTACCAACAAAAGACCCAGTCAATGCTAGTGTCAGAGGCGTGTGAACCAGAACAACTCCGTCTTGAATAGGAGCTGGGTAAAATGAGGCTGAAACCTACTGGGCTGCATTCCCAGATGAATAAGGTATTCTTAGTCACAGGATGAGATAGGAGGTTGGCACAAGGCACAGGTCATAAAGACCTTGTTGATAAAACAGGTTGCAGTGAAGAAGCCCGCTAAATCCCACCAAAACCAAGATGGTAATAAGAGGGACCTCTGGTCGTCCTCACTGCTACACTCCCATCAGTGCCATGAGAGTTTACAAATGCCATGGTGACATCAGGAAGTTACCCTATATGGTCGAAAAAGGGGAGGCATAAATAATCCACCCCTTGTTTAGCATGTCATCAAGAAATCAACCATAAAAATGGGTAACCAGCAGCCCGGGGGGTGGCTCTGCATTAGGAGTAGCCATTCTTTTATTCCTCCACTTTTCTTACAAGCTTGCTTTCACTTTACAGACTCACCCTGAATTCTTTCTTGTGTGAGATCCAAGGACCCTCTCTTAGGGTCTGTATCAGGATCGCTTTCCTGGATCAGGACAGGGCCAGCCTCGAGCCACAGAGTCTTCTCTGTGGAATTGCTACACCCCCCCAAGTGCCTGTTGAGTGAGGTTCCATAGCTGGTCTGACTATAGATCCTGACGCCTGGCTTTTTCATTATTTCTTTTTTGAAAATCCACATAACCAAACCATTTTGGAACCAAGAGATGAAAATACTCCGAAAAACCGTTGGATTACCTCATCCCACTCTGAGAAGTATCTCTGTGCTTGCTTGTTCCTTTCCTGAACATAGCGGCAGCATTAATGTTCCTAGCTGGCATTTCAGCCCAACGTCTCCAGGCAGGCGCTTGGCCAGTCCCTCCTCTGCCCATTTGAAATTCAAATCCCTTGAATAAGCCTCAGTGCCACCTTTGTCCAAAAACCCCAAAAGCCCCAGTCCATGTCGATCTGCCTTTAAATTATAAAGGGACATATGACTGCGTAGGAAGGTAAACTGTTGAAATAACATCCAGGGTGGTTGTTAAATAAATTCAGGAAAACCAAGACATTCACTGTTAGGCTGAGACTCTGTCCTCAACTCACCTCCCAGACAAGAAGTGGACAAAGAAGCCACATGCTGGGATCCCACACTCTTGAACTCTGGCTCAGCTCTTAGGATCTTCAATGGCTATTTGTACTTAAAAATAATGTAATTCACCAACTTTTTGCAGCATTGGAGCTCCTGTTCCAGGCATCTGGAGAGGTGTTCTTAAAGTCTTAGCTTAGGAAAGCTTCAGTTATGATAGGAAAATCTTGGGTCCATTTTCTTTTTAGGCAATTCACGTGTCGTATGACCTTGGAAAAATCACTTGACCACCCTGAATTTTATTTTCCACATCTGCAAAATGGGGATATTCAGATTTGGATCACAGGGTTGTTGGGAGGGTCAGATAAGAGGCATGGGAGGATGCCTTGAGAGCTAAAAGTCCCAATGTAATGTAAGCTTTTTTAAAAAATGAAGACTCTAAGCGTGATGCAGCTGCACTTTGGGACTGATGAGGGATTTGTTTGAAGCCTGTGGCTCAGTTCGATTTAGAAGGAATTTACCAGATACCTCCTCATTTAGCATGCTTTTCCCTGGTGCCAAAGAACTTGTGGGGGTGGAGTGGGGGTGGGGTGGTGGGGAGATGAGAAACAGAAGTAAAAATGACTACACAGCAGTACACTGAACCAAGTGTCCTCAAGCAAGGTTAGCTTCTCCAAGCTGAGTCTCCTTAGTAATAAAATTGGTGACAATAACAAGGCATTTCTGTCGGCATTAGAAGAGATAGGAGGGGCAGAGCATTGAGCATAGTGTTCGGCACACAGGAAACTCTATAAGTTTATACGCTTTTTAAAAGACAATTTAAATTACTTTTCCTCAATAAAGGCAGTCAAGTTCTGATATTCTTTCCTATCAGCTTAAAAAAAAAAAAAGGAGATTTTTTTTTTTTTTTTTTTTTTTTTTTTTAATGTCTGTAATAGGAGCCAGGAAGGTTTCTGAACAGGAGTAACTGTGCAAAATTAGCCTGGCAGCAGTTTTGGGAGGGAATGAATGAAGGTCAAGCAGTAGTTAGGAGATCTATTAAGATGATATTTTAATCATCTCCAAGAGACAGGCCTGGAAACTGTGATTAAGAAAAATGATAAATGTGGCCGGGCACGGTGGCACAAGCCTGTAATCCCAGCACTTTGGGAGGCCGAGGTGGGTGGTTCACGAGGTCAAGAGATTGAGACCATCCTGGTCAACATGGTGAAATGCCATCTCTACTAAAAATACAAAAATTAGCTGGGCGTGGTGGCACGTGCCTGTGGTCCCAGCTACTTGGGAGGCTGAGGCGGAAGAATCACTTGAACCCAGGGGGCGGAGGCTGCAGTGAGCCAAGATTACGCGGCTGCACTCCAGCCTGGCAACACATCAAGACTCCGTCTCAAGAAGAAAAAAATAAAAGATAAATGAAGGAGTAAAGGCTCAGAAGAGGCAAGAAGGACTAGGATGAAGAACATGGAACTTGGTGGCTTGTACCCATCACTCATTCAGCCCGTCTCCTTTCTGTGGACAAAGGCCCATGGCACCATTCGGTCCTGGCAGTCTTTCTCCCTGAGCAAGCTCTGTAGGAGTTATTGCCATTGGCTTCGGCTTGGCACAACCCATGTGCTCTCTTTAGAGACCGAGGAGCTTATCTTCAAAGGGAGGAGCATAACTTTTCCAGGAGTAGGAGCTAAGGAAGAGAGGGAGGGTGAGTCTAGTAATGGAATCTCAAGATGGAAATTGCCAGATAATCTCAACTGCCTCTTCAGTATAGGAATCTGATTTATGATTTAAGTGCACAAAACAGCAATGAGGCAGTGGGGGATGAGGAACAGGGGGAAGATTTAGACTGCTCTCCATAAGATAATGACACATTTATTGTGCAATTATTATGTGCTAGGTCCTCTGTTAGATGCTTTAAATGCTTTTCTTGTTTATTCTTACTATAACCTAATGAAGTTAGTCATACTATTATCTGCATTTTGTAGATGAGGAAACTGAGGGCAAGTGGCCCCAAGTGACTTAGGAGTAGATTTAAAGAGAGGCAGTATGACTCTAGAGCCTAAGCACTATGCTAAACTGAGTGTTTTGAATATATTAAGAAAACAAGAAATGGAAAAGACCCAATGAATTAGAAAGTATGATGAATTTTGCATTCATACCCAGGGCTTCCTTTAATTAATTAATTTTTGAAACTATATTCTAATGGCAATCAAAATTGAGGAAAACTGGAACCACTTCTTTCACAAAAAAGAGGGACAAAAAGCTGTAAAGATGCTCTTGTTTGGTAAGAAAGAAGAATTCTGTTTGTGTCTAACAGAGAACCGATTGTAAATGTTACAATGAAAAGTCTTTTCAGTAAAAATGTCCTCTGTAAATTACCTGCTGATTGCTCGCACATGGTAAGAATGATAGGGTCAATGTCTGTGTGTATGTGTGTGTCTGAACCTCTTTGTATTAGGTCATTATGCTAAACACAACTAAGAATTACATAAAGAATAGTCTAACCAGAAAACAGCTAAGCAATTGCTTACAATGGTTTGGTTATCATATTACACTCCTTTGACTCATTTTTATTTTTGCTTTCAAGCTTCATTCTAACAAACCATTTAGTGGAGCTGCAGGGTGGAGCTTACTTATTCCTCATAGATAGAAGGACATTGTAATCACATGTGATTTTTTTATTATATAAATGTGTCACATGTCCAAGAGAAACCCACTCCCAGGGTAAGATTGCTCTACATCCACTTCTCTGTTAAATAAGACTATTTACTGATAGATGGTGGCTTTCAAAAACATTCCTTTTCCCATTTAACAGTGTGTAACATTCATGAAGTCAAATGTTTATTTCTTATATATTACATGCCTGTTAGAATTAATTTTTTTTTGTTTCATGTTTCTTATCAGTGTCAATTATAATCAATTACTTGTAGAACAAGATGGAAGTTCTAATTTATTATATGATGACACACAGTAGATACAGCCTTTCTATTTAGAATTGAACAAAACCTCTGTATTAGTATTTTGTGAGTGCCAGGGGAAGGCTCTAGGGATAGACCTTAAATAAATAAAGCATTTTTTTTCTTAGCCTCCTTTCCTAAATACTTTAACTTTTAGAAATAACATTGGCTAGCCAATGAAAACACTTGTTTGACAAAAGCTAAGAATTTAAGATAAAAAACAGCTGGGCAGGTTTTTTCTATACAAAAGGAAACAACTTTGAACTATATAGACAATGTTGTTTAAACCCAAACAGATGTGGTTTAATCTTGTTTTTGATCCTCTTGTAGATTTTTCTCAAAATGCCTGCCTATGCATAGAAATGATGACTTTCAGATGTTTGAACATAATTTGTCTCTGTTAGAATATCACCTTGGTACATAGATCATGTACACCAAATACTCCAAGTCTTTGAACAGGGACAGCAGGGTACCAGAGAAAATTTATGCTGGTCTTTTGGTTTGGCCCAACAAGTCTGTAAGAAACTAAAGGGGAAGAAAAAAGCAATGGTGTCCATGCAATGTCATTTTCAAAACAAGAAAGTCACATGTGTTCTCCACGACTTCACTAAATCATGGTGATAGTTTCAGATCCTCACACTTAGAAATGCTTTTAAGATGAATCATATCACATGAATGCTCTAAAAATAACACACATGGTAGATTTGTTCACCCTTCTGTGTCCCCACTGATTATTATCCACTTATCCTGCAATATCCTCATGCATTGGAGCTTTCCCATCCTAACACCAGGAGAAGAAACCACTGGAGAGAAACGATTTTAAAACAAGAAATGTCATCAGTCAGACTGTGAAGCCACCTACTAAAATATACTCAAATCCACTTTCAACTTCAAAGCTTATTAGAGTTGTTACCTCAGGCAGCAGCCAAAAGGTTGAAGGAAGAGTTGTGCAGCTAGAAATGTGATACAGATTTTTCCTTTTCTTCTCTTTCCTCCCCCTACTTGAATTAGTATTACGGTGAATGGAGGGGAAAGGGTCTAGTGGAACAACATGTGGAGAGACTTATGATCACTAACGGGAATCAAAAGGAAAGAGAACTCTAGGACAGAGGACATTGGCAATTAACACTCAGACCACCAAACGACCTTGAGGAAGTCCATGGACAGCATTGTTCCAATTTAGCTTTTCCTTCAAGGCGCCTCCTCTTTAGTTTACGTAATTTTCTCCATGGTTGTAGCCCTTGAGAATATGTAAAAGGCCACATCTTGAGTGGGAGGAAATGAGATGCATGCATTTGTTGGCAAAATTTTGAAAAAGAAGTGTGTGTGGTGGGGATATGCCGGGGGAAGAAGAAGAGGAGACACGGGGGTGAGGTAGACTGAGGGTGGTGGATTTGTGTTTGAATCACTGGGAAACCAGCCTAATGGCTCCAATCAAAACACTAAAGAAGGATCCAATTCATAAGTGGTCAAACATTTTCTAGAACTCTGTTGGCTCTCTAGCAACAAACTATTGTTCTGTGTAATGTCTTGCCCCATCAAAACCCCCCTCAGGGCATACATGTAATGTGAGTTCATCCCTTGCCACAATCTAATCTACAACAATAATCGGGCATTATATGTGAATGCTTATTATTTCAGAAATGCAGATTTGTTTATACGGTGGAGCCTCTAAGTCCTCTGCTCTATCCATTTGTGCTGTCTGTCTGGATGTGTTTCCTGATCTTTGTGTGAGGAAGTTGCCCCTGCTCAACATGACTCAGAAAGAAAATAGTAGACTCATTGGAGTGTTGTCATAATGTGCCAGGGGCATCATGAATTATGTCTCCCACCAAGAATGGCAGTAGCTGCCAAAGGATGCAGGAGGCAGGCACTGGCCCGATTACAGAGCAGTGAGTCAGTTTCAGGAGGCTGTGTGGAAATCCAACTGATTCCTGGGGTAGTGGGGAGGGGGGATGATTGAAGAAGGAACAGGGAGAAGCAGAGGATGCTGCCTTCATAGGAGGATGCTTGGGTCCTGAGCAAAGTAGGAAAGGAACTAAAGGCCATGACGCTCCCTTTGGTGAGAGTGAAAGGAGAATAGGAGAATGACAGTGTTACATGGGACACACTAGAAGACAGCTGAGAAAGATGGAGAAAAGTCCTCAGATTAGGGAGCTACAGAACTCGCACCTAGCACTGGATCTCTAACTGCGTGACTTAAACAAATGATTTCTACTTTTCTTATAGATCTTGTGTAAAAGAAAATGGTCTGATGTCTTCTAAAGCTCCTTCCAACTAGAAAATTATTTGAGCCTAACAGTCCTATATGATACTGCTTCTGAGTCTATAAATGCACACATTTAACTCAGACTATGTCAACTGCATGCCTGTCAGAAGGAAGAGTAGGTGGAGTGGGAAGGGGAGAGAGAGAGCCCAAGATCAAGACAGAATAAACACATAAATGAAGCAGTGATAACTCTAGCCCATCTTCACATCTGTGAAGCAACTTAGCCAGAGTGACTTAGAAGAGACATGATCCTTCGCCCTTCACATTTCGTCTCAGTACCTACTGCAGGAACATCTCACCCTCTTGAAAAGCACTCTGGTGTTTAAACATCTTACTATTAAACATTATAGTGGTTTAAATATTTATTACTATTTTTGGTACCACATAGTTTAGAACACAAGTCAAATATTCCATTGGGTATTCAACCAAAGAATCACTAATCTATTGTGATTCGGGAAGAAAACCCGTTTGAGTTGGGTTTAGAGAAAAATGGCACATTGGTCTTTGAAGTAATTATCTTCCTAAATAATCTTCAATGGCAATTCATAATAAATGTGATTTTTTTCTTACCTCAAGTGCTGACTCCAGAAGTGTAGAATACTACACCTACTACTTTTTGCTGTTGCGGGAATCTCTGTTGCAACTTAGGGAGTATATTAAAGAGAGCCACTAAGCCATGAAGAAGTGGATAAGATACAGTCATCATTCTTAGAGTCTCTGTAGAAAAGTGATGACAATAATAAAAATAACTAATTTGTGTCAAGGGCCTTTGTGCCATGTATCACGTGGAACATTTTACACGTATTCTCGTCTTTTCCACAACAATCTCATGGTTCACTGAACAACTAGCTTATTTTATTGCTCAACTACTACATGGCAGAAACTCTCCTAGGCTCTAGGGAGATAGCAGCAAACAAAATAAAGTTTCTGTTCTCATGATGTTGAATTCTGATGAGAGAGAGATGATAAAGAAATATATATGATATCAAGTGGTGATAACCCCAAGGAGAAAAATGAAGCAGGATAAGGACATAGAAAATGCCAGAGGGAGGCTTACATCTGTAATCCCAGCACTGTGGGAGGTTGAGGCAGGATGATTGCTTGTGGCCAGGAGTTTGAAACCAGCTTGGGCAACATAGCAAGACCCTGTCTCTACAAAAAATTAAAAAAGTTAGCTGGACATGGTGGCATGCACCTATAGTCCCACCTGCTTGGGAGGCTGCCTTGGAAAGATTGCTTGAGCCAAGGAAGTTGTGGCTGTAGTGAACCGTGATCACACCACTGCACTCCAGACTGGGTGGCACAGGAAGACCTGTCTCAAAATTATTTATACATATATATATATTACATTAAAAATATAATATATATAATTATATAAAAAGAGAGAGAATGCCAGAAGGAAAGGTTGGTGCAATTTAAAAAAGGTGGGCAGAGAGATCTCTCTGGTAAGGTCAAGGAAGCAAGGGAATTAGTCCTATGCCCAGGCCAAGAAAACACTAGGATTGCCCTGTCTACAGATGGGGAAGCCAAGCTCCTCAAAGCCTTTCACTTAATAAAACGTGACGATCTCACTGCATCTCACCACAGCCTCTGCTTCACATATATCCAGATGCAGGTCAGAAGAGGGCTGTGCATACATGAGATTAGCGAGTCTGGTTGAAACGCCAAAAGTGCACGAGTCTCCTAACACACCATGGCTTTGTCTGTGTAAAGATCACTCTGGTTGATTTTTTCCTATTACATTGAATTAACAGAATGGCAAATTGCATTGGTATTTCGGAGAAAAGGTGTTAGTTTTTCTGTTTGTTTTCTCCCTTTTCCTTACTCCAGGAACAAAAAGTCAATGCAGCATGGTTTCAGACAGTGCTCACAGAGGGTCAGGGGACTCCTCAAAGAGGCTGCAGGGACTTCTTTGTCAGATGACAGTGAAGTTCAGTGGTCAGAGCTCCAGGCTGACAACCCCTGCTTTAACCAGAGCGGCAGTGATTCTATACTACACACTGTGGCCCTGAAAATGAGATTTCTGAGACCAGCACAAAGGTTGAAAATAGTCTACATGCTATGGCTCCTTGTGAAGAGTAAATAAAGATGTTTTTTGAGGCATCTTAAAAAGCTGGTTTTAAATGCAAAATTTCCTTACAAGTTTCCAATGGAATAAAAATCATAGGTGGTAGCTTGTATGTTTTAAAAAACAAATGTGTGCAAGTATGCTATTGGATGAGAAAGGACTTTTAGGCAATTCTAATCAAAGATTTGAAGAAACAATGAAGGATCACTGTCTGACTATGCTTTTCTCTCTCATCTTTCCTGGTGGATATAATGGATATGTCTTCTTCTATTTAAATACACAAATACAGATACTTACATATAGCCTAGAGGTATAGGGGTTTTTGAGGTCAGTTTTTAAAAATATAAATATCTATAATTAAAAAATCTGGAGACAACAGATGCTGGAGAGGATGTGGAGAAAATAGAAACGCTTTTACATTGTTGGTGGGAGTGTAAATTAGTTCAACCATTGTGGAAGACAGTGTGGCGATTCCTCAAGGACCTAGAAATAGAAATTCCATTTGACCCAGCAATCCCATTACTGGGTATATATCCAAAGGATTACAAATCGCTCTACTATAAGGACACGTGTACACGAATGTTCATTGCAGCACTGTTTACAATAGCAAAGACCTGGAACCAACCCAAATGCCCATTGACGATAGACTGGATAGGGAAAATGTGGCACATATACACCATGGAATATTATGCAGCCATCAAAAACGATGAGTTTGGGTCCTTTGTAGGGACATGGATGAACCTGGAAACCATTATTCTCAGCAAACTGACAGAAGAGCAGAAGATCAAACACCGCATGTTCTCACTCATAGGCGGGTGTTGAACAATGAGAACACATGGATACAGGGAGGGGAGCACTACACACTGGGGTCAGTTGGGGGGAAATAGGGGAGGGACGGTGGGGGGTGGGAAGCTGGGGAGAGATAGCAAGGGGAGAAATGCCAGATGTAGGTGATGGGGAGGAAGGCAGCAAATCACACTGCCACGTGAGTTCCTATGCAACAATTTTGCATGTTCTTCACATGTACCCCAAAACGTAAAATGCAATAAAATAAATAAATGGGAAAAAAAAAAAAAAAAAGAAATACCATTTGACCCAGCAATCCCATTACTGGGTATATACCCAAAGGATTATATATTGTCATAGTATGAAGACACATGCACATGTATGTTCATTGCAGCACCGTTTACAATAGCAAAGACTGGAACCAACCCAAATGCCCATCAATGATAGACTGGATAGAGAAAACGTGGCACATACACACCATGGAATACTATGCAGCCATAAAAAAGGATGAGTTCCCTTCGCAGGGACATGAATGAAGCTGGAAACCATCTTTCTCAGCGAACTGACAGAAGAACAGAAAACCTAACACCACATGTTCTCACTCAGAAGTGGGAATTAAACAATGAGAACACACGGACACAGGGAAGGGAACATCACACACTGGGGTCTGTTGGGGGGTGGGGAGAATAGGGGAGGGATATCGGGGGGGATTGGGGAGGGATAACATTAGAAGAAATATCTAATATAGGTGATGGGGGGATGGATGCAGCAAACCACCATGGCACCTGTATACTTCTGTAACAATCCTGCACGACCTGCGCATGTACCCCAGAACTTAAAGTATAAAGAAAAAATTGAGTGAGGAGGTACTTCTCTGATTCCAAACATTTCAGGAAATATCTAATTTTCATACTGATTAAATGAGAAGTCTTACCCATTAGATGAATAATAAAAGGAAGAACTGGAAAGAGGCATTGAAAGCCAGAATTTCTTGTCCAACACAGTTAATAAGAAAATCATTTCCTCATAATTTCACTGTTTGTTGCAGTTTGGTTTTGAAAAATGGTGAGTATTCAGGGCATATAGATAGATGTTGTTGGCTGTGGTGACTGTGATTGTGGGTGTATGTGTTTGTGTTTGTGTGTGTTTGGGGGTTGCTGAGAAAAAGGGCCTTTCTCTCTCCCAGTTTTTTTTTTTTTTTTCCTAAAGGCCCAGTAAAGCAGGAAACAGCAATTATTCCCCAGTTTGCATCTGCTCTTTTCTCCTGTGAGTGACAGCCCCTCACTGCTTTTTGACAGGTCACATGGCTGCCAATTAGAAATATTAGAAATGCTTTCCAGTAGCTAAATGATGCTTTGTGACTAAGCTATCACCAACGGAGCAAGAATGGAAGTGACGGGCAGACCTGCTGAGCCACCTCCTTAAATGCAATTTGTTTCCTCTCTACTTTCTCTCTTTCCTCCTCCCTATGTGCAGGAACTTGGATGTATAGTGTGAGCCATTCTTACCCAGGTGGGTGAGAAACACACTAGAGGGTGACAGAACAACATGAGAGAAGGAAGAAGGAAGAAGCATTCACCCAGGGATGCTTGGGTAATTTCATGGAGAGGAGCTACCTACAACCTGCGTCACATGTCTACCTCTGAAATATTTCAGGAAAGAGAAATGAATCTCTGTTTTGTTTGGGTTACTGTATTTTTGTTGTTGCTATTGTGTTTTTTCTTTGTCTTAGCAGCTTATACTCACATCAATAACTTTTTGGATATGAGGAAAAATTAAAAGTTGACCTGGACCCAGAATACTGAATTTTTGAATCCCATTCTTAACTAGCCGTCTACTGTCCTTGCAGGTGCACAAGGAGATTGCAGATGTAAGTGAGGATTTAGTCTCAGACTCTAGCTCTCCACCCAGCTCCACTGGATCATGCAGACCAAATGTTGCAAACTTGGTCACCAACGGGGACTGGGTAGGTAAGTGCAAAGAAGCACAACTTACCGAGCAGAGATTGGTGTAGTGGAGAATGTGTGATCCAACTAAAGGACTGTTTGTCCTGGGACATGGGCCTCAGTATTTCTTGATATTTGTACCTGTTTAAAAGAAAATGGAAATTGCCACATGTGTTACTATGCAACAATTTTGCATGTTCTTCACATGTACCCCAAAACCTAAAATGCAATAAAATAAATAAATGGGAAAAAAAAAAAAGTAAAATCCATAGATTTTAAATTAAGCTAATTTTCACAATATTTTAAAGTAAAAATACTATGTGCACTGTGATACTTAATTTTATATGTCAATTTGTCTGGGCCCCAGGGGTCCAAATACCTGGTTAAAATACCTGGGTGTGGCCGAGTGCAGTGGCTCATGCCTGATCTGAAATCCCAGCACTTTGGGAAGCTGAGGCTGGTGGATCACAACATCAGGAGATTGAGACCATCTTGGCCAACATGGTGAAACCCCATCTCTACTAAAAATACAAAAAATTAGCTGGGTGTGGTGGCATGTGCCTGTAGTCCCAGCTACTTCGGAGGCTGAGGTAGGAGAATCACTTGAACCTGGGAGGTGGAGATCATGCCACTGCACTCCAGCCTGGGAAACAGAGTGAGACTCTGTCTCAAAAAAACAAAAAAAAACAAAAAAAAATATATATCTATATATTTATATTATAAAATATAAATAATATATATCTCATGTATATACATGAGATATTTATATTTTATTTTTAGTTCTCTTAGTTTTAAAAACACATATATATTACATATATATTTTACATATATAAATACATATATTAATTTTATATATATATATATATATATATATATATATATATATAAATAAAATCTGGGTGTGTCTGCGATGGTGTTTCTGGGAGAGATAAGCATTTGAATTGGTGGACTAACAAAGCAGATGACCCTCTCCAATGTTGGGTGGGCATCATCTAACCCCTTGCGGGCCTGAATAGAGCATGAAGGTGGAAGAAGTTTGAATTAACTCTGCCTAACTTCTTGAGTTGGGACATTTATCTTCTCCTGCCTTCGATGCTCCTAGTTCTCAGCCCTTCAGATCTAGACTGGAATTTATATCATTGGCTTAGATTTGGATCATAATCCTGAAAGACACAATTCCAAATGCCATAATCCTGAATGTTAAAATTCCAAAAGATCAAAATCCCAAAAGATCAAAACTCCCAATGTCCAAAATCCTGAAATTCACAATACCAAAGGTTAAAATCCCAAATGTTTAAATCCTGAAAGCCAAATTCTGGGGAAAGGATTAGTGCATTTTCAGTTGTATGCAGGATAGTTACATCATGTTAGGTACAACTATTATCTCGTTATTGTCTTTATTTGCATTTGGTGGAAAAGTCAGATGAGTGGATTAGCCACTGCATACAGCAACAAAGAAAATTTTAGTTTAAAAATGTGTCATTTACCTTCCTGCTGATTTCAGGATGTTTTAATGAATTAAAGCTGATTGCCTGAAGAAGCCGGCAAAGCTTACTGACTGGTTCAAAAATTATGTGCACAGTAGGATAAGAAGATGTAATGTTCACAGTGGTGTTGCTGCTCGATCACCAGCACTGTTTCTGTCAAACTCGTGTTCTGTAAATGAGTGCATGTGAAATGGATTTCTGTGAATCCTAAACAACACAGAAGCATGGCACAGAAGCTAGAAAGCTTTAATAGGAAATGCCCATATCAATATACATAGAATCATAGAAGAATTTTGAAAAGAGCAATGCCACATAGAAAATGACTATAAACATATTATCTGAGGAGAACTATTCTTTAAAAGAAAAAATCAACTATTCATTGTGACGAAAGACTTCAAAATATAGTTAATGACCATGAAAGTCTGCCAGTTCTTATGGACTATCTCCATGCAATTGCCCACAATCTCCATAATAACATACATTTTCATATGTCAAATTTTATTTTTAGTTCCCTTTCTTGGTAGTTTTTTTTTTAAACCATTTTGAGTTGTATTATTTTCTACAACTTGCTATGTATTTTATCTTTGTATCATTTTCAATACTGGAGGTGTAAATTGTTCAGGAACTTTTAGAAAGTACGAATTCTTTTTATGCATTTTCAAATTTGATTCCATGAAGTACATTATCACAATGTGAACTGTGCTTAAACATTATACTACACATAAAAATGCTGAAACTTCCTCGATAAATAAAGAGATGTCCTTTCAGTACATCTACATTGTGAAAGATAGAATTTCTCAACATTTTAGCTCTTTGGGGGATGATGTAAATGGCGGTTTTTGACTGGTCTCATCAAAAGTCTTAGGTGGTTTATTGTGGTACTTCAGATGACCTCAGTTATAAAGCTAGGTGCGCACAATAACCAACCAGAGTGATATGTGTTTATACATTTCCCTTTTTGACCTCTTTATGAGTACAGCACATCTGCATATGACTGTTATACCCATGTGACTGTTGTTAGCATATCTGAGTGTTTATGCTTGCAAATATATGTATATTATTGCTTATTTTATTGTATAAAGTGGCCTAGGAAGTATTTGTTCATGTTTTTATGTTTCTCAGATAAATCCCCTTTTAAAAGTGTAAATAAATATTTTAGAGAGTTTTAAAATTATTTTTTCTAGAATTATAAGCTATAGATTTTGATCTCTTGGGATTTCAGCATTCAGGATTCTAGTGATGGGGCTTGTGCCTTTTGGTATTATGATCGACTCTCCATTGGCTCTCTTGTTCTCAGGCCTTGGAACTACACCAAGAGCTTGCCTGGTTCTCCAGCTTTCAGGTGGCTGAATATGGGACTTCTATGCCCCCATAATTGCCTGAGCCAATAATTTACAATCATCTCTTTTATCTATCTTTCTATCAATCATCTATCTATCTATCTATCTATCTATCTATCTATCTCCTATTGATTCTGTTTCCCTAGAGAATCCTAACATATGCACCAACAAAAATATTTCTGCATAATAAGGCCCTAAGGCCTAAGAGAAATTTCCTGTTGCTTGGGCTAAAAATTAATCTAGGATCTATTACCAAAGTTATGTGGTTGGTAGACTTGTGAGTCACTCTGTGAAGTCCCACACCAAAATCCTGGACATCTAATCTGATGACTCTTTTGGTAAGATAAATCTGTTTTCGGCCAAATGTATATGTATATAGGCAGCAAAACGATGCAAGTCCAAATAAAGAGAAAATTAGCCTAAGGTCTTGAGCAGACATAGTATGGGCCATTTGATCAAACCTTTCTTGGCCAAGCTAGTAGTTCTGAAGCCTATTTTCCTTGCCATTGAAATCAGTTAGGTTTTCCTTGTTCCAAGCAAAATAACTTACCAACAAGCAAAATTAACAATTTATTGGAATATCACAAACATCTGGGAATTTGGGAAGAGCAGGAACCAATGAAACTTTTAGAATCTTTTTTCTTTTTTTTTTTTTGCCAATGAGAAGACTCAGCATCAAGTACCTTTGACCCTGTCTTTACATCTTAGTGGGAGTTCCATGCCCACAACTAATAGCTGCTAAATGGCTTGAATAATGTCTCAATAAGGGACCAGGTAATACCATGCTACACATAGTCAATGGACTATGATGAAGACATCAGAAAGAATGCAGTAGATCTGTTTGCTACTTGGGGAAGTGGAGCACCATGGTTATCAGCTACACAGAATGGGACAGGGAAGTTCCAAGAACAAAAACCACAGTGCTCCTTCTAAAACGAAGGGAAATTATTCTTGGTTAGGCCAAAACAATAGATATTCATCAGTTAGGCCAAAACAATAGATATTCAAGTTTCCATGTAGGGGTTCCCTTCTGGCATTTCTCGGGAAAATGATATATTTTTTTCTGAATCCCACATCCTGAGAAGACGGGTTTTAGGAATTAGAAAAATGGGGAGGGTAAGTATTGCAATTCCCCCGTGAGAATAAAAGATTAACATTCAACTTAAAGACATTACTTCTCAAAGGAATGCAGTAATGTCAAAAAGAAAGCAAGAGCAGGAAAAGCTGGCATGCAGAGTTGAGGGTCAAATCAACATTTCCAGTAACTGGGACAGGGCAAGAAGGGGAGAGGTAATCACTATCTCACCACTTTTGCATGTAGCTGTGGCCATGTAATAAATACACGTTCATAACCCTGTCTGTCACTAATGGTGAATTCTTACAATTAAAGTGAATGCTAAGGTTCTTCACATGTTATCCTCTCTGCTAAGCCTATGGGTGATGTTCCAAGAAATAACAAGTTTTGAAAGCAAAATAAGTTCTTCAATTGATCTCTACACATGGTTTTGTGTAGAGCTGTTCATCTTACAAGATTAGAATGTTTCATGATTTAAAAACCACCCAGTAATGTTCACATTTTCTAATACTTATATATTCAATGTAGGCTATGGTTCTTTAGAAATAGTCTTACTAAACTTAGGTATCTTACTTACTGAACAATTTTTTTGTCTTCCTAATGAGCTAGCACATGAGGAATATGGGAAGTATTTTAATCACAATTTACGATTTGGGGGATTCTGGAGAATTCTGATCTTATTTCCAAATCCCTAACATTAATATCTGTTTAGAGTGTGGAAACTACACCAGCCACTGGGATGAGAGAGTGTTCAAAGAAAAAGCAAGGGAGGGAAACAAAGAGAAGTAGAGCCGGCTGAGTCTTCATAGGAGGGAGAGCTGAGGCAGGTCTTATGCTGTCAACTCTTGAGAAGCAGAGAGAAAACTTTATGAAGGAAAACCAAAGGAGAGGCAGATCAGCAGATCAGATCCCTCCTTTAGCAAGATGTGAGGGAGGAATAGGGACTGTGTGTGTGTGTGGAGGGGGGAGAGCAAAAGCGAGAGTGAGAGCGAGAGCGAGAGAGAGAGAGAGAGAGAGAGAGAGAGAGAGAGAGGCAGACAGAGAGACAGAGAGAGGCAGGAAAGGGTAGAAGGAAAGGAAGAAGGCAGAAATAAGCTCTCTCTAAGGGGCCAAGGAAACCCATTAGAAATTCAACTTTGTTTTTTTAGTATTTAAGATTAGATAATTGCCTAAATGTGACTGTGAGAGCTCAGTCTGGGCTGACCAGGCAAGGACCAGGTGGACCCGAGTTGGACCCCCCCATGACCCTCATTGGGAGGGGATGCACATGCACATGTGTTTCTTATGGGGTTGGAGTATCCCTTCTGTGAAGGAATGGCTGTAACTTCCACTTGGCTTCAAGGTCTCCAGGGCCTTGAGGTGGACCAGCTGGTGTCCCTTGACAATTGCTACAAACAGTGGGAATATATTATGGAATTTGTCCCCCAAACTCTACTGGAGACCAAAAAGGACTGACCTACTAGGGCAAGGACCAGCTGAATAAGTGTTTAGAAAGAGATCTGTCTTATCAATCACTTGGATAACAACACAGAAGACATACTTGACACGAACTATACAGGTGTAAGAAGTGAAGAGGCTTCAAGGTAGACTGAGAGGAGACTCAGTGTTAATAAATAGACAGGGATGCAAAAAATCTAATGTGACATATGATGAACAAAATAGTATTTCTTGTAAGTATTAAATGAGATACTGCATGTGGTGTCGGGAATGCACTAAGTAATCAAAAAGTGTTAACTACCATTAATACTGTTGTTGCTGTTTGCTATTGTTAACATGAGGGCGAACAAAAGGGAGAATGGTGATTGCTCCAGGGCCTGTGGCCTTGCTCTGCCCTCCTATTTCTCTCTTTTCTTCCACACTCCCCCTTAACACTGATTCAGTGTTCCTGGGGCTGGTCAAAATGGAGTTAGGAACCGAGGGGAGATGGGGACTAGGATCAGTAGTCAACCTTAAATTCCTTATACCTACTAGGCCTATGCCAAAAGCTTTCTATGGGTCATATGATTGAACACTCACAACACCTCCAAAAGTTAGAAATTATGGCTTCCTCATTTTCCAGACAGCAAACCAAGGCTCAGAAAGTGACTCTTCTAATGTTATAGAGCTAAGAGGAGGCAACACTGGGATTTAAAGCTAGATCCTTTCATTTTTTTTTCATGGCGTTCTCTATGTAACTAGAAACCCCACTGTAGCAGCTGCAGTTTTCTGAGTCTACAGCAGGGATGGTGGGGTTTGAGGGTGGAAATGAGGGGGTGTATAAAACGGTTCTGGGGGATTCTGGATTTGGGGAGGAGGAGAAGGAGGATTCAGCAGACATAAGTATATGTCTATGTTGTATTTCCAACCAATTCAAAACGTCTGTTCCCCTAAGGGTGGCTCGACAATAGTATCCTTGCTTTTTAGTTCCAGAAAAGTGGTTGGGTTTTAGACTTCTAAATTTGCCCGCAGTCCCTGATGGGTCAGATGAAACACCTTCAATTTGAAATGGCTGTACAAGGAAAATTGAGATGTGAGATCCATTGGTAAGTTTTTATTTTCCTTTCACCTCAAAGCTCTCATACTCAATTTAGGATAAAAAAAATTAGAGGATGGAAAAAAGCTCTCCCTTTGGAGATAAAAATAGCACATGCTGCATCACTTCTAAGAGCTAGCCAGCAGCTGGAACAAATTATTTATATCTTATCTCTGGCCCTTTTCTAAGTTTGTTGGTCACCTTTTGGTTTAATTTCTTTTGCCATTATGATTTAAAGCTCTCACATTTATGGCATTCATTATTTCAGTAGCGCCTGCTTGTATGGATTTCTTTTTCTCAGCTTTAAAGTTTAGCCAAGTCATACCAAATAGCAGTTTTAGAAACTCATTACCTGCTTCTGAACTCTACTCTGAAAACAATAGCTATAATTTTAGGAGAAAAAGATCTTGACTAGTCAATGACTTTACTTAGATGGCAAAATTTTCACAGATTATCTTGTTCTGTATTCAGCTACCAGTTCCCAAAACTATGTAGAAAAATAATCAAGTCTGGAGGTCTCTCTTTGTTTTCTCTTCTCTTCTCTCTTATTTGAAAGTAAATAATATTTTAGGAGACATAGGGAAGAACATATATTTAAAATGTGATTTTTTTTTCACTCACAGAGAAATTTTCTGGTACCCAGTGGACTTAGGATAGGCAAAAACCTTATTATTAACTAAAATTTGAGAACTCTTTAGTTTGGTAACTTTGAAGTGGTTCTTTGTTGTGGTTTGAATTCTAGGACGGAGGCAAAAGTTGTCAACAACCTTGGAGAATTACTGAGCTTTTCCTGCATTTGTTCCTCACCAGTATAAGAAATTGCTCTCCTCTGCGTAAGGACTAGTGGAGCTTACTTAAAAAAAAAGAAATAAGGACAGAATGATGTTTCTCTTCCTTTGAACTGTCTTATCCTTGGGAAGAAGGAATAACTTCTAAACAGGACTTTGTCTATCCATGGTGATTGAAAATTGTTGATGAGAAAACAGGCAAGGAGAAATGACAAAATATTGAAGGGGGAATTGGGAAAGATCTGTTTCCCACCATCCACACATTCAGATTAGAAGGCTAACAATTATTTATGAGGTGGCCAATTCATGAATTATTAATACGGAGTGATGGCTTTGCTAGTGATAATCTTTTCTTAGTGCTATGTTTATTTTAGCAAACATTTGCTTCCCACACTACATTAAGAGTGAACATTTAAAAGAACTGTACCAAATTATTTTTGTCAGTGTGTTTGTCATTGAGAATTTGAGAGGAAACAGCACTATCCTCATGCAGTGAAAGCTTTCACTGGCAGCATAGAAAAAGCCAGAGAGGTAGGGCCAGATCCGTATCTGCACTTGCAGAGGTCAGAATAGGGGGGTCTGATTGGCAGGGCCCCTAGCCCTGTGAGAACCTTGTTGCTAGGAATAAATCAGGACAAAGAAGCTCCTCACTTTTCTGGGTTGTTCAAATTCAAATCACCTTTGGGGAGTGGAAAGCCAGTCTTACTGACTGAAGAGTGGAATCTTTCAGGCAGAATGAGTCTCACGAGATCAACCCGGCTAGCATCCTGCTTTTAGGCAGGATATACATAAAGGACACTGGAAAAGTAACTGTCCTAAGGCAGACATCCCTTGAAAAGGCAATATTTAACTGTAATAAGATGACAGTTCAGGGCTGAATTTACATTGAAATTAACAAATGTAATTTTGAATCTCTCATTAAGGCTGTCCAATTTTTGAGTTAGAAATAAAGTAAAAGAATGCTTCAGCTACAAACTTCTTGTTTATAATGTAAAAACTAAAAATTATAAATTTCTGATTCATGTTTTACCTTTTTGATACAAAATTCAATGACCTAGCTCCATAACATGCATTTTAAAATGCTGTTCCTTTCCTTTTTAGTTGACCACCTAAGACTAAAATTCATCCTTCTGGGGTTAAAAGTAGTTCACATTTGGCATGCCTAATAACTTCTTTCAAACGTATGGTTTTCATTAATTTTCAACACACTAGATCATTAGAATCAGTACTCTTGCTTTGCAATTTATATTCATTAAAAATAAAAGCATAAAAGCTAAATTAAATATGTTGATTGTACAGTTTGAGGATCACCTGCAGGCACCCTTTGTTTACAGAACAGTTTACTTTTTTTCAGAGCATTTTAGATAGTCTTACAAAAGCACTAGTTTCTCTAAGAATACGCATTTGAAAGAATATTCATCTATCAAAGGACAAAATGAGGTTATTAAAATGGCTTTGTTAACTGCAATGACTGTGACATCAGAAACTAGGGCTTGAATTTCTTTTTTGAAAGTGGAGAAAATTAATTTTCTTTGAATGCAGTGTTTATCCAATTCAGGCAACAGCTGCTTCATTTCCAGCTTTCTAATCTTTTCTTTATAAAACTAAATAACCTGATGACAACCCTTACACTTACAAATTCTTAGGAGATAATTCTTTGTCTTGTAAATTTTGATAGAACAGCAAAATAGGCTAAACACAATAGAAAACGCATGTGCAGAAATGTTTCACAATGGTCATGAAAGTGGGCTCTGACATTGGGTAGGCCTGAACTATGTGCTCTGGCACTGCCACTTACTAACTATGAGACTTTGGGGCAAGCCACAACAATTTTTGTACCTCACTTTCTTTACCTGTTAAAATGGGGGGTAGCAGTACTTGTTCATAATTGTTGGGTGAATTGAATAACAGGATGCATGAAAATATTTTAGAATAGGGCCTGGCTTAAAAATATATTAACATTTTGTTGTATTCACTTATTAATAATTAGTATTATTTTCCCTTTAGCAATAATTATTCTTTTACTCATCTATCACAAACCTTTATTTATTATTTTATAGGTACCCTGACTACTTTCTAAATAATTTTAGTTTAAAAGAAAACAAGAGCTATAATAAGACCCAAACCAATTAATATTAAAGATAAAAATCTGAAAGAGAAATGGAACAATTCTGATGAGAACTCCTGTTTGAAGAAAGACACAGCAATGAACACGTAACTTAGCTCTGAGATTCTTACCAGCCAGGGCAACGAGGGAAACATAATGGATTCAACAATGATTAAATTGTCATCTAGATGAAAATATTCCAGTTTGTTTTAATTATCAATAGCAGCACAACAAGCTACCCCAAAACTTGTGGTTTAAACTGTAATGATTTATATTTTTTCATGATTCTGTGGGTTAGCTGAGTGACTGTTCTGCTGATCTTGCTTGGGGGTCATATGTGACTTAGGATCATATATTTAGTTGACATATCACTAGAGGCTGAGATCAGCTGGGGATGTTTATCTCAATATCTTATTTCTTTTCCATGTGGTGAACTTGAGCTTCCTAGTAGCATGGCAGTCTCAAGTTAGTGTTCAAAGAGGGAGCGTTCCAACAGGACCATTCCTTAATATACAAGTGCTTATCAAGTCTCTGCTCATGTGATATGTCTCATAATTAAACCAAATCATATGACCAATTTCAGAGTAACCCAAAGTTGGAATGCCTGAAGTCATGGGTTATGGGGTCCACAGTGCACTACAGTTTCTTAGGACAGGCCCAGTTAGAAATAATCTGGAACTCATTGGCCCCTATAACCACTTCTTTTTATTTATTTATTTTTTTCTTGAGATGGAGTCTCCCTCTGTCTTCAAGGCTGGAGTGAAGTGATGCAATCTCAGCTCACTGCAACCTCTGCCTCCAGGTTCAAGTGATTTCCTGCCTCAGCTTCTTGAGTAGCTGGGATTACAGGCATTTGCCACCACACCCAGAAAATTTTTATATTTTTAGTAGAGACAGGGTTTCACCATGTTGGCCAGGCTCATCTCGAACTCCTGATCTCAGGTGATCTGCCCTCCTCAGCCTCCTAAAAGTGCTGAGATTACAGGTGTGAGTCACCGTGCCAGGCCCCTATAATCATTTTTAGTATTTGCTTTGTATAAACAGCTGTCTTTATGCCTTATATGCTTTTAGTTATTAAATCTTGCTTCTGTGTATTATATTCTTCTTCCCTTTCCCCCCTCTATAGTGAGACCACCAGTCTGTGGCTTATCAGCCCCTATCAGCCAGAAACTACAAAGGTTTTATTACCCTTCTGCCTCTAGCAGTCCTGCAACAATTTTCTCTGCCTTTTTGCTGATGACTCCCCAGACCTTCTTTACCAAAACCGGAGTTCAGCAACAGTCCTGTGCAGGCTGTCGATGGATGCAAACATTTCAGCAAATCTCCTTGAGCTGTGATGAATCACCATTCTTGTAGGAGGTGTGAATTAGACCAACTGAAGAAACATTCAAAGTGCAGATTCGTGGGCCTATTATAGCCTTACAGAGAGATCATATGGGACATTCTATAAGCAAAAATAAAGATTGCCCTTTTAATTATACTCTTGCCCTTCTTTTCCCTTCTAACACTTGTTTTTCTTTTAGCATTTTATATATCCTTGGCCTATATTACCTTCGAGTACATGAGTATGGGCAACAGAGTGGGAGCTACAACCAAACAGCTTTGGATTCAATTCTTTCCATCTCTTTTGATCAGGGTGTGACTTTGGAAAAATCACGTTGCCTCTCTGAGCTTGTTTCATCATTGGTTAAATGGAAATAATACTTCCTACCTCATATTTTCTTTGTAAAAACTAAATGTGACAATACAGGTAAAGTACAGTGCCTAAAACATAGTAAGATTCCATTATTGCTATGATTGTACTTTCTGGAAGCATAAGAATAAAGCTAATGCAGAAGAAAGCAGATTGACAGGTAGGGAAGCTATTCAATCTCTGATGTCAGTGTTTGAGACTTTGAATCCAGCTGTGCCTGAAGCCCGGTTCTCCTTGCTGAACTTCTCAGTTACTAGCATTGATGGATTACTTTTTTGGTTTAAGCCAGCTGGGGTTAGACGTCTGCCACTTACAACAGACAGGTTCTGGCATATGTGGGACCCAAACCTACTCTGTGTCAGTTTCATCCGATGAATATGTTTAAAATGCAGATTCTTGATCCTACCATTAGAGATTCTGATTTTGTTGGCTTGGAATAGGGCCCAGGAATGTATATTTCTAGGTACTCAAGATGACTCAGATGTCACCAGCCTACACACCCACTTTAGGAAACTACTGCCTTACATTAAGAGTCTTTTTATTTGTCAGTCCCTTCAGGACTTTGTAAGGTACCTTGCAAATAGAAGGAACATTAACCCATTACATATTTGTTGAATTGAACACACATTTCAAGAATATGAGCAACGAGACAGCCCATATTCCTTTTCCTTTTAAAGTATTATTTTTAATAGACAACAGTTGTATACTTTTATGGGTTACAATATAATGCTTCAATACATGTATACATTGTGGAATGATCAAAGTAGCCTAATTAGCATATTTATCACCTCAAATATTTAGCTTTTGCTTGTGAGAACATTCAAAATTCTCTCTTTTTTTTTTTTTAGCTATTTTGAACTGTTCAATAATTATTTTTGACAGGACAATTATATGAAGCTGGCAGGACAGCTAAAAAGAATCAGATTACCTCCAGAAATTTCTGTGTACCTTTGGATATGATTGCATCTTGGAGTAACTACCTTGAATTAATGTAATACAAGTTTTAAATGCCATTTAGTTTTCTCTTTCTAGCTTTAAAGTTCTGGTTATGACTCATTCATCCTATGACCTTGGACCTGTTTCCTGATGTAATAGAATTCTGCATTTTATTGTTTGTTTCAAATTAAGACCTCTTTGCTACATATAAAGATTTCATGTTACGGTTGCCCTGTAAGATAAATTTTATTCCCACTGAATGATTGTTTAATACAAATTTCAGTCCCATTCCATGCACATCAAGGGGTTCCCAGGGACCAGTTTCATACACTCAGGATCCTGATAAATGGGGTGGGAATCCTCTTTATTAAAGACAGGCTGTAAAAGGTGCTATTGATGAAAGTATTAACCACATATACTATCAAAGTGGGAGAAAAATCAGAGTCCACCTAAAACAGAACTTTGCTTCATTTATTTGATGATCACTTGGGTAATTTCATGGTCTTGGCTCCACAGATATTACGACTGCTCCCTCTGAAGGCCTACCTGGATGTATTTTTAAGGGTTATGGACTGAAGCTGAGAACGTGACCACAGATTTATTCTAAAGACTTTCCGTGGAAACCGCTCATCATCTGCACTGAGAGGGAGGCAGCTTGGATGTGAGTTTGGAAAGATTATTTTTAAAAGTAGCAATACATTTGGTGGTTTGAATTACAAAGCTGAAGGAGGCCAAAGATAACTAAATTAGAACCATTGGAATTAAATTGGAACCCAGAAATTCACAAGCCAGAGGAACACAACCAAGCATATCCACTCACACATCAAGTCTCCCTCTGATTAGATGCATAATGGTGTGCAAGGGTGAGAGGTGCCATCTCATTTTAAACATCACGATAAAACCTGTAGCCCCATCTTTTTACATGGAACACAGTCAACTATAACATCAGAGCCATGAGTTCTTTTAGTAGAAGAAGACATGCTAAGAATCTCCAGCAGGGAGAAAAATATCCCATTCCTCTTGATACACTGGCATTGATAAAATGACATTTTTAGATGGATGAACACTTTGGCATTATATAGCCCAGATTTCTTAGCTTTGATTTCATGGATCTGTCGTGGGGAGAGGTTGTCAGGGGTTGAGGTTTATAGCATCAACAGAAACCATGAAATATGTAAATAAGATTGCATGTTTGTGTGTATATGAGATTTTGTTGTGCAGGAGTACCTGAGAAAGATAAAGAATCATCAGTTTTCTCCCATGGATTCATTTTAAAGGTGGAAGTATTAAGGACTAGGCTGACATCCCCAATGTCCCACAGCAAGTAACTGACAGGACTGGCTCTAAATCTTTGAATTATGGCTGATAGATGGGGGTCTGCTTGCCAACTTGAGGCAGAGGGTCAGGGGCTATACATTGAAAACCTTGAAGTGAACGTAACCTGTGGTTCGGTTCTGTTTGATCTGCACAGTTTTTTATCCATTAGGAAAAGTCACACAAATATCCAAATCCTTCTCAAAAATTTCAAGAGTTAGCAACAGGGAGCCAGTATTTCCTTGGCATGTTCTCACCAGTTTGATTCGGGCCCTTCCACTTTCTACTATCATGTGCTCAGCTGCTTTCCTTAGTTACCTGTCCTGCCTGACCTCTGTAACATTTGAGCTTATGATTCTGAATGTAGGGAGTTCTAACGCCTGCTGGTTCTCTTGGGAGGTTTACAAAGCTGCTTTGGGTCTGGTTGTGTGTCAGTCAGGGTAGATTGCTTTGTTTGTTGTTTATATTAAATATAACCTTGATATTGCCTGGCTCTATGTCCCCACCCAAATTTCATCTTGAATTGTAATCTCCAGGTGTTGAGGGAGGGAACTGTAATCCCATGTCTCGAGAGGGAGGTGATTGGATCATGGACGCAGTTTCCCCCTGCTGTTCTCATGCTAATGAGTCTCATGAGATCTGACAGTGTTAGAAGGCAATTTTCCCTGCTCTTGCTGGCTCTTCTCTCTGTTGCCACTATGTGAAGAAGGTTCTTGCTTCCCCTTCACCTTCTGCCATGACTGTTAGTTTCCTGAGGTCTCCGTAGCCATGTGGAACTCTGAGTCAATTAAGCCTCTTTCCTTTACAAACTACCCAGGCTCAGGTGTTTCTTTATAGCAGCGTGAGAACTGACTAATACAACTCCCAAATTACAATGGCTTAAAATAACAGACATTTAATTCTTCCTCATGGAACATGCCCGTCAGGATTGCTGTTATAGTCATTCAGGGATCCAGACTGATGGAGCAGCTGCCATCTCAAATGCTGCTGTCAACAGCCCCAGATGGTATAAAACTGACAAATGCTTGGGCCCCAAAGTGACACAGGTTGCATGTGCTCGGAGCTTATTGGTCACTACCAGTCACATGGCCTCATCCAACCTTAAGGGCTTGGAGATGCGACCCTATCATGTGTGCAGAAGGCAGAGGCTGAGGAATACTTAGTGAGAACTACTGATTCCTTTTGCTAGCCTTGTGGAAACTGAGTGGTAGGATGTAATTCCTGCACGTATGAGATTGCCTTGGGTCACCTGTGAACACCTTATCTACAGTAAAAAAGCACTCAGTGTGTGAGGAACATGGAAGCAGCAAAGTCCATGTGAAGTTCAGGATGTTCTGTGGAGATAGAAGCCTGGCATCTGGCTTGGATTGGAGTCCCAGATTTCTCACTGTGTGATATTGGGCAAACGCTCTGTATATTTGAGTCTCAGTTTTCTCATCTATAACTTTTGGTCCCAATATCAGCTGTCTTTGTCAGCATAGCAGCCTAAACTGACTAAGTACTATAAGCTGGGTGACTTATAGATGACAGAAATTTCTCACAGCTGTGGAGGCTGGAAGTCTGAGATCAGGGTGCCAGCATGATTGAGTTCTAGCAAGGGCCCTCTTCCGGGTTCCAGACTGCCAGCTTCCCATTGTATTCCTCTTTTGAAGAAAGAGGGTCAAAAACTCCCTGGGGTCTCTTTTATAAGGTAACTAATCTCAGTCATGAAGGCCCCACCCTTGTGACCTCATCACCTCCCAAAGGCTCAATCTCCTCATACCATCTCATGGAGGTTAGAGTTTCAACATATGAATTTGGAGGAGACATAGACATTCAGTCAATTGCATCATCTTCTGAGTTTTTAGAGATAATTACATTAAATCAATTCAGAGAGTAGGTATAAATCCCAACATTGCATCTCCATCAGTGGTAGTTGTTATTTTTGAAGGTGCTACATTGTAGTAGCTTTAAGAATGGGTTTACATGTAGCTATAAGACTTTGGGGAAGTCATCAAATTTTCTGTGTCTTAATTTATTGATCTTAAAAATGAACACTTACTATCCCTGTGTCTTAAAATCATTATGATGATTCAATTAGGTTTTATATGAAAAGCACCTCATAAAAAGTAAGCATCTGATAAATATGGCATACTAGAATTTTAAAAATATGATGTAGAGGCCAAGCGCGGTGGCTCACGCCTGTAATTTCAGCACTTTCAGAGGCCAAGGGAGGCAGATCATGAGGTCAGGAGATCGAGACCATCCTGACCATGGTGAAACCCCATCTTTATTAAAATACACACACAAAAATTATCTGGGCGTGGTTGTGCATGCCAGTAGTCCCAGCTACTCAGAAGGTTGAGGCTGGGGAATCGCTTGAATCTGGGAGATGGAGGTTGCAGTGAGCTGAGATCGTGCCACTGCACTCCAGCCTGGCAAAAGAGCAAGACTCCATCTCAAAAAAAAAAAAAAGAAAAAAAAGATGCAGATTAGTATGCAGATACACAAATTCATTTCTTTTAAAAAGTTAAAAAAAAATATGACTAACAATTCTAGCCCAAAGAGGTCTAGAAAGCTCTCTGGGGTCCCTTTTATAAAGAAAATAATCCCACTGATCTCATTAGTCTCATCAACTCTGCTAAACAATATTACTATCATTTGATTGGAGCCTGTTTCTGTCTTAAAATGTTTTTACTTTACAATCTTCTTAGGTATAAGACTCTCTGTGGTTGAGACTAAAAGCCTTCTTGGTGTTTTCTGAGGAGGATGAACTCTATTCTAAGAATTTGGCAGCTCTGCTGGTATTTGATCCACGTGGTACATTGTGCAGCAGACAGAAATTTATAATACAGTTCAGGGAGCTGATGCCAGTACTCATCAGTGCTAAGCTGCTTAGGCAAAAATGAGGGGAACATTTTGTCTTATCTACTCAAATCCTTCCCTAAGAACCCAATGAACAAATTGATCCTAGAGAATCAAGCAATCAAGCAGATTACTATTGCCACAAATATCCCAGACAAGCATAAGAGAAATAGAAGATATTACAGGCCAAAAGAAAAAAAAATCAAGAAAAGACTGGTTATCTGTACCTGAAACTTGAATCTCAGTTCTCCAAATATCAAAGTCTTTAAGAAAGACACCAAAGGACAAGGAAGCCTTTGTTATCCTGACACTACTCTGAGAGATGGTTTTACTTGTTTCCCTTTTATAGATGGGGAGAGTGAGGCCCAGAGAGGTTAAGCAATTGTCCAAGGTCACAAGGGACACATGGTGAATCTTAATTTAAACCAGATCTAACTGGCTCTTTCTACTATAGCATATTGACATGGTTTGGCTGTGTCCCCATTCAAATCCCAACTTGAATTGCATCTCGCAGAGTTCTCATGTGTTGTGGAAGAGACCTAGGAGGAGGGAATTGAATAATGGGATTGGTCTTTTCTGTGCTATTCTCATGATAGTGAATAAGTCTCACGAGATCTGACGGGTTTATCAGCAGTTTCTGCTTTTGCTTCTTCCTCGTTCTCTCTTGCTACCACCACGTAAGAAGTGCCTTTCACCTCCCTCTGTGATTCTGAGGTCTCTGCAGCCATGTGGAACTGTAAGTCCAATTAAACCTCTTTTTTCTTTTTTTTTTTTTTTTTTTGGTTGGGATGGAGTTTCGCTCTTGTTACCCAGGCTGGAGTGCAATGGCGCGATCTCGGCTCACCGCAACCTCCGCCTCCTGGGTTCAGGCAATTCTCCTGCCCCAGCCTCCTGAGTAGCTGGGATTACAGGCACGTGCCACCATGCCCAGCTAATTTTTTGTATTTTTAGTAGAGACGGGGTTTCACCATGTTGACCAGGATGGTCTCGATCTCTTGACCTCGTGATCCACCCGCCTCGGCCTCCCAACTTTCTTCCCAGTGTCAGGTATCTTTGTATCAGCAGCATGAAAATGGACTAATACAGTAAACTGGTACCAGTAGAGTGGGATGTTGCTGAAGATTCCTGAAAATGTGGAAGCAACTTTGGAACTGGGTAACAGGCAGAGGCTTGAACAGTTTGGAAGACAGGAAAATGTGGGGAAGTTTGGAACCTCTTAGAGACTTGTTGAATGGTTTGGCCCAAAATGCTGACAGGGATATGGACAATAAGGTCCAGGTGGAGGTGATCTCAGAAGGAGATGAAGAACTTGTTGGGAACTGGAGCAAAGGTGACTCTTATAATGCTTTAGCAAAAAGACTGGGGGCATTTTGCCCCTGTCCAAGGGATTTGTGGAACTTTGAATTTGAGAAGGATGATTTAGGGTATCTGGCAGAAGAGATTTTTAAGCAGTAAAGCATTCAAGAGGTGACTTGTGTTCTTTTAAAGTCATTCAGTTTTATAAGGGAAGCGATGCATAAAATCTTGGAAAATTTGCAGCCTGACTATGCAAAGAAAAGAAAAACTCATTTTCTGGGGGAGAAATTCAAGCCAATTATGGAAATGTGCTTAAGTAATGTGGAACCTAATATTAATCTCCAAGACCGTGGGGAAAATGTCTCCACATCCAGGCCACATCAAAGACCTTCATGGCAGCTGCTCCGATCACAGGTCCAGGGGCCCAGGAGGAAAAAGTGGTTTTGTCAGCTGGGCCCAGGGTCCCCATGCTATATGCAGCCTGGGGACTTGGTGCCATGTCCCAGCTGCTCCAGCTGTGGCTGAAAGGGGCCAATGTACAACTTGGGCTGTGGCTTCAGAGGGTGGAAGCCCCAAGCCTTGGCAACTTCCACGTGGCGTTGAGCCTGTGGGTGCATGGAGGTCAAGAATTGAGGTTTGAAAACCTCCATCTAGATTTCAGAAGACGTATGGAAACACCTGGATGCCCAGGCAAAATTTTTCTGTGGGGCCCTCATCGAGAACCTCTGCTAGGGCAGTGCGGAAGGGAAATGTGGGATCTGAGACCACACACAGAGTCCCTACTGGGGCACTGCCTAGTTGAGCTATGAGAAGAGGGCCACCGTCCTCCAGACTCCAGAATGGTAGATCCACTGATGGCTTGCACCCTGCACCTGGAAAAGCTGCAGACTCTCAAGGCCATCTAGTGAAAGCAGCTGGGAGGGAGGCTGTACCCTGCAAAGCCACAGGGGCGGAGCTGCCCAAGACCATGGGAACCCACCTCTTGTGTCAGTGTGACCTGGATGTCTGATCTGGAGTCAAAGAAGATCATTTTGGAGCTTTAAAGTTTGACTGCCTCGCTGGGTTTTGGACTTGCACAGGCCCTGTAACCCCTTTGTTTTGGCAATTTTCTCCCATGTGGAATGGCCGTATTTACCCAATACCTGTACCCCCATTGTATCTAGGAAGTAACTAACTTTCTTTTGATTTTACAGGCTCATAGGTGGAAGACAATTGAATTATCTCAGATGAGACTCTGGACTGTGGATTTTTGTGTTAAAGATGAAATGAATTAAGACTTTGGGGGACTGTTGGGAAGGCATGATTGGTTTTGAGATGTGAGGACATGAGATTTGGAGGGGCCAGGGACTGAATGACATGGTTTGGCTGTGTTCCCATTCAAATCTCAACTTGAATTGTATCTCCCAGAATTCTCATGTGTTGTGGGAGGGACCTAAGAGGAGGTAACTGAATCATGGGGTCTGGTCTTTCCCGTGCTATTCTCATGATAGTGAATAAGTCTCACAAATATGACAAGTTTATCAAGAGTTTCTGCTTTTGCTTCTTCATTCTCCCTTGCTGCCACCACGTAAGAAGTGCCTTTTACCTCCCACCATGATTTTGAGGCCTCCCCAGCCATGTGGAACTGTGAGTCCAATTAAACCTTTTTCTTCCCAGTCTCAGGTATATCTTTATCAGGTAGTGTGAAAACAGACTAATACACGTGTAATTTCTCCTGCCAGGGGAAATGTTAGCTCCAAAATATCAGCTTTAGAGTCCCCTCAAGATGTGGCCTAGAAACGTTAATACTTTGCTCAGAGAAATAAAATAATTAGCTGAAGATTTCAGGGCTGGTAAGTTAGGGTACTGGCTCAAAAGCCCACATTCTCTTCCTGGTTCCTGGTTCCATACAGCCCTTCAAATCAGGTAGGACTGGGTGCAAATAGTGGTTCTTAGACTCCTTCAGGTTTTCCCAATCACCTGGAATTTTAGGGACGCATTCAGGAATTTCCCCAACCGGCTTTAGGGCAAAAAGATAAGTGCCAAGCCTTAGCCAGTTTCTGGTGGCTTTGGAATAAAGAGCTGTGGTGAAAGGCTGCATTCTAATCTCCCACATAGGGGCCATGCCATGCTGTTCCTACATTGCTGAGTAGATTTGCATTTTGAATGAATCTGTTGACCAAAGATCACTTTAATTTTTCATCTGCCTTTTGCAGGCAACTTTCCACTCTCCTGTGCTGACTGAAATGAAGTATGACCCAGTCCTGCCCAGGCAAGCTGCTTCTAGTCAATAGGAAGTGAGCAGCACTGGATTCCAGGCCAGGGGGAGAGAGGTGAGAGGTGAGGTCAGCACATCTGGTTTCTGCTCTCAGACTTCTTTACAGCTGAGGGAAAGGTGCACTCTTTAAAAGGACAGTTAAATGGGCCCCCAAGAGACCCCAAGAAAACCCAGGTGTCTGCTACCTGGGGTATGTCAGGCTTCTTCAGCATCAAGCTGGCAGAGGCCCCCAGGACTTTTGGGAGGGACAGAGCAGTTTTACCATGTGATGGGGAACTTGTTTTAGAGATGTCAAGAGATCCACACTAGGCCTGGTGCTGGTTCTCAACTGAAGTTTTTTGCAGGATGGGGAAGGAGGGTGATTTCTAGGATAGAGGAAATAAGATGTTGGTAGAATATAGGACTGCGCTTCTCTTGATATATCTTGGAAAGTTCCCTTAGGTTTTGGAAGCCTCATAACCCACCAGACTTTCAATTTCAGAGGCTAAGTCTTTGAGGGTCCCAACAAGAAGTATAAACAGTACAGTCTGCTGGTGATAAAACAATGGCGATAGTGAGGAGAGGAGGATATTGAGGGAAATGTTTCTTCCTGGCTCATGATACTTCCTTTCTGTGGAAGGGTGCAATCAACAGAAACAGGGGGGGCTTCTGTGGCATCGCTATCTCTGCCTTAGCAAGGAGAGACTTATCTAGTTGGAAAATTTCAGAAGAAAAACTAGCTCTTCCTTTTTGTCTTCTCAGGTATTAACTCATCAGCAGAAATGTGAGTTTATCCCAGCTTCTCCATGCTGTAAATCTTACCTGGCACCACTACCTGGGCTGTTTGCATTAATCTAACTGGCACAGGGTTGAGAGTGGGAGTATCTGAAACCACTGAATCCACTTACCTGCAAATATAAACCACAGCTCCATCCTAGCCTTTATCTGTCATACAGCTTAGAGTTGCACTTTCCAATCTGCAACTCTTGTGTCTTGTTTCTCTGGGAAGAATTTGGGTGTGGACAGGCATTTTTATTGTGTCCTCGTGATGGTTAATTTTATGTGTCAAATTGGTGAGGTTATGGCATCTAGCTGTTTCATCAAAGGCCAGTTTATATGTTGCTATAAAAATATTTTTAGATGTGATTAAAGTCAACATATAAATCAGTTGACTTTAAGTAGAACAGATTTGTGTCCATAGTGTGGGTGGGCCTCATTCAATCAGTTGAAGGCTTTCAGAGCAAAGACAGATTCCCCAAGGAAGCAGCAGTTCTGACTCAAGACTGCAACACACAAACCCTGCCCAAGTTTCCAGCCTATAGACTCAAGACTGCAACAACTACACAACTGAATTTCCAGCCTGCCAGCTTGCCCTATGGATATAGACTGGTTAGCCCCCACAGCTGCATAAGCTAATTCCTTGACATAAATCTCTCTCTTATATATTTCTCCTAATGGTTCTGTTTCTCAGAAGAACTCTGACTAATATAGGCCATCATGACCCCAACACATAATGACTCATAACTGTGGCTGATACCACTGAGTCCTCACCTAATCCTCACAATTACTTATAAGGTAGGCAGTAGCATTCCTCCCATTTTAAAGATGGGGGAACTTAGATGTAAAACAGTTAAGGAACTTGCTCAAGGCTGTGTGACTAATAAGTGGAGATGTAGCATTTGAATTCAGATTTTCCTGAAACTATACTAATGTGTTTAACTACTATACCATGCAGCCTCCAGACCAGAAAAGGAAGTAAGTATAGTGCATAATTAAGTTGAATACACCCATGTGATCATAGTCAAGAGAGGAAAGTCTTTGTCTATTAGTCTTATACTGAGTGTTTATATTTTTAGTGTCTCTCTGTGTCAGTGCTGGATGAGAGAATTACATGTTAAAGCTGATAGTAATAACCCAGTGGTTACTCCTCTGGCCTGCCTCATTGGTGCTTCCAGCACTTGGTTTGGCAGGTGATCTATGGCTCTCAGTGTTCTTTTTGTATTTGTTGCTCTAATATTTAGCATAATCAGCAACTTCCAAGGATGGCTATAGGGAGCACACATACCAGCAAGGATAGTGGCATGATTTAAAAGATTCATCATTGATAAAATTCACCTTTGAGGATTTATTCATGCATTCATCTGTCTCTTCATGTATTCATCTGATAGTCAACCAGAAACGTTTATTGAGATGTTATTCTGTGCACATATTTTTATTTCATTCATGCATTTATTCAGAAATGAAATGCTTATTACATACTCTGTCTTGCTAGGTGGATCTCCCAAATTCACCCTCGTTTTATACCCTGCCTCCAACTTCTCTCCCACCTGCCTCTTGGAAATGTACCTAACTTGTTTCTATTCCTTCAGAGCCTTGTTCTACGTTTTCCATGACAATATTTAATTTGATAAACTAATACACAGAAATGGATTAATGGAATTGAATGGCATAGTGGTTAACACATACTTTAAGTGAGATTTTTAAAAGCATGTTATCTTGATGCAGAAGCAACAACTTTTATGATGGACAATTTATGCAATATATTATGGGTGGTTTTGGTCTGATGAGCCTTTCCAGTGTCCATTCAATCTCACCACCCATGCTGAGGGTAGCACTAACATTTTGTGAGAAGTCAGCAATATGTCATCTTGCATGACATTTTACTTGTTCACAGGATGATTTTATCATGAAATAAAAAGAATCAAATAAGTATTTGCATTAAGAAACTATTTATATAAGATAAAGATAATGATTGAAAGAGGCCAACAGACTTCAAAGCATCTCCTCTCTGGTTTTGTAAAAAGATTACCTTACTCATGTGACAGGGACTGAAGCTGCCTAATCAATAGACATTTTCCTGAATGAACATTTTGATTAGGATGTATTCCCACCAATATTTTGGTTGGAATGTCTAGCTAAAAGACTACATTTTCCATGCCCCATGTATCTAGCTGGTAGGTTGTTTCTGCTAGGAAGGATCTACAAGTAGTGCTGACTCAGCTACTTGTTTTTCCCTCTTCTTCCTCCCTGGAAAGCAGACATAAAGGCTGTAGCTTCAGCAGCCATTTTGGGACATGAAGCAACATTAAAAATTGAAGACAAGTAATAGTGTTACAGAGTGAAAAGACAGGGAGAGCTTGAGTCCTTGGTGAGTAGGGAATTATTCCCTCCATATTGGACTACCTAGGTCCAGAATTCTTTTATGTAAAGAAAATGTACATTTCTGCCTTGTTTCAACTACTTCAATTTTTGTTTCTGTGTAAGTGTTCTATGCACCTGAATCTAATGGCAATTAACACACCCCCCAAGTTTACCATTAAAATCTATACACCATATTATTCCAATAATAATGCTTCATTAATGAAGTCAGTCTGGTATCTTGAGTTTAATCACAGCTGACTGTTCCAGCTGGTTTGTGTGAAAGGAAAACAAGTTTCTAGACATTTTGAGTCCTGGTTCTATGTCTCTTCTTTTGAGTATGTATCTTTAATTTTCTTTGTTGCCTTATTATTGCTACTCATGAACTGCTCAATGTACTTTTATGGAAGTCACTGTTCAGAGAATCTAACTTTCACTTTAAGTGAAAAGCTCCTTCCTTGTTCTCTTCCTTCCCCTTCTCCTCCGCCCCACCCAGCTCCCGAATTTGAGCAAAATTATGTCCAATGTAACTTATTGTGATTTCCCCCCTTTTTCTAAACCATATCTATGTTGGAGAATTGAACACCTGTAAAACATTTGTTATTCTCACTTGTCCTAATCAGGAATTCAATAAAAAGGCATTCTCAAATCTTGGAAATACAGAGGTTTTTCTGAACTTAAACTGATCTGTTAAACCAGTTAGTTGAGCAAGGCCGGATGAGCCCTCAGGAAAAATCATGAAAACAAAATTAAATCGAATACAAAAAGCAATTTGCCAGCAGTGAACCTAATTCACAATTTGCCTCCTCTGGAGAAGAGTATTAGGCCTTGGCCACATGCCAATGAGAGCTCCATGTGATAATCTATAGAATCACACAATTCCTCTTTGGACAGTAATGAAAGGAAAAATAACATTTGTACTGCCAAAGTATGTGGACTTGCTGACATTTGCTGAAATACAGATATCATCTGAGTGAACAGGATGTTTTCCTGAAGGTGCTTTGGAGAGCCAGTAGGTTACACATCTTTTCCACACATACATAAGGCAGCTTGAATTTCTGGTAATTGTGGGGGCTTGACCCTTGCAACTATTTCCAATAGACCCCTGGTGGCTTTTGGACTTTGTCAAGATCATCTCATGATATAGGCAACCTGGTGAGAAACTTGCCTTAGCAATTTTCAGTAATGTTTGTTCTATTTCTCCCCACTCCTCGTTGGAATGATGATTTAAGGAAGATAGAATCTGGAATTAGCAGTGGGGAGGGTAGTCAGCACACTTTGAATTATCTGTACCTGTCATTTAAATTGCCTGATTTTAGATTGAACAAAGGAAACATGCTGGGAAAGTCTGGGGGAAAAGATGCTACATTTTATATTCTCTGATGGAGCAAATGGGGAAAGATCTTAAAAGGCTGAGATTAACACCAATTCACATTGGATACTTTCATGGCAGAAGGCACCAGGGATGGATTTGTAGAAGGCAAAATACATTAAACTTGACAGCTAATGGGAAGTCTGGATAGCCTTGCCTAGATGATATACTGTATTGCAGGCATTTCTGGGCATTTCATTGTTGGAAGATTCAGATCTAAAGCAGGCTTGAAGGGATGAAAAGGAGATAGTTTCTGGCTAAGAATACAGTAGACATTGAGTATAATTAAGGTGAAACAGAGATGAGTAGTACTAAACATATAGTAAAAGCATCTCAGGATGAAATATGGTGAAGCACTCAGAAGCAGAAAATATCAGCAGAAATGGACAAATTATTCAGTAGCACCGTCAATAAGGACTTGGCCAACAGAACTCAAAATAGGAGGATCAAAAATAATCTTAAGTAATTAGAATATGTGTTTCAGTTAATATATATCCCATATATTTTAGGGATAGATACATTGGTGTGTATGTATTCCATTATGTATGTGGGAAATTAAGACTGACAATGCAACTGCAGAAGGTTTCATGTAAAGATAGATTAGATTTGATAGCTTCAAGTTCATTTTAAAAAATTGTTTCATTCATTAATAAGTTGAAGGACCCAACTTAGACTCCTTATTTATAGTATTACAAGGAAAACAGTAGCCCCTTCTAATATGGCAACAAGTGTTTAAAGATCATGTATAATTGGGGGTGGGGTCACTTGTAGGGAAAGAAATTATAAATAATTGAAAATACTGTGCTAGAAAGGGCCTTTGATATCACAATGATATAAAGTATTAAGAGTTAAACTGGAATGTAGCAGTCACACAGCCAGATTTGGGTGGGTAATTTGGTTAGTGTAGCTGTCATTGAATCCCATCTAACAGTCATCAAATTAAATCCAATTCAAATTGATGAATACATGTATGGTGCTCACTGTATGCCACACATCGTGTTAGCTGTTGTGAAATCAAAAATGAATGCCAGAACTCCTGCTTCTAAGAAACTTACAGTCCACTGAAGTCACAGGAAAGATGTGGAAGATATTATAAGTAGTAAACTGTGGAAAGTGACAGGGCAGAATGTACATAAGGAGACATATGCATTTATAGGACATGTACGAAGTACAGAAATAACATCATAAGAGAATAGGAACAGTGTCATGTGAGTGTGACTTTTCTTAGGTCGAGGGAGTGGGGGAAATGGGAAATTTTAGGAATGAATTTCTACCTGAGATTTTTAAAGATGAAAAGGAGCAAGTCAGAGACATTCAAGGATGGTGATATGGGTTGGCTACGTCCTCACCCAAATCTCATCTTGAATTGTAGCTCCTATAATTCCCAAATGTCATGGGAGGGACCCAGTGGAAGGTTATTGAAAAATAGGGGCAGGGCCTTCCCTGTGCTGTTCTCATGATAGTGAATAAGATCTCATGAGATCTGATGGTTTTATAATGGGCAGTTTCATAAAGGGCAGTCTCATCAGTTTTATAAAGGTTTTATAAAGGGCAGTCTCATGTGATCTGATGGTTTTATAATGGGCAGTTCCCCTACACACTCTCTCTTGCCTGCTGCCATGTAAGACGTGCCTATGCTCCTCCTTCACCTCTCACCATGATTGTGAGACCTCCCCAGCCATGTGGAGCTGTGAGTCCATTAAACCTCTTTCCTTTATAAATTACCCAGTCTCAGGTATGTTGTTATTAGCAGTGTGAAAATGGACCAATACAGATGCACAACAGGAAAATGACTAGAGAATATTGATTTAAACATTTGCTTTCTTCAAGGAAAGAAAATAGAGCCAGATCATCCATTCATCTCTCTTTTAGATCCAGTATTAAGAATCTAGAATGTCATGGCTCTGATCCCAATTTTGGTTTTGCACATTCATCTTGTTCATTTTCACAATTTTTGATAGAATTGAACTGAAAAATACATTTGATGCTAAAACTTAATAACTTTGGGGATCATTTTTGACTTCTTTATATCATTTATTCATTTATTTTGAAAAATATTATTGAGAATCTACTCTGTGACAGCCTGTTGAGTACTATTTTAGGCACATAGAATACACCAAGAAAAAGAGACTGATGTCTTTGCTCTCATGGAACTTATGCTCTAAGAGGGACCGAGGCAATAACTAAAATACATCAGAAATATGTGAATATAAAAATTTGTCAAAAGACAATAAATCCCTAGGGAAAAAATCAGAGCATGTTACATGTGGGTGGATATATGACCCAGTTTGCCCAAGGCAGCCCGAGTTTATTCCTGTTGTGCCAGCATCACTATTAGCAGCATCCTCTTTAAATCTAAAACATACCCTGGTTTACTTTAGATGCTATATAAATTCATAACTGCAGTTAATGGAAATTAGGTATGTATGTGTGCACATTCCAGGCCACATACAATAATTGAACATGCTGATCCAGCCAAGTCTCATTGAGGAGGGACTTGAGCAAAGACCTGAAGAAAGTGAGAGAGTGAGCCACATAGGTATGTCAATGATCATTGCTCCAGGCAGAGAAACAGAGAAACAGTTAGGGCAAGGTTCTAAAGTTTCTAAGGAATGCGGGGCTGGGGGCGTATGGTCGGGGGTTCATGTAGCAGGAGTGAATTAATGAGGGACAAGCTGTAGGAGATGAGGCCAGGGAAGGCAGGAGTAGGAAGCAGAGCGTGCAGAGCTCGAGGTCATCAGAAAGGAGTTGGGTTTTTCTCTGAGTCTGATGGGAAGCCATTGGGGGTTTCCATATAGGAAGGACATAATCTGACTTCATTATAAAAGCATCATTTTTGGGAGTCTATTCTTTGTGAAGTATACACTCTAAGGTGTAAAAGTAAAGTCAGAATGTATAGGTAGGAGGCCCCACAGTACACTAAGCAAGAGATGCTTATGGCTTGGAACAGGGTGGTGGCACTGGAAGGGGTGCGAAGCAGTGAGATTCTGGAGATGTTACCAGCCAACAGAATCTCCTGCTAGACAGGTATGAGGGGATGAGCTCCTCATATATTGCAGCAGTAACAAAAGATTCCTTTCAGGACTAGTTCAACAATTTGGTGTTTTGCTTTAACTGAGCACTTAAAAAAGAAGCACTTCTCCCACCTTGCTTCAAAGGCTTACCTCCTGTATTAGTCCATTTTCATGCTGCTGTTAAAGACATACCTGAGGCTGGGCAATTTACAAAAGAAAGAAGTTTATTGGATTTACAATTCCACATAGCTGGGGAGGCCTCACAATCATGGTGAAGGTAAAAGGCTTATCTCACATGGTGACAGACAAGAGAAGAGAGCTTGTGCAAGGAAACTCCCATTTTAAAAACCATCAAATCTTATGAGACCCATTCATTATTGTGAGATCAGCATGGGAAAGACCTGCCCCTATGATTCAACTACTTCCCATCAGGTTCCTCCCATGACATGTGGGGATTCAAGATGAGATTTGGGTGGGGACACAGCCAAGCCATATCACCTCACCTTTAAAAGCATCTGCAAAATGATGAACCCCATTAAAGTTTAGTTGGATACATAGCTGCTTCTGTCTGGTAAACAGTACAAATATTTCCAGTGTGGATAGTTCTGATGAATTGCAATGTGGTGTATGTAAGAAAGAGAATTTTGCTAAACATGGGGCTTTCCAAACAGTAGCAAATAGGTAGCAAATGTGTTTAATGATATGTTTACCTTTTGAAATGTTGGAAAGTGTTGATGGTGGGACATCCACATAGTAAGAAGAGCCAGAGTCTGCAGCTCTGCCTGTGTGGCTAACTGTGCAACTGTCATCACATCCCTCGACCCTCTGAGATGAATACACTTTGTTGTAAATGGAGCATTATACTGTGATTATAGTTCTGTTTTTATGTTTACTGTGCTTTCAGCTCTGACATTCTGTGACTCTGAACAGCTTAGAGGAACAAGGCTACAGATAGACATACAGGATCTTAAGCTTTCATAGCACTTTGTGAGATTGTTATGGATATCTCAGTCCTCTTATTTGCATATTCTTGCAAATTGCAGTCTAGGACTGATATCTTTTCTAACAATGCATTATTCCCATGGGCCATAACTTAGAGCGGCTCTTATGATGCTGATTAAGAACACAGGCATGTTTTCAAATTGGATAAAATACTGCCTATATCCTAGGAATATTGTGTCATTGTAAAAAAAAATGAGTGATAATTAATAACAATTATTATAACCAATGTTTGAAAATTTACTAGGAGTAAGGTACTATGTTAATGTCTTACGTAGAATCTTTTATTTAATTCTAAGCACAAAATAAGCAAGGTTCTATGGGTAGGTCCTTTTCATATTCATTTTAGAGAGGAGAAAGCAGAGCCAGAGAACTGAACAACTTGCCCAAAGTAAGAAAACTTGCAAGTGGCAGTGTCAGGATTAGAACCCAGGCAGCTGTCCTCCGGGACCTGCATCATCCCAACCACCATACTTTACCCCTCTCAGTGCACAGAGAGGGTTAGCCCATCATCTGACAATCATGAGAACTCAACAAATGGAAACTATTGTGATGCCATATATTATTACAGTGGGAATTCAATACCTGCTGGGTAACAAATGAATCTGTGAATCTTCTACACTGAGGCACTGAGTGATAATTGAAATCAGGAAGAAATGAGCTCATGCAGGGGAGAGGGCAGAGAAGGGCTGAGGACTGAAATTTGGAGGATGGATAACCATATGCTCTAATGCACGCTTGGATGGTGTTCAACCTTGAAGTGACTGTTCTTATAACCTTCAGCAGAAACAAATGTTTCCTTCCAGGTCTGGTTGAGTGATTCTTGGATTTTGGCTTTAACTCTTTAAAACTGTTTCTCGCACTTTGCTTCAAAGACATGTCTTCCCTTTCAAAACATTTGCAAAATAATAAATCCTACCTCCAAAGAGTCTATTGAAGTCTAGTTGCAAACATAACCACTTCTGTCTGGTAAAGATTAACAATGTTTCCGATATGGATAGTTCTGATTAATTGCTGTTGAAACTCCTGAGCTGAATGTCAAAGCTGGAAAATAAACTCTTAAATGCACTCAAAAGAGGAGACCCCTGTGTATCCTTGAACATAATCCAATCAAGGAGATTGCAAAGGAAAACACAAGAGACAGTATTAAATTCATGGTGACATGAAAGTTTCTTGCTCCGTTTTTGAAAAACCACCAGGTCATTGCTCACTAAGAGATTTTTCTCTGATATGGACCTGCCTGATAAGTTAAAAAAAAATAAAAATAAAAATAAACACCTTTGTAAAACATTATTTTTGACTTCTCTTGTTAAACATATATTAGTCCTACAAAATTCTGGTTTGCAAATCCTGATGCTCAAAGTCATTTTAAAAGAACCAAGGGGAAAGGAACACTCAGTCAAGAAAATAGAAGTGCTTAATTGTCTATAATGTGGATTTGTAGATGAAAGAAGTATTAGTTGGTAATTTCCATCGGTAAATTGGCATCCTATCAAGGCTTGGCGTTTGACCTTTTTAGGGCTGTCTCTAAGGAATGACAGTGCACAGGGCATTTCTGCCATATGAGTTTTATTTGATGGTAATATTATATCTAAAAAGCTTGATGACCTTGGACAAGTCACTTAATATTTCAGGTTTCTTTCATTCTTGAATAAAATGAGGATACTACCACCAGTCTTGCTCACAACAAAGTTGTGTGCAAGTTGAAATGAGGTAATAAATAGACATGTAACTTCTTTGTGAACTACAAAGCATGGTGTATGTGTAAGATACCATTACTGTTGTTTTTATACAGCTTCTCCCTTCTTCCTCATCTGATTTGGTTAGCTCCTAATGCCGTGGGTAGCAATTACATGGGAAACATGGGGGAGATAATTACAGAGGTGCTTGATGTCTCGACTCAGGAAGTCTATTTTAAGTTCATGATCATTGATTATTAAAAGGGATGCATCAGTGTCCAATACTTTCAATAAATGTCAGCTATAAAATTTTTCTTTATGATACAGTCCATGTTTTGTATCTACTTTGTCAACTATGTGGAAAATAAGTTATACGACGTCAGGTGAGAACTCCTCTGCTCTCACGCAGTCATGATAAATAACAGCCTAGCAGCAAGAGCTCTTGTAAAAATGAGAAAACATGTCTGATTCATGTTTACATGGGTAGAATTGATACATAAAATGGATATTTTATTCTTTTATTATTTTTTTTTTAGAGATAAGCTTTCACTATGTTGCCCAGACTGGTCTCAAACTACTGAGCTCAAGTGATCCTCCCACCTCTTCCTCTCAAAGTGTTGGGTTTACAGGTGTGAGCCACCATGCCTGGCCTAAAATGGATATTTTAACATAATATTGATTGATAAACACATTTAGTTCAAATATATTTCTTAGGGAAAATGTATACATGAAAAACTGTTTATATATATACATGCTGTTCTCATGATGGGAGTGAGTTCCCACAAGATCTGATGGTTTAAAAGTGTGACACTTTTCACCTCACTCTCTCCCTCCCCTGCCACCATGTAAGGTGTGCCTTGCTTCCCCTTCACTTTCTGCCATGATTTTAAGTTTCCTGAGGCCTCCCCAGCAAAGAGGAACTGTGTGAGTCACTTAAACCTCTTTCCTTTATAAATTACCCAGTCTTGTGTAGTTCTTTATAGTAGTGTGAAATGAACTAATACGCCACCCTGTATGGCTTGACCTTGCTGGAGAAGAATACTTAACAGCATTTTGGATATCAGTCTTGGCCATGGGAGTTGCTTCTGCAATGAAATGTGAGTAGAAGCGACCTGTGCTATTTTGGAGGAGAAACTAAGTTACGGCCTTGTTTGGTCATCACTCTTACACCTTTTGCTACTCCTTCAGCCAGGGTCAGAAATGAAGACAACTTGAAAATGAGCTGATGTTGACTTCTATTGTCATGTTATATAAGTGAGAAATAAGCCTTTATTTTTTTGAATCACTAAGATTTCGGGGTTGTTATTGCAGCATAAACTAAAGAGACCTAACTAATACAGTATATTCATTTTATTCTGTTCCCTTCTTTCCTGTTTTATCTATGACCAACACTTAAAAATGGATGCTGAGAGGAAAGTTTGGCCAGAAGATTATCTTAGTATTGATGCCTCTGACAATGAAGTTTATAGCTGAGTGTCTGGGAAAGAGGAATCCTCTTTTTTGTGTTTAGCATAAAAACACTCATCTACCAGACTGAGATGAATGCAGGGCATGAGGCGGGTGATGGATTAGGAACTGTGATTATATGCTTTGGCAGAAAGAAATCCAATTTTATATTAGCCATGGTAACCTCTGTGGTCTATTTACAGTTTGATTCTGCTATTTCTCTTTGCTTTCTTTTTTGAGGGGGCTATCTTGATATATTTTTATTTTTTTCTCTCCTATTGGCTTTAAATTATACATTTGTTTGTAATCCTTTCTGTGGTTATCCTAAAATTTCAACATGGATCCTTGATTTATGATAGTCTATCTTAAATTGGTACTTTTATCACTTCCCAAACGCAGCAAGAAATTTAAGAGAACTGAACTCTGCTTATCCTCAGTCTCCCTCGAGTTATGAATGACACTTATTTTATTAGACTTTATAAACTACAAAGGACACTAGTAGGATTAATATTGCAACAGTAACTGTTCTTTGATTCTTATTCTAATTTTTTACCTGTATGGTGCTCTTCCTTTAATCATAAAAGTATATTAAAAATCCAACATATAATGCTTGTATAGATCACGTCTCTCATTTATTCATTCACCTGTGCATAGATGTTTGGGTTGATTTTGGTTTGGGCCTTTATGTTTCAAGCTGCTATGGACATTCATGTTTGTTTTGTATGGACATACAATGAGCATATGGAGAAAAACTCATACATTGTCGCTGGGAGGATAACTTGCACAGTCACAGTGATAATCCATTTCTAAAAGTGGTACAAGTGAAAGCATTGTGGAGATACCACAGAAACTGACTAGTATTCTGTTCTTTATGGTCTGAGGTCTGAGGCACCTTTGGAGTAAAACCTAGATATTAGCCTCTGCCTTCCCTTAGTGGGTGCCCCTTGGAGCAATAATAAAGATAGATACCTGGCCTGGATCTTCTCTTCTATGCTAGGTGTTAACACTGTGATTGCTGAGTCAGGAATGTTCAGCTTGCCTCAGCATTGACCCTGGCCATCTCTCTCTGGTGTATTTGGAGATATGAGGAAATAGCATTTGTCCCAGTTTTATTCCTAAGGTTTCCTCTCAGTTCTGCTCGGGCCTCTGTGCTCTTCATTCTCACTGGGTCCTACACACTCAACACTGTGTTGATAGTAGATGTTACTGGTCCTTCCATGATATGAAACAGCTTCCCACCATTCATAGCTAACAAATAACCTACAAACTGAACATCTATTTATTTCACATAAGTGGCTTCAACTAACACCATGGCTTCCGTTGCACCCCTGTGCCGCCTGCCAGGTTCTCCATCACCATTTTTAAAAAATCTATTACCTGGGCACCGGGCCCTCCTTGCTGTTTGGCTTGTATTAACTGTCCAGTTTTTGCTTTTTGAAGTAGAAACGTTTAGTGTTATTTGTCTCAGTCTTCTAGCTTTCCACCCATGCTCCATAGACACTAATACATTTATTCACCCAGAAAACATTTGAGCCCCTTCTAAGAACCTGGCACTGTGGAAAAGTGAGTAAAACTGTACTGGGTCTTTACCGTGATGGAGCTTAATTTTATTAGGGAAACAAATGTTAAAGAGTAATGCTAAAAAAATGCCAAAGTGAAACAATGTAAAGTATTGGGGAAAGGGGGAAAGTGAGGTAGAACTTTGTGGGGATGGGGGATAGAGGATGGGAGGAGGCAGACTGGCTTCTGGGAGGCAATGATGATCATGTAGAGTTTAAGACCTAAAAAGTAAGAGGGAGGTGCTGTTAGCTGGTACCTACACTCACTGACACTCCCTGTGTAGGCACAAGAGGCTGGGGATGGAACAAATTTAAACCTTGTTCTCTCTTTACATACATATATAAAATAACGTCATATATGAAACTATTGTTTAAGACAAGCAGGCCTTATTCTGAACTCCCCACTATAGTGAGGATTAATAATGACCACTATTTCTGGCTTTATTGTTCTCCTGTGGGAGTTAAAGACATTGAAGAGACACAGATCCTCATAAATGAGCAAAGCGCTTTAGCTCTATAGCCTGGGAATATTGTTGTCAAAATATACTTTGAAAAAAGTGTTTAACAGTAATTCTCTTTCAAGTTCCACGGTATAATTGGTCCCCCATCTCCCTTCCTCCCCCATACCAATTAACCCTTTGAAACAACTTAGTTATTTTGGCCTTAAAATAAAAGAAATAGAGGTAGTCATTTCAACAAAGTTGAACATTTCTTAATAGGCCCAAATAATCTATTTATTAAAGAATAGATTGACCTAACTTTACATTATTTTAAAAGTGATGTTATAGGGATTAGAGAAAAATAGCCAACCAAAAGTATTGCAGAAAGGTTGGGAATTCCCAATACATTTGGGATTTCTGGGTAACATAAAAATAGAGGAAATGAGTTGACTATTTATGATGATGTTAGTAGGACTCAATGGTTCATCAGACTGTGTAATTAATTTTGATATGACATTTGCTAATTACCCTAGAGATCAGCCTAGGATTAACCTAGACTGAATAGGGCAGAGTAAGTCCTCATTTACTTTTAGAGGTCGTTAAATATTTGATTCCTTCCCGGCAGGTACTTGGGGGTCTTGACTTATTTCTTACTCAGCTATGTTTCCCTTTTGGGTGCCTTTCAGGTGTCAAAGGTTAAGCTTAAGCCTCTATGTTACTCCACAGTGAGGGCAGCCATTATGCATGATACCACATAGCCAAAGCTTAATATATGACCAAATTTTGTTAAGATAAAATTGAAATAATATGTTGTACTTAAATATTGCGGAAATAAACAGAGAGAAAATCAGAACAAGCAGACTATTTATCTAGAGCTTGCTGTAGCATAGAAGTCAGCCACTATCACTTGCATTTGGCGAAGACTGAAAGGTTGGCAGAAGAATGGAAAAACTTTATAGTAGGAAACAAGGGAAGGCTTCAAGTGTACCCTGATTGGAAGCTGTTGGCACAGGGAATCTGTAGGTGAGCTGGGAGGTGGTACATCCTATCTAATTGGTTAGGGGTGCACATTTGGATTTCTCTGGTTCACTGTAAGCAGGGATGACAATTAGGGAAGCTGTCAGTTACTAATAAAGTCATGGCTGTTTGGGGCCAATTGATACAGGGGTTGTTTGGCTTCCTGGATTGTAATGACATAGCAGTTTGGCTTCCTACAAGTCTGACTTAGAACAGCCTGGCTTCCTGGACTGCTGCTGCAGATTGCATGTCCAAGTTCTATTATTACACATGGCCTAGACATTTTCCATTGGTGTACTTAGCCTCTTAGCATTTTTACTGTGCTCCGTCTTACGAGTTTCGCGGCACAGCTATACTCGGGGTATGTGTTTTCTTTACACAGTGTGGGCACTGGGATTTGCTATATGTCTGGCTGTTGCAAGTTTCCAGAGTACCTTCTTATCACACAATTCAAAGTATCAAAGTGTTCTAGAAAGTAGGATAAGGATGTTTGCACTACCAAACTCAGTTATTTAATCATATGTGGGCATGGGCAGAAATAGCTAATTAAACTACAGTAGGATATACGGTAATAGGATAAGAAAGACTGAGACCTTAAAACTAAACTGGGCACTGGTTGGACAAGGCATGCCAGGGGTAAGGGGAAAGGGAAAGAAGGTTCAGGAATCCAACTCCAATAAAGATCTGGGATAAAGTCTGTTTTAGAAGCAGAGAACACAATTATTATATTTAGTACCATTTAATATACTTCCATTTCATGCTAAGTGCTGTGAGAAGCATCTTTTTTTCCCACTATCTTGTGTAAGCATCATTAAAATCCTATAAAGTCAATATTAAGACTATCCCTTTTTACAGATGGGAAAATTAAGACTCAGAAAATTAAGTGTTTTGCTCAAGTTCACATAGCTAGTGAGGTACAGAACTGGTACTTGGGAGCAGCAGCTGACCTGAGTCAGATTTGGGTTCAACTCCCTCCTCCACCCCCTCAACTTCTGTTTTTGGTGCCTCACCCCACAACCTTCAGCTGTGTCTCTCTTGGCTGGCAGGCAGACCTCTTGGGTGATTAAATAGAAAAGCAGCTCAAATTGTGAGAATTAAATGATTGTGCCTTTTTTTCTCCAGATTTCTTCTCCCTTGAGTAGAAAGAAACTATGTCCATTGCCTAACCAGACATACAACCAGGGCAAGAATTGTCAGTTTCTCCCTCATTTCATACATTCTTCCTCTCTCTACATGAATGTCTCAAAACCTCCTTTCTCACTTGGATGGTGGAGTGTGATGAAGTCCTCGGGGGAGGACATGGGAAGGGATTGGGCTGTTGAGGAAAGTATTTGGCATCTGACTTTGACTCCCTTCTCCTCTCAAGCAGTCAGTTTTAGTGAATTATAAATAGCAGGTGGAGTTTTTTTATTTCGATAAGGACTTTTTTGGGCAACTACTAGTAAGCCTTTAGAGCATGTTGTTGGAACCAGCTTCAGAATGTGAAGTGCTTTAGTGCCTATTTTCAGCTGTGGGATTTTCATTAATTGATATAATGAAGTTAGGCACACAGAAGTTTATGTAGTGGTGGGTAGAGGGGAGTGGTACCCTCCTTAATTTGAAAGCCTTCATAAAGAGATGATACCTGCATGTATGAAGTATAGTTAAGCAGCAAAGGAAGACTGGGGAAGGAAAACACATGTGCAGTGTAAGGAAGAGAAGGAATGGAAGTGAGCTGAAGTGAGCAGTAAAATAAGCAGAGAAATTGCCCAGATTATAAGTCATCTAGTGCTATTAAAGTCAGAAATACAAGGTGGGTGGTAATATCAGGCTAAAGGTCCTTTAATACCCCACACCTAAAATCAGGATTATTTTTAAAGAAGGAGGGGTGAGAATGCAAAAAGATCAAACGATCCTAAGTTTTGTTAAAGGAAGCTGCAGAGATTAGCATCAAAGCTCCAAGCTTCTCAGTGACCATCATCTTTCTACCCAAACTATAAAATATTCACCTAGGCGAACTTAAGCAGAGTGCAAATTCTTAAATAGAAACTTATTTCTGGATGCTACATGAAGATCAATAATCACTATCCCCTTCGCTGTTTAACAGACAGACACATATTAAACAGTCCATAAACACTTTTGACTTTGTAAACTCGGAAGTTTTTTTGGTCATTTGATTGTAAGTGAAGGCAGTTACCATACCCAATGTGTTCGTCATTGTAAATCTAAACTATTACCAAGTACAATATTTTGTAATAATGGATATTTGCAACAAGGAAAATAGTTCAACAAGTGAATAATGATTCTTCTTTACTCCTCCAAAGGAAAAATTCTTGATGATGTCATTTGATTGTTGATGTTTCAAAACTATAACATCAAAATATAACATCAAAAAATACAACATCAAAAATATATAATTAATGATGTTTCAAAAGTATAACATGTAATTCTTTTAAGGGGGATTATATCTCATTTATTTTTTCACCTATTGATGGAGTTTGTATTGTTTCCAGTTTAGGGCTATTAGGATAAAGCTTTGTGAACATTTACATACAAGTTTTGTGAAGACACACTTTCATTTCTCTTGGGCAAATGTCTTAGGAGTAGAATTGCTTGGCCCCAGGCCAGTCTTGTGTTTGGTGGTGTTCATTTTTAAATTTTAGCGATTCTGGTGGACTTGTAGTGTTATTCATTGTGGTTTTACTTGATAAATAACAGTGTTGAGCACTTATTCAAGTGTGTATTGGTCATTTGTATATTTGTTCAAAACCTCTCCCCATTAAAAAAAAAATGGTGTTTGTCCTCTTAGTTGTCTTTATAGATTAAATATAAACCTTAGATATGAAACTTTTGCTAGATGTAGTTATTGGAAATATTTTATCCTAGTCTGTTTGTTTTTTAAGGGCTCTTCTAAAAAGAATAAATTTTAAAATTTTGATTAAAGCCCAGTTAATTAAATTTTTTTGAGATTAGCTTACAGTTTTGATAACAAGAGCTGGCTTGAAGGCAGTTGTAAAGTGTTTATGTAAACTTTTGGATCTCTCAAATTTTAGATAATGCAGTGAATGCTTTTGCTTCCAGATAGGATGATGTAACTCATAGGAGTTCAACATTGCCAGTTGAACTCCTAAAAACTAGAAAAATCTAGATAAGTTACCAAAGTCATATAGTTAAAGATACTGGGGAGTAAGAGTAAGAAAGACTAGATAACTTGGAATTCTGGGGTGGGGGAAACTTTCAGACATGAGTTGACCAGTCATTTATTCTCCTGGGATATTGGTTGATTTGGGCTGCAGACAGGATAAGGCTTAATCCAAACAGAGTGATTCTACTAGAGGAAATAATGAATTTGAGGACTTTTATAGGTGCTTGATCCTGGTGGATGGATTAAAAATTTTTGGAGATCTGGCTGGTTTTCCCCATGAGACAGTTTGTTTTGGAGTATACATGGGATGCTGGGTGACTAAACAAAAGGCTAAAGAGATAATGACAAAGAATGCTTCAAAACTGGTGAAAGACCTCAACTCGAAGACTGCATAAGGATTCCATCAGCGGATCCTGTACTGCATAATTAGAAACCACCACTTTGGGACCTAGTATCATTAAACTGTTGAAAACAAAAGGACAAGAAAAAAAATCTTAAAAGCATCCAGAAAGAAAAAGACATGGTACTTCCAAGGGATAAAGAAGAAGAATAACAACAGATGACTTTCAAATAGAAAGTATGAGTAGAAACGATTCAATATAAACAGTAGAAACGATCTAAAAAATAAGGAGGAGAAGTTGTTATAATCCCATTGTTCAGCCATATTTCCAATTTGGCAACATTTCTGAAGTTTAGATGCTCATACCTATCATCTGAGCAATTCCATCTCCTTTCTTACACACACCTGTGAGAACAAAATATTGTAAATCTAAATGTCCATTAATAGAAGAATGAACAAATAGCATAGATTACATAACCATTCAACATTGAGAAATCTGACCAATTGACAAAAATAGAAGTCAGATATACCCTACATATAGTTTTAGAATATCAGAATAAAAGTTAATGTTTATTAATATAAATACTTAGTAAAATTGTAAAAACATACATGTATCAGAGAGGAATTCACAAGAGGAGCTCAATTACATCTTGTCTAATTCTTTAATGAAGACATGCAATAACAGTGTTGACTGGAGAATACACAGGTATTCCTTGTAATTTTGTTTGTTCTTACCAGTAAGTTTGAAATATCTCACAGTAACACCTTTTAAAAATAATCAAGAACCTTCAGGACTTGGAGAAAATTGAACATGCAGTGTTTCCAGGAATTTTTTTTTTTTTTTAATCTTATGGTGGAAGAAAATAATGTAATTTAGGGCCTTTCTAATTCTTTTCTGTGCCATCCCCAGCCCAGAGAAGTGCCTGTTCGGTGAAGCTATCCATATAAGTGGACTTGGCTATGAAAATGGAAAACAGAATTTATGAAATACTCAGCGGGCAAGAAAAAAAATCCACATTCAAAAGAGCTCTCTTAAAAACTTAGGGTTTTATTTATTTATTTACATTATTCCCCATTTGTGTTGTTTTATTATTTTGGCCTTTGTTCTGAAAGAAAATAATTTCTCCTAATATTGGGTGATATTTCTACAAAGCTCATCAGCCAATACCTTCTTTACTCAGAAATTTTAGGTGTTACAATAAAAGAAGGCTGCTTGCCAGGTGTCATAAAACCTATTCTCAGTTGTGCTGTTTTTTTCTAAATGCCTTCACTTAACCTGACTACATGGGTTTGTTCATCCTGATGGACGGCACCCTCTGACATCTGTTGACTGCAGTGATTACCTAAAGTTATGATCTAAGCCAAACCTTACATCAAAAAATGAGTAACTTGTATTCATGAAAGCATTTTTAGTTCTTGCACAAATGGCCAACAAGCTGTTCTGTTCAAGAGTGGTGTGTATAATAAACTCAAAGGGGACAGGGCATTTAAAATTTTTTAAAAGCCACCACTGGAATAAAAGATTTGATAAGTATGAGGGAGGAACATGAATTGAAATGCTTTATAAATCAAGTGGCTTTTGTATTAATGTTACATGTGAATGACTCCCGCATTGCCCTTTTTATTAATAGGGCTTCCAAAATTTAAATTATTTTTTCTGAAAGTTTTAAGTGAAAGAGTAGCTAAAGTATATGTTTTAAATGGGCAGAGAGCAGTTCTTTCACTCATTTCTTATGATTACTCAGTGACCAAGATTAGATAAAGATTTTAATGATATAAACAGAAAAGCAGATCAGATTATACTGTATTTATCGCACCTCTCAGGAAAAAAAATAGACTAGATAGCCTATTTCTCCTTTTCTAGTCTTTTTATCTGCCTGAGAAGAAAAAATTTATAGTGAAAATTTATGGGTAAATGGGCTGGGCACCGTGGCTCAAGCCTGTAATCCCAGCACTTTGGGAGGCCGAGGCGGGTGGATCGCGAGGTCAAGAGATCGAGACCATCCTGGTCAACACGGTGAAACCCCGTCTCTACTAAAAATACAAAAAATTAGCTGGGCATGGTGGCATGTGCCTGTAATCCCAGCTATTCAGGAGGCTGAGGCAGGAGAATTGCCTGAACCCAGGACGCGGAGGTTGCGGTGAGCCGAGATCGCGCCATTGCACTCCAGCCTGGGAAAAAAGAGCGAAACTCTGTCCCACAAAAAGATTTTAAAAAAAAAAAAAAAAAAAAATTTATGGGTAAAGACATAAAGCTGCAACATAAGTAGATGGTATGGTAGTTTGACTTTAACTTTCATTTTAAATCAAGCTCAGATCACTTGAATTTAGAAAAATAGTAAATTGTATTTTTTTAAGTTTTGCTATTGACACTGTCACACATACCTCTGAATACTGTTATTTCCTTGTAACACAGTCACAAGCATGTACTTACTATGTCTTATTACTGGGATTGAAATGGATGACATTTTTTGTTATTATGAAAAGAGCACAAAATGTCATCAGAAGTCTTTTAGAGAGGCATACTGTATTTCTGGGCAAGCTAAGTTCTTCTTCCCATTAACAAATTAGTAGTTGGACAATAAACACAGGGAAAAGTAATCAGTGGACTTAAGCCAAAGGTAGACTACACCCAAAGCAACAGAGAACATAATATCTTCAATTGTTGATACCACATGAAGCAAAGGTGGAGGAAAATGATCACTCTCAGTCACTGCTAAAGGACACAAAATTATAAATAAAAAATTTGGCAGAGGAATGTGAAAAGGGCCTGAGTAGATGAAGGACCCTGAAGGTTAAGTTTCATTACTCTCGGCCGGGCATGGTGGCTCATGCCTGTAATCCAGGCACTTTGGAGGCCCAGGTGGGTGGATCACCTGAGGTCGGGAGTTCAAGACCAGCCTGACCAACATGGTGAAACCTGTCTATTAAAAAAAAAAAAAAAGTTTCATTATTCTGACAGTATAGCTGCTTCTGATTAAAAGCCTGAAAATGTGGATATCCTAAATCTTGGTTGCATTAAAAATAAGTATTTTAATAAATATATAAAACTATATATTCACAGATCACTTTGATAGCATTGATTATTATACTGAATGATTTGGGCCAATTTAAGTATCAACTGAGGGAAGATGGATTAAATAAATTATTGTACAGCCATCCAATAGATTATATGGTTATAAAAAGTAGTAATGCAGACCTGTATTTTAATGAGGTTTATGACAAACTGTTAAATATATAAAATCTAGGCTATAAAATATACAGTATAAAAATAAGTAAAATGGAATTCAATTTTTGTAAATATTCTTTGTGCAAAATGATAGGAATAATGAATTATAATTTATATAGTTCAGTGGAGAAATGGTCTAAGTAACTAGAATAAAATCTGTGTAGAATTAGATATCTATATGGCAGCATATAGTGAATCTTGACCAGCACTTCACTCCAAGCACACACAAACATGCCAAGAGCCTCAATTCTAGATTGATTATGGGTCCAAATGTGAAAGATAAAACTTTTTATAAGAAAAAGATAAAAATTTTAGAAAAATAAGACAAGAGAATATTCCTTGACCTAGAGTAGGCCTAAAACACAAAATGTGTTCTTAAAAAAAGAAAAAAAAGTAATTTGAATTATATTTAAATAATGTCTATCCAAAAATACCACTTGAGTGTGAAAAAGTAGAAGATATTTATAGAACATAATTAAAAGATTAGGAACCAGATATATGATAACTTCAACAAATTAATAAGAGAAAATTCACATTACCTAATAGAAAAATGGGCAATAGACTTGAACAGGCAGCTAAAAAGGGTTACCCAAAGGTTAATAGATGTAAGGCATTTTCCCCAGGAGCCCAATAGCCTGTGTCTCCACATCCCTGAAATAGTGACATTATCCTACCACATCCACACAAAAGGTTGCAGGGGTACAAACTCAGTTGGACTCAGCAATGCAGCCATATACCTGGCACCTGAGCCCACATAGCACCTGGCACCTCAGGGTGGTTTAGCACATCAGGGAGGCCACCTCAAAGACAGAGGGACCCAATGTATACACTCCAGGGCCTGACAGCTGAGAGCCTCAAGCCTGTCTTAACTGACGACCTTACACACTCTGCCACTAAGCATTCACATACTATCCCCAAGGGCCCAAGGGCCAGCTTGCCTGGGGCCTATAACCAACAGTCTTGCCCACTCCAGTGCTGGAGCTGCTGAGTACCCATCTGCCCCCAACCAGGAGTCTAATAACTGACCCACCTGGACCTGCTGCTGCCAGCAACCCCACCCAGCATTGGAGCTTCTCTGCATCTCACCCATATGAAAAGGGCCTGAGGTCCACTTGTCTGGAGTCTAATACTGCTGGAAACTATGCTCCTGTGCCCAGCCAGAACCAAAGTCAAAGCATACTACCCAACAAATACTATAGGGCACATATACAGGAACAGGTATTTCTCTATGAAAGCTACTTCATAAAATTAAAAGAAATGACTGTTACATCACACGAGAAACATAACAAAGCAAGAAAACACAACATCTCCAAAGGAAAACAATAATCCTCTAGCAAGAGGTTGCAAAGAAAATAAAATCTATGAAATTCCAGAAAAAGAATTCAAAATGATCTTAAGGAAGCTCTGAAATATAGGTGGACAATTAAATGAAATCAGAAAAACCATTCAGGATCTGAATGAGAACTTCAACAAAGAGATAGCTATTATTAAAAAAAGAATTAAATAGAAACCTTGAAACTGAAAATTTCAATGAATAATATTTTTAAATGGAATAAAGAGCTTCAACAAGAGACTAGCTAGGCAGAAACAAAAATTTCTAAACTTGAAGACAGATCTTTTAAAATAACAGAGTCAGATGAAGAAGAGGAAGAAGAAAAAGAAGAAGAGGAACAAGAAGAAAAAGAGAAAGAGAAAGAGGAAGAGGAATAATAAGAGAAAATTGAAGAAAGCCAACAGGACTTATGGTACTTCATTAAGAGAACAAGTATTCACATTTTAATTTGAATTAAAGAAGAGATGGGAAAATGTATAGAAATCTTATTTAAAGAAATAGTACCTGAAAACTTCTTATGTCTTGGGAGATGTATGACCATCTAGAGCTATGAGTCTCAAAAATCCCTTTGAACCCTCTTTGAGGCACATTAGAGACAAACTGTCAAAAGTCAAAGACAAAGAGAGAATTGTAAAAACAGCAAAAGAAAAGCATTAAATCATATATAAGGGAATCCCCATCCGACTAATAGCAGATGTCTCTGCAGAAACTTTACAAGCTAAGAGAGAATGGGATGATATACTCGAAGCACCGAAGAAAAACCCTGCTAGCCAAGAATACTATACACAACAAAACCATTCTTTTTTTAAAAAAGAGAGATTTTCTTTCTCTTCTATACAAAAAAGCATCAAACCCTAAAGGTAAACAGAAAGAAAGGGGGAAAGGAACATAGGTTATTTACAACAGCCAGAAAACAGTTAACAAAATGACAGGAGTAAGTCCACACCTATCAATAACAACCTTAAATGTAAGTAGTTTAAATTACCTATTAAATGATACAGACTGGCTGAATGGATTAAAAACAATAACAATGCTCCACTATATACTGCCTACAAGAAACTTATTTCACCAGTAAAAACACTTATAGACTAAAAGTAAAGAGCTAGACAAAGATGTTCCATGCAAATCAAAACCAAAAATAGCAGGAAGAGCTATCCTACTATCAGATAAAATAGACTTTAAGTTAAAAAATATAAAAAGAGACAGTCTCCTTTATATAATGAAGTGTCATTATAGAATAAAAAAGCAATCAGTTCAGCAAGAAAATACAATAACTGTAAATATATATGTACCTAACCCTGGAGCACCCATATATACATATAAAGCAAATATTAGAGCTAAAGGAAGAGATATGCCCCAATATATTAACAGTTGAAGACTTCAACACTCTATTCTCAGCAATGGACAAGTGATCTAGACAGAAAATAAACACCTGACTTAAACTGAAATATAGATCAAATAAATTTAACTGATATTTACAGAATATTTTATCCAGCTGCTAAATGCATATTCTTTTCATCAGCAGATGGAATATTCTCTAGGATAAACAATATATTAGGCCAATAGGCAAGTCCCGATTTTTTTTTCAAAACATTAAAATGGTATCAAATACCTTTTTAGATTACAATAAAACTAGAAATCAGTAAGAGGAACTTTGAAAACAGTACAAATATGTAGAAATTATACAACATGCCTCTGAATAACCAATATGTAAGTAAAAAAAATTAAGAAGGAAATTTTAAAAACACAAAATACCAAAACCTATAGGATACAACAAAAGCAGTACAAAGAGGGAATGCTGTAGTAATAAATATATAAATCAAAAAGTACAAAGATTTCAAATAAACAGCCTAATGATGCATCTCAAAGACCTGGAAAAGCAAGAACAAACCAGACCCCAAATTAGAAGGGAAGAAATAATTAAGATCAGAACAGAAGTAAATGAAATAGAAACTTAAAAAAATTACATAAGATCAATGAAACAAAAAGTTGGTTTTTTAAAGATAAACAAAATCAAAAAAACATTTACTAAACTAATAAAAGACAGAAGAGCCAAAAACAAACAAACAAAATAATCAGAAATGAAAAAGGAGACTTTACAATTGATACCACAGAACTATAAATGATCATTAGAAACTATTATAAACAACTATATACCAATGAATTTGAAAATCTAGCAGAAACAGATGAATTTCTGTACACATATAACCTACCAAGAATAAACCAAGAAGAAATAGAAGACATAAACAGACCAATAACAAGTAATGAGATTGAATCAGTAACAAAAAATCTTCCAACAACAACAACAAAAAAGCCCAGGATCAGATGGCTTTACTGCTGAATTCTATCAAACTTTTGAAGGACTAAAACCAATTCTATTTAAAGTATTCTAAAATAATAAAGAAAGAAGATTCTTCCAAACTCATTTTATGAGGCCAGCATTATTCTAAGATCAAAACCAGAAAAAGGCACAACAGAAAAACAAAACTACAGGGCATTATTCCTGATAAGCATAGGTACAAAAATCCTCAGCAAAATGCTGGCAAACCAAACCCAATAGGACAATAAAAAGATTATACATCATGATCAAATGGGATTTATCCTAGGGCTGTAAAAATGGTTCAACATACCCAAATCAATAAATGTGATAAGTCACATCAACAGAATAAAGGACAAAAACTATATAATCATTTGAACGATACAGAAAAAAACATTTCATAAAATTTGACATCCCTTTGTGATAAAAACTCTCAAAAAATTAGGTATGGAAGGAATGTACCTCAAAAAAATAAAGACCATGTATCACAAAACCACAGCTAACATCCTACTGAATGGGAAAAGTTGAAAGTTTTACATCTAGGAACTGGAATAAGACAAGGATGCCCACTTCCATCTTATTTAATGTATTACTGGAAGTCAGCTAGGGCAATTAGGCAAGAGAAGAGATAAAGGGCATCCAAATTGGAAGGAGAAAGTCAGGCTGTCCCTGTTAGCAGAATAGGTGATTTTATATAGAGAAAAACCAGAAGACTTTACCAAAAACTCGAACTGATAAATAAATAGAGTAAAATTGCAGGATACAAAAATCAATACACAAAAATCAGAATCAGTAGTATTTCTATACAGCAAAACTAGCTGCAAAAAAATTGTGAAAGCAATTTTATTTAAAACGGCTACAAAAAAGAATATCTAGAAATAAATGTAACCAAGGAGGTGAAATATCTCTACAATAAAAACTATAAAATACTGATGAAAGAAATGGAAGAAGACACAAAAAAATTAAAAGGCATTCCATGTTCATTGATTGGAAGAACGAATATTGTCAAAATAACCATATTACCCAAAGTGATCTACAGATTCAATGCAATATCTATCAAAATTCCAACGATATTCTTCACAGCAAAACAATCCTAGAATTTTTAGGGAAACACAAAAGATGCTGAATAGCTGAAGCAATTCTAAGCAAACAAAACAAAAACCCCAAACAATAAACAAACAAAAGCAACAAACAATGCTGGAGACATGACACTGACTGAATTCAAAATATACTATAAAGCCACAATTATCAGAAAAGGTACTTTTATATACGTATATAAAAACACACATATAGACCAATGGAACAGAATAAAGAACACTTAAATGAATTCATTTATTTACAGAAAACTGATTTTTGATAAGCTATCAAGAAGATAAAGTGGGGAAAGGATACCCTCTTCAACATATGATACTGGGAAAACTGAATATCCACATGCAAAATAATGAAACTAGAGCTCTGTATCTCACTATATATAAAAATCAGCTTAGGATAAACACTTTAATTTCAAACACTATAAAATTATCAGAAGAAAACAGAGAATATGTTTTAAGACATATTGACCTGGGCAAAGATTTCATGGTTAATACCTCAAAAACATGGGCAACAAAAGCAAACACGGACAAATGCAATCGTATCAAACTAAAAACCTTTTGCAAAGCAACCAGCCAAGAGAGCCAAGAGACAACCTGCATGATGGAAGAAAATATTTGCAAATTCTTCTTCTGACAAGGGATTAATATGTAGAATATACAAGGAACTCAAACAACTTACTAGCAAAAAACAAACAATCCTATTTTTAATAAATGGGCAAAGGATCTGAATAGACATTTCTCAAAAGAAGACATACAAATGGTCAACAAATATATGAAAAAATGCTGAATATCACTAATCACCAGGGAAATGCAAATCAAAACCACAGTGATATATCATCATACCACAGTTAAAATGGCCATATCAAAAAGGCAAAAAATAATGCATGCCGGCAAGGATGTGAAGAAAAGAGAAATTTTATATGTGGTTGGTGGAAATGTAAAATAGTAAAGCCATTATGGAAAACAGTATGCAGGTTTCTTGAAAAACTAAGAATAAAACTACCATATGATCCAGCAATCACACAACTTGGTATCTATTCAATGGAAAGAAAATCAGTATATCAGAGATCTCTCTGTACCTATGTTTATTGCAGCACTGTTCACAATAGCCAGGGTATGAAATCAACCTAAATCTACCAATAGGTGAACAAGTAAAGAAAATGTGGTATATATACAGAGTGGAATACTATTCAGCCATACAAAAAAATGGCATTATGTCATTTGTGGAATCATGGATGAGCCTAGAGAATATAACATAAAATGGAAGAAGTCAGGAACAGAAAGAAAGACCACAGGTTCTCACCCATATATGAGAACTAAAAAAGTTGAGCCTGGAGAAGAAGAGTAGTAATTACTCAAGTCTGGAAAGGGTGACGAGAGAGATAAGGAGAGATTGGTTAATAGACAAAAAATTAAAGCTAGATAGGTGGAATAAGTTCTGCTGTTCATTAGCACTGTAGGGTACTATAAGTCATAATTTATTGTACATTTTCAAATAGCTTGAAGAGAAGATTTTGAATGTTCTGAACACAAACAAATAAATGTCTGAGGTAATGGATAATGTCAATTACTCTGATTCGATCATTACATGTTATATATATATGTATTAAAATATCACTTCATCCCACATAAATAGGTACAACTATTTGTGTCAAAATTCAAAACACAAGGAAAGGTTTTCAGTTTCAACAGTCATCAAGAAAATGGCATTAAATCCTAAGAGATTATTTCAGACCACCAGAAAGGCAATGCTAAAAAGGTAGATAATATCAAGTATTGGTAAGGATATGGAACAACCAGAAGTTTCATATACTGCTGGTAAAAGTGCAAATAAATACAAACACTTTGAAAACTCTTTGACAATATTTACTAAAGCTAAACATATGCTTACCATATGGTAAGCCAATTCACTCCTATGTCTGTAATCAAAATAAGTGCCCAGGTTGTGCATAAAAGACTTGTTCTAGAGTGTCTATAACAATACAATCCACAGTACCCCCAAACTGGAAACAATCCAAATATCCATCTATAATAAAATGAATAAAAAGTGCTATGGCTTGTAAAATGGAACCCTACAAAACCATGAAAGCAAGCAATGTAATAGCCTGGAAAAATCAAACAAAAACAATATCGAGCAAAGAAGTCATGCACAAAGGAACACAAATTGCTGAGTCTAAGAAGAGTTCAGAAACAGGTGAAATAAATCTCTGGTGTTAGAAGCCACTGGTTACCTTTGGGGGACAGCAGCTCCTTGGCTTGAGTAGGCCTTCTGGGGTGCTAGCAATGTCTTATTTCTTGAACTAATTGCTACTTAGTGAGTATATCTACGTTGTTAAAAAAAAAAAAATTGAGCCCTATATTGATCCATTTTGCACTTTTCTCGTATATCTGGTATGTCCTTAGAGTTTAAGTTTGTAAGGCTTTGAAAAGCTGTGATGAAATACTGCTTCCACAACTAAAGAATTGTTAGTCCTGAAGTAGATGATACAACTTACATGTTAAAATAAATTAATTCAAGGAAGACAAGTGAAGCTCTTTAAAACACAGCAATGTTTCTTAACTGTTCTAAATTCTTCCCTTTGAGTAGTTTGTCTACAGTGAGTTCCAAATATCTGCTCCCATTGTTGCCTTTTATCAATTGGAAGCTCATGTGAATGTTTTTTAGCCTTCCTTCTTATTTTATTTCCCGTAGATTTTGTTTTCAAGGAGATATTTATTAAATGACTTCATAAATTGGGGAATATTTGAGGATTAAAAAATACCAAAGGAACCAAAACAGACTGATGGATCTTACCTCATCCTGGATCTCTTACATTTCTAGGTTTCTTTACAGTTTTTAAGGATGATGTGCCCTATCTCAAATGCTGTGCCTAAAACCAGATACCATACTGAGTGATTTGCTGGATTTCTTATTGGCTTGTGTAAATATACCAGTAGGCACCAGAGGAGTCATTATGGTCAATCATATCAGGGGTCCAAGCATGGAGGAGTCTGAGAATGCAATTATACCGCAGATAAATCCATCCAGTGGAGAAGGCTAATGATACAAGAACAGAACTGCAGACAGGGATCTGTGGTTTTTAAATGAATAAATAATATTATGTTTCCAAAAATGACACGTAAAATTTAGCTCTGTGGAGAAACTGATCATGCTAATGTACAGGCATGTCAAGACAACTCTTCTTTCCTCAGTATCTTTAGGAATGAGAAATTAGGAAAGAGTCTGGTCATTCAAACTAACTTTTTCTTCTCTAGCCAATTAGAAATATTTAGCTGGGGGAGGCTAAGAAGGAAGGATCACTATAATTGTGCCACTGCACTCTAGCCTGGGCAACCCTGTCTATAAAAAAAAAAAGAAGAAGAAAAAATATCTAGCTGGGTTAATGGCCTGTAAGGAGTGGATCAGTATTTCAGGAGACTGCTGGTTTAGCAAACATTTTAAAGTGAAGACTTCTTTTTTGATAGAAATTATAATATGAGATGGAAAAAAACCCTCCATGTAAACAAACTCATAATTCCTTTATGTAGCTGGTATGACATGTTCCTCTCATATAGGATTGCAATACTGCAGGGATGTCTTCAGCATCTTCAAGGCCTAGGTATTTGGCCATGCCATGAAAGTAATTACACTAGCTGTTTTTGAAAGCATCTACTATGTTCTTGGTTTCTTAGATATAGATTTTGCTTAATTCTCAAACATCCCTGACTCTAATGACAGTAGCAGGAGCAGCTTTGAAAAAGATCGCTCCCTATTACTGAATGTTTATGACACGCCAGACACTGCACTAAGGGTGTAATTTAAAACACTCTCAAGGTGTGATATCCATTTTTCAGAGGAGAATGTATTGGAATCCCATCATTAATGTATTTTACTGATGTGAATTTGACAACAGTCCTTTGGCAAAATGAGAAAGGGAGAAAGAAGCTGAAGGAGGAAGGGAGAAAAAACTGATGTTCCAAATTTGCTCTATCTTCTACATAAAGATCTTGTGTCCAGGAGTTGGTGTGAAGAAGAGGTAGATCTGCTGTTTCTTCTGCCCCTAATCCCTACCACTTTGTTCCTCTCACTGGGTGAAAAAAACCACACCAGTGAGAACAAATCAAATGTTGAAAGATGCATTCACCTTCCTTCCCAACACACACACACTCCCCTTAAAGCAAAAAGTCTTCATTTACAATGGAAGAAGCAGAAATTTCTCATTGCTGGGCAACTGAAATTATTTTCATTTTTCAAGAGTAATTTTAAATACCACTGATTTTTGTTTATGTTTTTATGTTAAAATTTACCATCCACCACCCTTACTCTCCTAGCTAAAGATGACACACCACTCACTGTACTGAGTTTCAGAGTTTGATGCCCAAGGTTAGAAAGTGACTGAGACCCTATCTGAAATCCACTGACTTAAAACCAATTCCATCTCTAATATGAGATTTTCCTTTGGTGGCACCATAGTTGTGGGCAATGTGAAGGCAGTAGTTCTCCAACTTACTGCTCAACCTCGGAGCTAGTTAAAAGGCATATACCCAGGTTCACATGCAGAGATTCTGATTCAGTAGGTCTGGGAATGAGTTTCCTTTTTTAAAAACAACAAGAACAACAAACCAAGCACTCAAGTGAAGTAGGCACTTGGAGTAAAATGGCTTCACTGGCTGGACGTGGTGGCTCTCGCCTGCAATCTTAGCACTTTGGGAGACTGAGGCAAGAGGATTGCTTGAGGCCAGGAGTTCGAGCCCAGTCTGGAGAACATAGAAAGACCCTATCTCTTAAAAAAAACAAACAAGCAAGCAATGGCTACACTTTGAGGAACATGAACTTAAAGGAACACTCCAGAAGAAGATTCCTTCAATTAAAAAATTGGCTGGGCAAGGTGGCTCACATCTCTAATCCTAGAACTTTGGGAGACCAAGATCAAAGTTTTGCTTGAGGTCAGGAGTTTGAGACCAGCCTGGTCAACACAGCGAGACTCCATCTAACAAAAAAATATTAAAAGGAAAAATAACTCTTGTCACCTAAGAAATATAAAATTATAACTTTGAATATGCTCCTTCAAACTATAATTGTATCACCTTCCACGGAGATTCTGATTTTTCTTTCCCACATCCCGGGGACTGTGTCTGGTTTGACAATCTCTGTGCTCCAATGTTATTTTGCTAGTAGACCTAAAGCAAAATTTCTTCCTAATAATCTTAATGACTGTGCCATTAAGACAATGTTACTAAGAAAACATTCCTTCTGAATTCATTAAATCCTCCTTGATTAAAAAATTATGAACCTACACATTAAACAAAAAAGGAAAGTCTCTCTTTTCACCTTTGTTTCCTATAGCACACCAAAAAGTTTTTAAGGGTAGTGGCTAGATGGATGTTTAGAGTCAGGCCAGTTGGAGTTGGAGTCTCTTAACTGCCCTTTAGTAGTTGTATGACCTGGGGCAAGTTACCTAACCTTTCTAAACCTCAGTTTCTTGGTTTGTAGAATATGAATCCTAAGAGGACTTAACTAACTGGCTGGTTATGTGGATTGAATGAACATATGTGTAGGGTTGGTGCACATGTACTGACAACTCCATAATCTTAGCTTTTATTGACAGTGTCGATTGACTTCTTAGAGCTGCTGTAACAAAATGCCATGATCTGTGTGACTTAAAAGAACAGAAATTAATTATCTCAAATTTCTATGTCCAGAAGTCCAAAAATTAAGGTATCAGCATGGCTATACTCTCTCCCAAGGCTCTAGAGGAGAAGTGTTCCTTGTCTCTTCCAGTTTCTTTTTCTTTTTTGAGATGGAGCCTTGCTCTGTCACCCAGGCTGGAGTACAGTGATTCAATCTTGGCTCACTACAGCCTCCACATATTCTCCTGCCTCAGCCTCCTGAGTAGTGCTGGGGCTACATGTGAGCACCACCACACCCAGCTAATTTTTGTATTTTGAGTAGAGGTTTTTCCATGTTGGCCAGGCTGGTCTTGAACTCCTGACCTCAAGTGATCCTCCCCCCTCGGCCTCCCAAAATGCTGGGATTACAGATGTGAGTCATTGCACCCAGCCACTTCCAGTTTTCAATAGCTCCAAACTTTCCTTAGTGTTTGGATGTCTAACTCCCGTCTCTGCCTCTGTTTTAAAATTGGCTTCTCTTCTCTCTCTGTTTGTCTTCTCTGTATGTCTTCTGTAAGGACTTTTGTCACTGGATTTAGCACCTGCTGGGATAATCTAATCTTGAGATCCTTAATTTAATTACACCTTCAAAGATTCATTTTCCAAATAAGGTCGAATTAACAGGTTCTGGAGATTAGGATATGAACCTATCTTTTTAGGGGTTTAAACCCAAAAGTATTTGAGTCAGATCTCAATCAATTCAGAAATTTATTTTGTCAAGGTTAAGGACACGCCCAGAAAAAAAGGAATACATGATCACAGAGACAGTCTGTGGTCTGTGCCTTTCTCCAAAGACGATTTTGAGGGCTTCAGTATTTAAAGGGGAAAAGCAGGCTGGAGGGGAAAGAGGAAGGATATGGCCGTATTACGGAATCCACATGTTGCAAGAGAAAAGTAGCAGGTAAGGGAATAGTCAATCGTGTATTTGCCTCATGCTCAGTAAATCATCACTTTACATAGAGATAAAGTGAACCTAGAGCAGCTCCCTGTGGAGATATGTTACCTTTCATCTGTAGCTATCTGCTTAGGAACAAAAGGAAAGGCAGTTTCTTGCAGGACTCAGCTTTTAGCTTAGTTTTTTTTTCCTTTTGGGGTTCCGAGATTTTCTTTTACAAGGGCCACCATTTAACCCACTAAATAGAATATGTTTATAGTAGTTTGTCTGTGTGTGTGTTTACAAATTACTTTTATATACATTGTGTCATATAAATTTTAATTCTTACAACATTCTTGTAAAGGAAGAATATGACGACTATATAAACACCAGTAATCCAACAAAGACTATGAAAACTACTGTGAGAGGTAGAAAGGAGGAAGAAGGCAAGAGATTGCTTCCTATAAGGGGATGCTTAGGAAAGCTTTATGGAACAACTAAAAGCCTACATGTAACAGGACTTAAAGAATGAGCAGAATTTTGAACCTGAGATTTCTTTTTAACCCAAAAACTAACATTATAGGCTTGCCATGAGCATTAAGACACAAAACCCATGTAAAGCACTTAATCCATAGTCTTGCATATAGTATCTAATACTTATTTTTCATAAGCACTATTAAATATTGCTTTTTCAATACCTGCCAAATAAATGATGCAAATTACGAATAAATAACATTTCTTGTATAGAATATTATGTCCATTATAGTTTAAAATGTTTCCTTCTCTTTTTAAAAGTTACACAGTGATTTTTGTATCTTTCTGAAAGTTATCAATCGTTTTATAAGAAAGATTTTAAAAAGTCATTTATGCTAGAATATTCTGCCATCTACAGGTAACCAGGGCTGCTACAATTCTCACACAACCTACTTGTTTTGTTAATATTAAGTAGATTTTTATGCAGGGGCCCTGCTCAGACTCTGGCAGGGCTCAATAAATACTTGTTGCTTAATGTATTATCGTCAGCAGCTGTTAGTCAAAGCGCTTCTTTAGACACGAAAAGATAGTCATGCTTTACCCTTATGCTCCTTATTAATAAAATTTCAGAAAAAGCACACAATTTTTTCAGCTTTTAATAGATCATTTGATCATATAACTTAGTGATTTTCAAAGTGTTATTCCTGGATCAGTAGCAATGCCTGGGACATTTTTAGAAATGCAAATAGTTGAACTCCCCAGAATTGCAAATCAGGAGCTTTGGGCGTGGGGTCCAGAACGCTGTGATTTAACAGGCTGGCCAGGTGGTTCTGATCTGTCCTAAAGCTTGAGAACCATCGATCTGGATCTGGATGTTGGAAGTGGGGGCATCTATAGAGCAGATAAATGGGGGATGAGATGAAGCCTTCGTGCTTACCATAGTGTAGGGAGAAAGAGAAACCAGTGACAAAAGTCTGGCCCAACTGCATGGCTTCAGAAATTAGCATGTCTAAAACATTTCATTTTGATAAACATAGATTTTATGTATTAGCAACATTATGACTTGAGTACTATTTTCTTTCCAGCTAGAGAATTACATTTTTTTTTCTATCAAGACTTTAAAATAAGGGAAATGTTGGCTTAGATTGTTTTCTGCTTTCTGTTACATTAACATCATTTATGAGATTAAATCTCTTAGGTAACTAAAATTTTACTCACACGCATAGCTAGAAGCTAAACTGCAAACCTTTTAGAGTTCCAGAGACATTATTCCATCTTACCTCATTTAAAATCAGTACAGGATTATAATAAAAGTAGGTCATTATTATCACCAAATATCCTAATGCACAGTAGGATGGGAGAATATCCTTATTTGCAAATATGGATTTGAAATCAAGGCATGTCCTCCTTTAATTATGCCAAGTTCTCAGGATTTATTTTATGGTAAGAAGTAACATAACGGGGCTTTTAAATTTCTTTGGCTAAGAAGCATCATGGAGAGGATAGAAATGCACTAGCAGATATGAACAGCTAGTAAAAAACATAAACTGGGTCATGACAGGGAAAAGAAAATGGAGCATCATAAGAACATTTCTCCCACTTAGCAACAACTGCTGTGAGGCTAGGGGAAAGAGAACTCAACCTAGCAACACTTACTTGTTTCCTCCTACGAAAGTCTGGAGAAGACTGTGAACGAAGTCAGAATTTCATCTTCACTCTTGACTTGCTGCCTGAAGGACTGCAGCACATTGCTTAAGCTCCCTCAACCTCAGTTTCCTTATTTGTTAAGACATGGATAACAACGCACTCTATTGCAAGAGGCAGTAGTGAGAGTTTAATAAGAAACTGGTTCTCAAACTCGGCTGTATATTGGAATCACCTGGGGATCTTTAGAAACTACTGCCAAGAAATAATCCAGGCAAAAAAGCACTTAGCATAATGCTTGTCCGTAAGAAGATGTGACCTGCAGTAGCAATTATTATTGCGGCACCTATGGTAATAGGTTAAATGGTTGTTGCAAGCCAGGGTGCACAGTAAGCTACCTGGAGAACATTGATATGCAGGCCCCACTTGAGGCATTCTGATGTGCTTGATCTGGAATGGGGACCTGAGCGTTTGCTCAAAGTCTCTAGGTGACTGATATGGAACCAAGGCAGAGAATAAAATTTTGTGCTATTTATTGAAAGATGAATAAAATAAGGGTCTGCCCCTTAATATGTCCATAATCTTACAAGACAGACAAAAGAAGATGAACTGTAATCACAATAGCCTAAGACTTGAGCACTCAACTATGTGCTCGATCTATGCTAAACACTATAAATATGGATTACATCTCTGTATAACAACACCATAAGATGGGCACTTCTATTGTTAGTAGAAAAAAATTGTTAATGTCTCCATTAACTTTTTTTTAACTTTTAAGTTCAGGGGTACATGTGTTTGTTACATAGGTAAACTCGTGTCATGGGGGTTTGTTGTACAGATATTTCATCACCCATGTATTAAGCCTAGTTATTTTTCCAAATCCTCTCCCTCCTTCCACCCTGCACTCTCAGAAAGGCTCCATCGTGTGTTGTTACCCTCGGTGTGTTCATGAATTCTCATCATTTAGCTCCCACTTATAAGTGAGAACACGTGGTATTTGGTTCTCTTTTTCTGTGTTAGTTTTCTGAGGATATTGATCTCCAGATCCAACTATGTCCCTGCAAAGGACATGATCTTTTTCTTTTTTATGGCTGCATGATATTCCATGGCGTATACGTACCACATTTTCTTTATTCAATCCATCATTAATAGGCATTTCGGTGGATTGCATGCCTTTGCTATTGTAAAAATCTGACTCAAGCCCCCCTTTCCCCCATAATTTCACAGCACCCTCTGACTCTCATTCTAGCTTTCAGCCCCAGAAGATTTCATGTTGCTTCAACAAAAACATCACCTGGGCATTTAGGTTGAGTCAGAAGACCTTTATTTTATTCATCTTTCAATAAATAGCACAAAAGAAAGTGCTGCAATCCCAGCACTTTCTATTTCTTCTGAATAAGCCAAGGATTTCCTTGTTTTCTGAAAGTCGAAGATGACTTCAGGATTGTAAGCATGAATGTACGATTGAAGACAGAGTGAAATTTTCTGCATAATCATAGTGGAGGCATCTAAAGTGTCTGAAGAGACCAAGAGAGAAAAAAATCAGAGTGAGGGAGTGGGTAAAGTCCTAAGGAGGTAGGGTAGGAGAAGAAAGCCTAGGTAAAGGGAAGAATTTGAAGATGATATATATATATATATATTACTTGTTTAAGAGGTGTTTACTAAAAAGCATGAGCTTCTACAATGCATGGTATAACTTTATTTCTTATAGAAACCAGCTTGTGAACTAAGCACAGCTGATGGAGAGATTAAGAAGTCACTTGCTGTGAACAAGTGTTACAGCTAACACCTGGGTGACATTAGCGACGTGAGGAAGCTGAGCTTTAACAGGTTAAATAAATTGCCCTGAGTTAAGAGCTAGTGAATGGTAAAGCTGATGCCCAGGACTAAATTCTTACCATTTCACCCTGTCAGGTAGATTGTGGCCAGAGGTGTATTCAAGTGTTAAGGGTAATAATCATCTTCTCTCTGGGAGAATCAGGAAGGACTTGAAAAGAAAGACATTTGAGAATGAAGCATGACGGGCTTTGGACAAGACAGGGTAGAAGAGAGCAGTCTGCTTTGAGGCAGTGATTGGGCAAAGAAAGACTCCAGGAGGGGAACTATGATAGGAAGGTGATGTTTTTGTTCAGGCAACATGAAATCTTCTGGGGCTGAAGGCTAGGATGACGGTCAGAGGGTGCTGTGAAATTAGGGGGAAAAGGGAGGCTTGGGTCAGATTGCAGAGCTCTGCATTTTGAGAAGCTTGGATTTAATTTGTGGGACAGTAGAGAATAACTGTAGACTTTTGAGCAGGGAAATGACACAATAAAGGAAATGACCACATTTTAAAAATATGCCTAGCAGCAGTGAGTATTCTTGCTAAAAATCAAATCATATAATTTTTGGACTGAAAGAGACTTTAGAGTTTGTCTATCAGTTTCAAGCTAGTGGTCTGTGGGCTAAACACAGCCCAAAGGTATGTTTTCTTTCATTTGGTCCCATGATGTGTCTTATCTGTTCTTATCCCTTTTAACTTGTATCTGGAGCATGGATTCCCTAGTTTGTGGTTTCTACTCCTGCTGTATCCACCAGGAAACGGCCAGATAGACCTAGAGACAAGAAAAACCCCTTACCAAATAAATTTAGCAGTTCTGACCAAAGGAAACCTGTTATTGGGTGTTTTGGGGCCATGCGTGGTGGCTCATACCTGTAAGCACTTTTGAAGGCCAAGATGGGAGGATCGCTTGAGCCCAGAAGGTTTAGGCAGTGAGCGCTAACATCACAACATCGTGCCACTGGGCTCCAGCCCAGGTGGCAAAACAAGATGCTGTCTCTAAAGAAAAAAAAAAAAAAAAAAAAGAAAGAAAGAAAAAGAAAATCTGTTACTGGGTGTTTTTTTTTTCCTATCCCAATCACATTTCAAAAGCAGTCTCTAAAAAAAAAAAAAAAAAACCAAGTCATGAATCTTGTATAACTGTGGTCAGTGAGAACTCCTAATGTAAGAACATGCATTTCAACACAGCAACATCTTAAAAGCCAGAATCTTTAAGTCTTAGAAATTGACCATATGTCTTTTGAGCGGACCTCTGGTCATTCTTTGTGATGATGCATTTTTTTAAACAGTACAATGCATGGATCCCCTGTGCCAGTTTGTAATTATGCCAGTTGATTAATACCAGCAAGTTCTAATTTCCCATAAAAGAGTTATCATTTGCCTCAAGAATTTCCCATGTTTATGTAGCTGTAAAGCGTAAAAAATTAGCATAAATATTATGAAATACTTTTTTTTTTCAGTTGTCTCCTTTCCTGAGTCCTTGCCACGCCTTGTCTTCTTCCTGTTCTTAAATAAGCCACAAACTGGCCAGAATTTGCACATATCCCTTCATTTAAGAGCACAAAGTTCTTTGAAGGGGGGAAAAATAATAGTTCACATTTTTAAATTGAAGGCATATTCTTAATAATTTTTCCATGGTCAGGGAAAACCCACAACTTAGTAACTCATGTGGAGCAAAGTAAAAAAAAATGTTTTATACCAGGTTTCTCAACTTAGGCACAGTTATTATTCTGAGCCAGCCTATCCTTTGTTATGGGCTCCTGTGCATTGTAGGATGTTTAACCCCATTTTTATTTTCTATCCGTTAGTTGCCAGTAGCATCAACACCCAGTCATGACAACCAAAAATATCTCTAGTTATTGCCGAATGCCTCCTGGGAGGCAACATCTCCCTGGATTAAAATTCACTACTTTACATCAACCTTAGCTGTGCTTTTAAATTTTTTGCTCCAAACTCTCTAGACGGCACAGTGGATAGAAATGGAAAATTCAACAGTAAGTGAATTAAAGTAATAAAATCAGACATGTTCCTTTTCTTAATTAAAAGTTTAAGAGCATTAAAATAAACTTTCTAAAAGTTCTAAGTAGATGAGAACATTTATTAGAAAGATCTCTAAATATTCAGAGGAACCAAAAGGAAAAAGGAAGGGTAAAGAAAATATTTTGGAACTTGGAAATGGTGTCCCTCTCTAAAAAAATTAATAGCTACTTTTAATGTTACTTTGCAATATGGGGTATGTGAGTAATAGCACATCTTTTCTTCTTGCCTAGAGTAATTGCAGAGGAACATCGAAACATTAAATCTAGAAAAAGTTTCAAAGCTTCGTATAGGAACTGGTAAGTAATAAGATGCAAACAAGAAAACATAAAAGTGACAAAGATTATGTATTTTTTAAAAAATAAAATAACTATTCTGGGGTAAGCGAAAAATTCATCTCCAAGTTCTTGTGGCTATTAAAGGGAAGACACAGAATGAATTAACTTAGGTTCTCATTTGCTGTGTTTCATCATGTTTTAATGCATAGTAGTTGTATTTTGAACTTATATTGTAATTTTCATATAATAGCTGTGTATACATTTAGGCTAGAGTGATATAAAAATGAATGATTATGAAATCAAGACCCTAATTGACACAATCATAAAGAACACTTGTCTAGCAGTTCTTAACCCTGGTTGTGGATTTCAAATGCCTGAAGAGCTTTTTAACAATACAGGTTTTGAAACATATAGGTGTCCAGACTCTACTGACAATTCTGAATTAACTGGTCTAGGGGAGGCTGCAGCACTATTATTTTTTAAACAGTCGTCAGGTGATGCTAACATGCACCCAGGTTAAGAACCGCTGTTCTCATCCATGGGTTGCAAACCTTAATGGTGACAGAGACCAGGAAATTAATGTGAATTAATTAGATGGTCCTCGTATAAGACCTTTTGGAGACTGTGGTGAACTCGAGAGTAGATGCTGTTTAAAAGATTTCCACTGATCGGTTATAGCCATATGGAAATGCTCCCCTGATTTTTGTTAGAAACCAGGCATGCAGGCATTTTAAAGAAATTTCTCAATTTGGGGGGAATTTCTCCAATTTCCAAATAAACATCAGTGGTCTGCCAGTTTGCAGCCCTAAACTCAGGCTGACTTATTTATTTCACCAGTAAGGGAGCTGAGAACCTGAAATTATACAACTGTGCATGATGATGTAGTTAGTGGCAAAATAGAGATCGGACCCAGAACCTCTCTCTCATTATGGTGTTTTGGCATTTTTCAACTTTCACACATTGCTGTGCTACAACTGCTTATGTTAAGGAAAATGTCTTTTGGGCACTCCCAGTGCGCTAAGTGAAGCACACATATCATCTTTTTTTTTTTTTTTTTTTTTTTTTTGAGACGGAGTTTCGCTCTTTTTACCCAGGCTGGAGTGCAATGGCGCGATCTCGGCTCACCGCAACCTCCGCCTCCTGGGTTCAGGCAATTCTCCTGCCTCAGCCTCCTGAGTAGCTGGGATTACAGGCACGCGCCACCATGCCCAGCTGATTTTTTGTACTTTTAGTAGAGACGGGGTTTCACCATGTTGACCAGGATGGTCTCGATCGCTTGACCTCGTGATCCACCCGCCTCGGCCTCCCAAAGTGCTGGGATTACAGGCGTGAGCCACCGCGCCCGGCCCACATATCATCTTTTTTGAACCTCTCAGGGAATCTGTGGAATAGGCACAAATATCCACATTTACACATAAGGAAAGTGAGGTTAAGAGACCATGACCCCTCCGTGGTCCAGTGGAGCATAGGACTGAATTCAAGTTTACCAGATGGCAGAGCTTGTGCTGTTAACTCCTTGTTCCCTGTTCTCCTGGAAGTGTCTTTACACATTGTTTGAGCAGTCTCTCTCGATTCCATTTGGAAGATATACACATGGCCCTAATTCTTGAGGCACAAATCAAGGTCTAACCCCGTGACACTCTTCCCGTGCTGTACCCATCTTTGGTATTTATGATTAAAGTTGACTCTGCTTGAGGTCTGAGGTTAGCTCTTCACCAAGTCTGCTGGAAGTCCAGGAAGAATGACAGCCCTAATGAAAGGCATTGAGTAAGACCTCACTAATCTTGCTACAGCCATGCACAATTGGCATTTTCAGAAGAGATGGAATAAATTAAAATTAAACGTTGGCCTCTTTGTCTCTCCCTGGATTCTTAGCCTGTGCACAAAGACACCGTAAAGACAGGTCTGCTTTGCAATGGAAAAAAATGTGTTTACAAAAAACGAGGAAGAAAGATGAAAAGGGATTGCCATTAAAAGCTGGTCAGAATCAATGCATATGTTTGCATAACTGATTTGGCATTTACTCCTTTCTTCTTTCTGACCTCAGGCCAACATTATTCCAAGGACTGACAATCCCCAAATGTACAAAGACCCTCTAGACTGTCACAAAATTTTAAAGGAGAATTTGAAAAATTTCTAAGCACGAGAGTTTGAATTGTAAACAGAAACTGAGAGTTCATTCATTTGCTAGCTAGACCCTACTCCGCAGAGCCCTTTGCTAAGGGCTAAGAAGTTGACACTTGAGGGCATCACATGATCTGACCCTAAGGAACTTACTGTGAATTGGAAAGGCAGTACATATTGAATGATAAAGCGGTAGTCATCACAATTGTTGCTCTGAATTCAGAATTGCTATTGTTTAAGTTTTTATTTTATCAGAAATCTAGTTTAGTTATAGAATAAATTAGAAAATAGGGATAAAAAGCCAGAAAATTCTCCACCTGTCATCCTTCTACTTCCAGTAATACCTACCACTATCATTTGGGCATGCCCTTTCTATCTTTTTTATACACATATAAGTGGCTTGCTTTCTTTTTTTAACCCAAGCGTGGTCCTACAATGAATAATGTTTTATAACTTGCCTTGTCCCATTAGCATGGTGTAAAGAGTTGTAAAGGAGCAGCAGAGGAGCTATAGCTGCTTCCTTGCCTGAGGCCAGATCATAGGGAGAAAGTTGAGCAGTAGCTACTTTGGGTTAGAGTTGTATGTACTCAAAACACACAAGCTCATGGGGATGATGGTAGAGCTGTGGTTATAGGGCAGGGAGCCTGGCCCTGGAGATGACAGGATGGAGCAGTAACCATCAAATTACCCCCTCCTCACTTAGACAAAACTTACCATTATACCTTGGAATACAAATTCCAATTCAATCAATAACTGACATCTAAGTTGACAAACTAGCCAATTTGACTGCTATTTACCTTTATGTTAATTATCTTAGCCATCTCTTGGGTAAATAGTATATGGTGCCTTCCCTCAGTGTGTTAATCATTTATAGATGTATGCACCCATTGGCCCATCCATCCCCATGTTCAACAGTCACTTATTGAGCATTCACAATATGGCAGGCTCTGGGGAGATTACAGAGAATGAGAGATTGTCCTTGTTCTCAAGAAACCTGTATCCCAGTATGAGAGAGAGACAAGGCAGCAATGATATGAAATGATTGGAGTCATTTTAGAAGAGGAACTGGCTGCTGTGGGAGAACAAAGGCAGAAAGCTAAAACAGACTTATGAGTCTGCAAAGCCTTCATGTGAGAATAAAAGATACCAAAGTGTGATTAGAAGGGACTTTATTAATGATTTTTTTTTGTTCAGCCATACAAAATATTTCAAAGGGGACACTAGTGTAGTGGTTAAAAGCAAGGACTTTGGGATCAGATACAAATTTAGATCACGTGCTTGAATAGTTGAAACCTCACATCTCTACTGAATCATGTCTCTAAGTTTATTTTGCAAATTTGTAATAGGACATTATCCTTGTCCTTCATCAGACTGAAGGGGTCTGAAGTACCTTCTGTGTGTAATTTCCCTTCAGTTCCTTTTCACTGTCATTGTCCCAACATACCTACCCAATATCACCTCTAGTCTCAGATTCCTGAGCTAATTGTGATTACCTTCTGGATAAACTTCAACACACTTGCTCTAATTTCTCTTCCTTCCTTCCTTCCTTCCCTCCCTCTCTCTCTCCCTTCCTTCCTTCCTTCCCTCCTTCCTCCCTCCCTCCCTCCCTTCCTCCCTTCCTCCCTTCCTCCCTTCTTCATTTCCTCCTTCCCTTTGGGAGTTTGGCTTTTTCACCAAGGCTGAATTGAAGTGGCACAATCTTGGCTTACTGCAATCTCCATCCCTTGGGTTCAAGTGATTCTCCTGCTTCAGCCTCCTCAGTAGTTGTGATTATAGGCACCCGTCACCATGCCCAGCTAATTTTTGTATTTTTAGTAAAGACAGGGTTTTGCCATGTTGGCCAGGCTGGTCAACTCCTGACCTCAGGTGATCCACCTGCCTCAGCCTCCCAAAGTGTTAGAATTATAGGCATGGACTACCGCAGCTGGTTTGTAATTTCTTTTCAACACTGCACTGCCTGCTGTAGTCATTCAATGAATATGCATGGAGAGATAGGTGGTTGGAAAAAATAAGAGTTGAAAGTAAGGACATCCTATGTCAGTCTCTTGAACCGAATAGTTTTAGAGCTGCCTTTCCCCCTCAAAAACGATTCCTTGATATTCCATCTTTACCATTCATTACTGCTTCATCGCTCATGAAATGGCATCTCCCCAAAGGCATACTCTTGATATTTTTCTTGCCTGCTCCTGGAGAAATTAAATAATGCAAGCTTGTTCTAATGAAAATCTTTTGAATATCTTAACAGACCATGGAAATATTTTCTTCCTAACATACTTCCAATTTTATAATTTTCAGTCATGGAAGAGGTATCAGATTACTGGTCCTAAAATTCTCTATTTTGACTATTTTGTGGATAAGTCCCTAAAAAAAAGAATCTCTGATTAAAACATGTATGCAGAAGCATAAAACAAAAAAGAAAAGGAAGGAGGACAAAGGGAGAGAAACCTGATAATGTAGCTGTGATTCACAGAGAAAGCCAAAGACTTAGAACTGCAGGGGTTTCTTTGCATTTTGAAAGTTGGGCTAGAGTTCAAACTGATGTACATCAGAGATCTTGTGGGAGGGAGAAGGACAGGAACCTTTCCTTACTACAATGGTGGGTTTCACTGCAGTGATCTCAAAAATCTCTGTTTCTGAGGGAAATTCAGTACACGGAATAATGTATGAATTAAGCACAGAAAGTTCACATACCTTGAACAAGATATTGGTGAGAGTAAACAGGAATTTTACATATAGGTAGTCTGATTCCAGAGTCTGTGTTTTCAATATAAGTTGATTGAATGTATCAATGTGCTAAGTTTTTAAATACATTATTTTATGTATTATTGAGAGATATCTTAGTCCATTTGGACTGCTCTAACAAATTACTAGAAACAAGGTGACTTATAAACAAGAGAAACCTATTTCCAACCATTCTGGTGTCTGGGAAGTCCAAGATCAAGGCATTAGCAGATTTGGTGTCTGGTGAGGGCCTGCTTCCTGCCTCATAGAGGGCACCCTCTTACTGTGTCCTCATACAGTAGAAGGTATCAGGCAGCTCTCTGGGGCCTCCTTTGAAGAGTTCTAATCCCATTCCTTATCTAATTGCTTCCCACAGCCCCACCTCCTAATACCATCACATCAATGATTAGGCTTCTTTCCTTTTCCTTAAAAAACAAAAAACAGGTGTCCCTCCTTCTGAATAATGATTAGGTTTCAATATGTGAATTTTTTTTTTTTTTTTTTTTTTTTTTTGAGACAGAGTCTCGTTCCGTCACCAGGTTCCATGCTGGAGTGGAGTGGTGTGATCTTGGCTCACTGCAACCTCCACCTCCTGGGTTCAAGCAGTTGTCCTGCCTCAGCCTCCCGAATAGCTAGGACTACAGGTGCGCACCACCGCAGCCAGCTAATTTTTGTATTTTTAGTAGAGACAGCGCTTCACCATGTTGACCAGGATGGTCTCGATCTCTTGACCTTGTGATCTGCCCGCCTTGGCCTCCCAAAGTGCTGGGATTACAGGTGTGAGCCACGGTGCCCAGCCTCAACATGTGAATTTGATGGGGGTGGGGACACAAATTTTCAGACCATAGCAAGGGAATAGCAGTGTTTTCAGATTTGTAGATGAGAAAACTAAGACTTAAAGAGATTAATTACCCAAGGACACAAGGCTAGAAAGAGACAGAACCAACATTTGAAATGTAAATCTGAAGTTTTAACATTTAAATTTCATCTGGGAGCTTACAGATATGGTTTATGAAAATAAGATAATAGCTTCTATTTCTAGTGCTTGTGTTTAAGCTTTATCATGTAATCCTCCTTACTGTACAATTTTTTTTTCCTATTTTAAAGTTGAATAAATTGGCGTTTGGGGACATTGAGATGTCAAAGATCTCATAGGCAGCAAAGAGGAGAGACAAATATTTATTATGACATGTGTGACTTAAAGCCTAAACTCTTAATTTGCATATGTTTTTGCTGCTTTTATTTCTTTATTTTGAGACAGGGTCTTACTCTGGCACCCAGGCTAGAGTGCCGAGAACAATCTCAGCTCTCTGCAACATTGACCTTCTGGGCTCAAGTGATCCTCCCACCTCAGCCTCCCAAGTAGCTGTGACTATAGGTGTGCCCCACCATGCCCAGCTAATTTTTGTGTTTTTTTGTAGAGATAGGGTCTCCCTATGTTGCCCAGGCTGGTCTCGAACTCCTGAGCTCAAGCCATTCACCCACCTCAGCCTCCCAAAGGGCTGGGATTACTTCTCGTATGTTCGTCTGTCTTCTTCACTGAGCTTGGGGCTTATACTCTAATTCCTAAGCATCAGTAACACAGCTGTGGCACTAAGAAAGTTAAGAGAAGGTGGAACTCAGCTGTCCCTGCTCACAAGCACTCCTAGAAGTTAAACTAGAAGATACTCCAAGAGGAACATCAACAGATCTGGTTTCTTTCTTTCTTTCCTTTTTTTCAGCTTTTTATTTGGATACTTTGATATATATAAGCTTAGCTGGGGATGTTTGCCAAGAGCCTTAGCTGGGAATAAGAAAAGTTAAAAGTCTTCTTGAAAGGGAAATAGTGAAGCATGAAAACATAATTTTTAAGAATCATATGCAGTGGGCACCTCAGGGAGACTGAAGTATGCCAACCTACATCAACTGAAATGATGACATCTTGACCTTCAGAATCTCAAGGGCCATCAGAATAGGCTGCTGATGAAGCAAAACCATATGTAGTAGGCCTGTTGCCATAAGGGAAACCCCCAACGTGGCAGAGTTTTTGTAGTTTTTTAAAACAGGAAAGACAGGGAAGAGTATGAGGGTTTGAATGCTTTTAAGCTGAGTCTTGCAAGGTAGGGAATCACTGCGATTGGGCATATTTTATGACATATTGGAGGACTCAGAAGAAGGTTTTGAATTGAGTCTTATCTTCCTCCATTTACTTATCTACTTAAGAGATGGGGTTTCGCTATGTTGCTCAGGCCGGCCTTAAACTCCTGGGCTGAATCAATCCTCCTGCCTCAGCCTCCTGAGTAGCTGGGACTATAGGTGTGAGCCACAGCGCCTGGCTTTGAATAAGTACTTAATGAGCATGTTGCATCTTGATAAGTAAGCTATTTTAATTTATAGGCAGTCCTAGCTTCCAGGAATAAGTATTTCCTTCCAGAAACAGGCAGCTATTTATTTTGCGTGTTCTCAATATTGTTTAATATACACATGAGAAATATGCCTGGTCCCAGAATTGTTTCACTAGGGGCAATTCTCAGAGAAAAAGTATCAACAATATTCAAAAGTAGATCAAAGGACTCTTGCTGACAATGGCCCTGTAGGGAGAACTGAGACTTATACATACATAAGCAAGAGGCTTTCCTTCAATAATTTTACTTGATAATTAGGCAAGTCCCAATTTGTCTTTTCTTTTCTCAAGGACTCTGATCAGAAGTAACATTCCTCTAGATAGTCAGAAGTGGTTTTCCTTTTCTCTCCCCAGTGTAAGTAGCTGTTAAGCTTACAGAGATTGGTCTGCATAGGAATTTGTCAAGGAACGTTTGAAACATGCAAAGTATGGGCCCCACCCAGGTAATGATGTGATAGGACCCAAGACTCCACATTTTAAATCTTCTCCTCCCTCCCCCTAACCACCACCATTATCAAATGATGCTCCTGTAGAGGTCCTATGATTGAACTTTGAGAAGCTCTAGAAACTTTGAGTTCTCCTGGTTAGTGTAGTATCTATAACTGCCAACTGCAATTGGTAAGTGATCTCTGCTTTCTCTGGAGTTTCCCATTGGCTCACTGACATCCTGGGCCTTTTAACATGGCCCTAATGAGGAATTAATTGGATTGACCTTAATTCTCTGGTATAATATAAGAGAACAGTGTCCTAGAATCTACTGGATTAGTTTAAAAAGGCAATTCATTGTGTTCATTAAGTTAATTCTCTTACTCCTCATTGTCAGTTCAGGATGGTTTAACGAAAGATTATTATACTTAGGATGAACATTAAAAGTAATTTTTTATGTGCATATTTAGACAAATTCAGTCTTCTTTCTCTCTTATTTATATTTATTTTATTTATTTATTTTTTAGACAGTGTAACCACCCAAGGGGTTTACCTTGCCCACTGCCTAGACAGCCAATTCATCAGGACAGGGGAATTGCAACAGAGAAAGAGTTAATTCACAAAGAGCTGGCTGTGTGGGAGACTAGAGTTTTATTGTTACTCAAATCAGTCTTCTGGATAATGGGGAGCAGAGTTTTTAAGGACAACTTGGTGGGTAAGGGGAAGCCAGTGAGCCAGGAGTGCTGACTGGTTAGGGGTGAAATCATAGAAAGTAGAGGCTGTCTTCTTGCACTGAGTCAGTTCCTGGGTGGGGGCCACAAGATCAGATGAGCCAGTTTATCTATTTGGGTGGTACCATCCATCAAGTCCAGGGTCTGCAAAATATCTTAAGCACTGATCTTAGGAGCAGTTTAGGGAGGGTCAGAATCTTGTAGGCTTCAACTGCATGACTCCCAAACCATAATTTCTAATCCTGCGGCTTATGTTAGTCTAGTCCCCAGGAAAGAAGGAGATATGCTTTGGGAAAGGGCTGTTACCATCTTTGTTTAAATTATAAACTACAAACTAAGTTTCTTCCAAAGTTAGTTCAGCCTATGATCAGGAATGAACAAAGACTGCTTGGAGGTTAGAAGCAAGATGGAGTCAGTTAAGTTAGATCTCTTTCACTGTCTCAGTCATAATTTTGCAATTTGGTGCCAACAGGGTCTCCTTCTGTCACCCAGGCTGGAGTACAATGGTGTGGTCAAGGCTTACTGAAGCCTTGACCTCCCAGGCTTAGGAGATCCTCTCACCTCAGCCTCCCAAGTAGTTGGAACTACTGGCATGTATCACTACTCTTGGCTAATTTATGTATTTTTTCTAGAGATGGGTTTTGCCATGTTGCCTAGGCTTGTCTTGAACTTTTGGGCTCAAGACATCTGCCCTCCATGGCCTCCCAAAATGCTGGGATTACAGGTGTGAGCCACCAGGCCTGGTCTCCTTTCTTTTATATAACTTGGTTTATGAGTTATTTTTAAAAGATGATGCTACAGAGAGATGCATGTAAGAGACACCTAAAATTCGACCTTTTAGGGATCCTAATGTTTGCGCTAAGACTTTGAGACTTTTTTCTCTGCAAACACAATATTTTTATAAAACTGGAATTATACTATTAATATAAGTATTAATATAATACTTTTTTCTTAAAAACTTATGCCATGTACCTTGTTTATGTTAATAAATTTAGTTGAATACTTAAGTAGTTTCCTTTGTTTTTATTATGGTGAAAATGCTCCAGGGAACATTCTGGCAGACTAGCTCCCATAATTGCTCGTGTTAAATAACTAGGTATAATTACTGGGTCACACTTAAGATTTAGACATGGTGGGGCATGGTGGCTCATGCCTGTAATCCCAGCACTTTGGGAGGTGGAGACAGGTGGATCACGAGGTCAGGACATTGAGACCATCCTGACCAACGTGTTGAAACCCCGTCTCTACTAAAAATACAAAAATTAGCTGGCCATGGTGGCATGCGCCTATAATCCTAGCTACTTGGGAGGCTGAGGCGCAAGAATCACTTCAACCCAGGAGGTGGAGGTTGCAGTGAGCTGAGATCATGCCACTGCACTCCAGTGTGACAGAGGAGGCTCCATCTTAAAAAAAAAAAAAAAAAAAAGGATTTAGACACATATTATCAGATTGTCCTCAGGGAAGGCTTGCAGTTGTGTTTTCTGTGCTTACTCAGAATCTTGTAGCCTCCAGCTGCATGACACTGGAGAAGCCTTCCATGGCCATAGCATCCTGAATCAAATTGTATCACCTCCACCCCAAGGCTTTTTATTCTATTAACTTATTCTGTGTTTCTTTGCACTCATCACCACTTGACATACTCCAGTATTCTTGATATACTTGACATTCTCAATGTTTCACCTATCTCAGACAGATGTTCTCTCACAGTAGACTATAAGCCCCATGAGCGCTGGGATTTTATTTTTGTTCACTGTTGTATCTCCAACTTTAAGAACAGTGCCTAGCAGATATTAGTTGCTCAATAAATATTTGTTGGCTGAATCAATGGCCCATTTCTTTCTTCTTCTTCTTCTTTTTTTTTTTTGAGATGGAGTCTCTGTCACCCAGGCTGGAGTGCAGTGGTACAGTCTTGGCTCACTGCAACCTCCGCCTCCCAAATTCAAGTTATTCTCCTGACTCAGTCTCTTGAGTAGCTGGGACCACAGGTGCAGAACACCATGCAAATTTATTTATTTTTAGTAGAGGTGGGATTTCACCATGTTGGCCAGGCTGTCCTCAAACTCCTGACCTCAGATGATGTGCCCACCTTGGCCTCCCAGAGTACTGGGATTATGGATGTGAGTCACTGTGCCTGGTCTCAATGACCCATTTCTAATAGGAGATATGAGCTTTTCTATTCCCCTTCATAGAGAGCCATATTCCAGTTGAATAGCAATATATAATACAGTCACATGAGTACAGTGTAGCCAATTAGTGTGTTCTGTTACACCTGCCTTCCAACCTTTCAGCCAGCTCTTCTTCGAATGTCCCAAATTTGCTTACTTTAAATATGAAAATATTACTACTGTCAGGATGGCAAAATTTTTATCCCACCCATGTAGTGGACTTGCCCTTGGATCTGGGGTTGGCAAACGTTTTCTGTAGAAAGCCAGATCATAAATATTTTAGGGTTTTCTGGCCATACAGTCTTTGTCACAACTACTCAACTCTGCTGTTGGGATAGCAGCCATTGACGATAGGCAAACAACTGTGTGTGACTGTGTTCCAATAAAACTTTGCTTACAAAAACAGCTAGTGGACCAGCTTTAGCTTTAGTTTGCTGACTCTTGCTTTAGAATCAGAAATCTTAATTAGCTTTCAATAGTTCAATTTTATAAAGCCATCTAGAGCTTGTCTATCCAATGAAATGTAATGTGATCCACAGCTATGGACAAATATGAATTTTAAATTTTCTGATAACCACATTACGAAAAGTAAAAAGAAGCAGGTGAACTTTATGTCAATACATTTTGTTTATCCAAGTAAATTTGAAATATTATTTCAGCATGTAATCAATACAAAACATGATTAATGCAATATCTTACAGGTATGTATGAAGTTTTTGAAATCTGGTATGTATTTTTTACTTTGAGTATATCTCAATTCAGTCTAGCCACAATTTCAAGAGTTCTATGTAGCTCCTGGCTATTGCATTGGCCGGTGCAGATCCATAGCCGGTGTTTTCAACTTTGGCACTTTAGACAGTTTGAACAAAAATGTATTTGGTTGTGGGGACAGCACAATTCACGATGCGCTATTTAGCAGATGCCCTTGACACTTATCTACCTGATGTGAGTAATGCCTTCCCAGTTGTGAAGAACAGAAATATTTCAGACATTCTAAATGTCCTCCAAAGGGAAAAATTGTCCAGTCGAGAACCATGTATCTAGAATAAGCATTCTAAAACTAGGTCAGTGAATCCCCTGGAACTGAACATACTCTTTAGTGCCTATGTGATTTGGTTAGGGGTGAAGTGGGGAGGAAAGGGTCTATGGTTTTGTATAGCTCTTCAAAAGTGTCTGTGATCCAAAACAGGCTAAGAATCACTGACTGAATAGAAAGAGATGTTAAATTATGCTACTATAGGTATATCACCACTTAGTTCACACCCCAAATACAAGCTTTTGCGTGTGATCTTTCAAAATGAAATAAATTCCCATAATGACCTCCCCAAACTTTGACCTTTTTGAACTGTACCATTGCTTTTCTGTCTTGATTCCTTAGTGTTGGAGTACTGATTTTGAACATTTCTCTTCAAGCATTATTCAGCAAGAAAATCCATGAAGGGTAGATTCTAGTCAAAATATTACAGCAATGGAGAGCGATTAGTGTAACATTTTAGCAATGGGAGACTCATTATTATTGAACTCTCAAGTTGGCAAAATGGAAAGATAATGCGATGAGGAGTCAAGAAACTTACATCCTCTAGGCAGCTGTGTGACGCAGGCTTAGTAAGAATGACCCACATGCTTTCTCAGATGGCGCTGAGAAGGAAAGGAGATAACTGGTACAGAGAGTAGTATAATGTTATTTCCTAAAACAGTTGTTCTGATTCACACTCAAAAGTCTGCTTTACTGCCTATGTCAATCTGCAAACAAAGACAGAAGTAGTTTAACTATGATGACAAGGATAATGAAGGTAAGTTATTATTAGCTTTTCCTATTTCCTCTAGATGCTATAAAATATTAGGAAGAGTTGATAAAATTATTAGGACATAAACTATCTCTAGTGGATGTGAGCATCCCAGAACAAAGGTCCTCAACCATCAGCTCATTCCCAGGTGATTATTTTCACTGTAATGATACACGCTTTCCCCAAATCTGTGATGCAGAGATGAGGGGACTCTTATTCTTTTTGTGCAGTTAAAATTTGCTTGCTTTGAATCTGAATTAACTGTGGGTTCTGTGGTTGGATATAACTAAGAGACTTCTAACTATCCGTCCTAACAGAAATACTTTCCTCAATACTGACACATTTCTGTGCCCAAACTGACTTCTTTGTTTAGTCGCATAGATATACCTACTTCTTATTCTCCCAGAGAAGGTTGAGCCATCCTTTGGGCCACAATTCACATTCAGGAAGGGCTTAGACTATTGATATATAATTTTAGAATTTTTGAAAGTACCTTTGCAAAATTAGGGCAATAAGAGAAACCTGACATAGTTGACTGCATCTTGCTTCTAACCTTTAAGCTGTCCTTTAGGCATTCCTGGGCATAGGCCAAGCTAACTTTGGGAGGAATTTAGTTTATAGTTTATCCTTGAAGCAAGAATAATAATAGCTCTTCCCCAAAGTAAACTGCTTTTGTAAAACCAATGAAAGCTTACAAGGTTAGGATTATGAGGGGGATCTGAGGTCTGTTAAGATGTTGGTATAGTTAAATGATAACAAACCATTGTTGGGAGGTGACTTCCCCAATCTCTCCTGTAGGTTGCATCACTATTGTAGAACCTATGATTGGCCTTTTGAGATGTCTTTCCAGACTTTTTTGTTTCTGATAACCAGCTGACTTCACCCAGACTGGCAACTCATAACTCAAATCCTTCTGTGGTCCCCAGGCAGAGGCTGACTCAGTGCACAAGGACCATTTTCCACATCCCTGTGATTTCATCCCAACCAATTAACATTCCCCATTCTCTAGCCTCCTGCCCACCACATTATGCTTTCGAAACCCTAATCTCCAAGCCTTTAGGGAGACCGATTAGCGTGCTTCCATTCGGCCAGCCTTGTGTCAATTAAACTCTTTACTGCAATGCTGCAGTCTCAGTTAATCAATTTTGTCAATGCAGTGGGTAGGAAGAATAACTCATGAGGTGATTACATTTTTTTTTTTTTTTTTTTTTGAGATGGAGTTTTTTTCTTTTTCCCCGGCGGTTGGGCGCAGGGGCATAATCTTGGCTCACTGCAACCTCTGCCTTCCTAGCTCAAGTGATCCTCCGACCATAGCCTCCTGAGTAGCTGGGACCACAGATGCATGCCACCACGCTGGCTAATATTTCATATTTTTGGTAGAGATAGGGTTTTGCCATGTTGTCCAGGCTGGTCTCAAACTCCTGAGCTCAGGTGATCTGCCCACCTCAGCATCCCAAAGTGTTGGGATTACAGGCATGAACCACTGTGTCTAGGGGTGATCACATTTCGATGCTATCATATTGTCTCTACAATTTCATACTTAATGTCAGAGAGACGTATTGATAGGACTGAAGGAGAGTGTAATCACACACCTTCACATCAGTGACCTAGTTCTGGAGCACCCTTCTCTTAGTATGCTCAGAGCTAGATTTTTTAAAATACTCTCTGTAATCATCTTACAAATAAAACAATTATATTGCATTTGTGTCAAAATTATTAACAGTAAAACAGACTCCAATTTTGGAAATACCACTAAATCTAACTTGGCATTTCTTTATGTTTAATATATCAAGATCCTCTAGAATTAAAAGGGGGGCTGGTCCTCTCTTGATGGCTGACAGGCTTGTCTTCCCCTTCAGACCCAAAGGGAAATAAGGACATGGATGGAAGCTAAAAGGAAGATACCATGGGGAGGTGGTGGAAAGCAATATAGGAGATCAGAAAGGAAACAGAGAGGGCCCAGGGACATGGCATCCTGAGGAGGTCAAGGCAAGACTTTATCACTATTATTGAGACTGTGTGTCACTCTGTTGTGCAGGCTGGAGTGCAGTGGCATGATCTCAGCTCACTGCAACCTCCACCTCCTGGGTGCAGGCCATTGCCCTGCCTCAGTCTTCTGAATAGCTGGACTACCATGTTACCCAGGCTGGTCTTGAACTCCTGGCCTCAAGTGATCCACCTGCCTCGGCCTCCCAAAGACAAGACTTTAAAATAAGAAATAAAATAAATGACCCACAGTGTGACTAGGACATCCAAAGCTAGACATTTGTCATGTGAAAAACATCAGTATCCTCAGGGGACATTCATATCAACAGGCAGGATGACTGGCATCTCCTCAATGTCCAGGACCCCCATATTTGGGGATATGTCATTCCTTTCAGTTAAACAGGAAATACCATAAAGGAATTTGATACAACAGGGAAAGGGTGAGGATATAGCCTGAGAATTCTAAAATGCCTGCCCAATATCTTCCTGCCAAGTCATTTTAATCACCTGTTGCTCTCAGTCTTTTTCCAGCTTTACTTTAAAGGCAAACAATCTTTCTCTCTAGCTTTTTATGACCATACAACGCAAACCAAAGTGCAATCTAAAGCCTTTGTGGTTTTATTCTCGACTGTTGGGATCTTAAAAAGTTTAGGCTCATACGCTCAAAAAACCTGAGATTTGAAATAGAAGACACTGAATTTTACTGAATTAGACCCTCCATCAAGTTTTGCCACTGGAGGGCACCAGTTAACAACATTACATGCCAAGCATTATCCCTAAGTTTTTTTCCTAGGAACTTGACCATGGACTCTAAATAGAGTCCTGTTTCACAGATTAAATTGGAGCCACTTTATCCTTTCATAATTCAGGATTTCAAAGACCAATTTCTTAAAATAATTGGAAATCACAACATTTCATACTCATTTCTGGAATCAATATTTTTAGCCCAGTTCACATTAACCTACTAGGTTCCCTATCAAAAGAAATGACAGGGGATTATTTACCCATACTCATTCGGCAATTACCATTTATCATAAAAGGAGATCTGCCTGATCTGACCACAGGAAATGTTGAGTTTAGTAGCATTTAAGGAATGGCCAAATTCAATATATGTATATTTAAGTTTATTTAACAAATGTTATTTTCCGCTTGTTTGGGAAATACTTTAATTTGAGAGACCTTGAACTAGATATTTTAGTGGACATTTTCCACCTTCAACTTTAACATCTAGCCTTATCATTCTTGTGTATGAATATTTTTATGGGAATAATCATATTATCCCCTCTGTCTTTACAGGATACCCTATGGTTCTCCTACCACCAGATGTTACTGAGGCTAAACTTACTGGACTGAAGAAAAATATTTGTGGGGAAAACTGTCTTTCAGAATCCTGCTTTGAACCAGAGAAATCCATTCTCTTGAGGCCTTTGCTGTGGAGAAGTTGGCCTTACCAATCCGCCTTTGGAGTTCAAGTTACACAGGTTTGCATTTTTTCCTCATTTGCCACTCCATTTTTCAGATGACTATCTGCTTGTCTGCATGTATTATAATTATTGTTCTGCTTATTAATTCTGCCTACCAGTTTTCTTGACTCTTGCTAGTTTCTGTTACTAACCTCAGTCTGAACCCATATAAATCTTGGACAGACTAAAATTGCACAGTGGGATCATTTCATTCACATGAGTTTGCCAATACATGGATATTAACATGCGAAGGTGGCCGAGGATGGGGATTTGGATATTAACTGGTAGTGGTGTCCCTGAGTGTGCTATTTTCAGAGTTCTTGCTGATACTGTAGAATTGGCTCTTATATAACTCAATATCCTCCTACATCAGATATTTCTTTTGGTCTACATAGAGGAATGTTGTCTTTAAAAAATCTATTATCAAAAAAAAAAATAAAAAATCTATTATCTTTCTGAAAACACATGGACACATTGAGGGAAACAGCACACACTGGGTCCTACCAGAAGATGGAGAGTGGGAGGAGAAGGAGCATCAGGAAAAACAACTAATGGGTACCAGGCTTAGTACCTGATGGGTGATAAAATAATCTGTACAACAAACCTCTGTGACACAAGTTTACCTATATAACAAGCCTGCACATGTACCCCTGGGCTTAAAATAAAAGTTAAACAAAAACCTATCATCTCTCAGCCACCTCACAGGGTTGTTTTGACATTTTATGAATTATGTTAAATAATCAGTGCTAGGACAGTGCCAGGCACTGACAGCCTCAATAAATATGAGTTTCTTCTCTACTTCTTACTTCTATTTCCTTTCTTTTCCTGTTGCCTAGAGACAGATTTTATATCAGAGCAGCCACATTGATCAGACTGATAATTTATTTGCTTTACTTCTCTTTTGTCAAGCTTGCTATTTTACCATATTGTTCTTTTCTTGAAAAAAAATTTTTTAAAAAAGTCATCTAAATGATTAGGGGCAGAAATGAGTATCTGAAGAAGGAATGTGGTAGCCCTTCTTGGGATGTGGAATCCTGAACAACCCCCAACATGAGAGATGTTTCATGAGAGACTGGGTCAACATGGTATTCTTTGAGGGGAAATCTGTGCTCATATAAATGAATTGTAGCACAGACCTGAGTTCAAATCCTTACCTTGGCATTTACAACTTGGGCAAACCTGAATAGAGGGAGAATGAAGAATTTTGGAACTCCTTTCTCTCAGCTGTAAAATGGAGACTAATAACACTTAACCAGTGATATTGCTATGAAGACTCAACAAAATAACAAAAATGTGCTTGCTATCATTGTTTCTGTTGTATCCAAAGTATTGTCTGATTCTGGAGATTTTGTAAATGGGGTTGCCTAAAATGAAAGTCTGCCCATGATAACCCTTACGCAGCCCCTCTGCTTCATGTAGCTGCTCATCTTCCTGGCCATGCACACATCTTGTGCTCCCCGGAACATGTACTGCAGCTCATAGCATTCTTTGCATTGGAATCTACACTGTTGACCTCACCTCTTTGTCTTTCCCATTGTCTTGACTCCAACCCAAAACATAATTCTACAAAGCATCCTTGTCTCAGAGCAAGAGAACCTGATCTCTATTTCCTGTTAATGCTTATAATTCTTACTATCTCCTTCTTGCTGGGTGGAGCTTTCCTGGTTCACTACAAGCCAGGTTCATTATCTGACTGATTGTGGTATATGGCATCAGTGAAACACTTATTACAAGACAACTCCTTGATGGTAGAGCCTCTGGCTTTTTTGTCTCCACACACCACATAACTAATTTGATGCCTAGCCCAGAGAAGTCACTCAAAAAACACTGTAAGAGTAAGGAAAACACTTATTTGATATTGTTATATTTTCATATATATTATTTTATGTGCCCATAAGGTACTTTGAAGTTCTTTGAAGTCAAGTACTTACACAGAACATTAATGTTAAAAACAAAATTTGGGAAGAATAAACGCCGACATTATGTCCTTCTCAGTGGAAGAATAAACCATCTATGAGGTAGCTTGTCAAAAGAAGTGATCCTGAATCTCATCAAGCCTTTAGATCCAGCTACAATTTATAGAAAATACAAAGAATAGAGAAATATGTTGGTATAGTTTGGCTTTGTGTCCCCACCCAAATCTCATCATGATTTGTAGTCCATAAGTGTTGAGGGAAGGATCTGGTGGGAGGTGATTAGATTGTGGAGGCGGTTTCCCCCATGCTGTTTTTATGAGAGAGAGGGAGTTCTCACAAGATCTGATGGTTTAAAAGTGGCAGTTTGCCCTGCATTCTCTCTCTTTTGCTGCCATGTAAGATGTGCCTTGCTTCCCCTCACCTTCCGCCATGATTATGTTTCCTGAGGCCTTTCTAGCCATGTCAATTCAACCTCTTTTGTTTATAAATTACCCAGTTTTAGGTAATATCTTTATAGCAGTATGAAAATAGACTAATATACATGTTAATGACACCATGAGGTTGCAATCTGCAAAATCCAGACTGTGGAATATTCTACCCTAGGAGCCTGTCCCTTGTCTGTTTTGAATGTCTTCAAGCTAAGAATGGTTTAAAATGGGTTTAAATTTTATTGATCTATTTTATGTATGTATATATTTATATGTTTAAAACTTTGAAAAAATAAAGAATATGTGATACAGGTGCTTGCTTTATAGGATTAACATCCCAACTATTTTTTTTTTTTTTTTTTTTTTGAGACAAAGGCTTGCTCTGTTGTCCAGGCTGGAATGCAGTGGCATGATCTCGGCTCACTGAAGCCTCTGCCTCATGGGTTCAAGCAATTCTTCTGCTGCAGCTTCTGAGTATCTGGGACTACAAATGTGTGCCATCATTCCTGGATAATTTTTGTATTTTTTAGTAGAGATAGGGTTTCACCATGTTGGTTGGCCAGGCTGGTCTTGAACTCCTGACATCAAGTGATCTGCCTGCCTCAGCCTGTCAAAGTGCTGGAATTACAGATGTGAGCCACTCCACCTGGCCAACAACCCTACTTTTATGACAAATAAATTGCAAATAAAAGGAGACATTAAAAGAGACTGAAGTCATAGATCAACTGATTGCAATGAATTGATTTTATCTAGATTCCAATGCAAACTAACCAACCATAAAATAGAAAAAGAAACATTTATAACATTTATGATGCAATTGATGACATTTAATAATATTAAGATATTATCAAGGATATTTTTAGGTTGATAATGGCTTGAAACTGATGTTTATTAAAAATAGTCCTTATCTTTTAGATTTACATACTGAAATATTTATGAATGATGCTGTGTGTGATTTGCTTCCCTGTAATAAGGGAAAGAAAGCAGATTTGGTTATGGATTAAAGAGAGATTTTCCGAGTTGCTAATTGTTTTAACTGGTGACTGATTTATGAAGTTTACTATGTTCTTCTGTCTATTATATCCTTCTATGTTTGAAATTCTATGCTATAAAAAGTTCAAGAAAAAAGTGAACAAATTTCAGACTTTGATCTGAGCTGATTCCAGCCAAAATACCTCTATCATGGTACTGGGCTCTTCTGATCTCAGTTTCCTTACCTGCAAAATGGATATTATAATAATGCCTACTACATATGGTTATTGTGAAAACTATCTGAGCTAATGTATATGCAGATCTTAATTAATGCTTAGTACATAATGAAGCATTCAATTCTTATTAAATAGTGTTGTTGCTGCTGCTGTTACTACTTTAACTCTCTGTAGGTGTTGCTATTTATGAGTATCTGTTGCTGAGATAAGAAAGAAGGATAAGAAAATAGAATTCTTATTGGAAAAAGAGCCAGTATAGTCATTGCAATCTACAGGTAATGGGAGACTCTGCAATTCCCATCCTCCCCAACTGCAGTGTTCCTAAGGGGAGTTGGGGAGGATGGGAACTACACAGTCTCCAGTTACCAGTAGATTGCAATGACTATTCTGGGCCAAGTTGTCAGACCTTATATAGCCTAATGTGGGGCAGGCTGTCTAGCTGGGCACTGAGCTTTTCCAGTCAGGAATGCCATGTAATAACTTGAAGGTCAGGGAGAGAGCAATATAATCAAACACTCAAACCAAACCTAACAGCCATTTATTAAACTCAGCTCTACAATAATTTTTGATCATTGAGAGGTGTATTGCCAGAATAAAGACTATCTAATACAGGCTTAAGGGGGAACATACCTTTAAAAGTAATTGATCAAATCTTTATTGAATATTATCATTTCAGGGAGGCAATATACCACAATAATTTACAGCAGCCCTTTCCATAGTGCTGGTCTTTGATGACTTAAAGAGCTTGCCCCAAAATGAAAATACACACATCGCTTCCTTACTAAAAAAGTCTTGCTATTGAAAAAAAAGAAGTCATTCGAAGTAAACAGTATGCTTAGTGACATAGTTGATTTGCATTCTGGCACAAGCTCCTTATGTTCACAGTCTGCTAACTAGTGCATAGTCTACGTTTTTGAGTGAAACTAGTTTAGAGCAGGGGTTCTCAACTGGAGGCAGTTTTGCCTCTTAGAGGTCATCTGGTAGTGTCTGTAGACATTTCTTGTTGTCACAACTGAGTGGGAGGTGCTATGGTATCCGGTGGATAGAAGCCAAGGATGCTGCTGAATGCCCTACAGTGTAGTGTCCTTCACAACAATGGAATATTCAGCCAAGATGACAATACTGATGAGGTCGAGAAACCCTCTTTTAAAGCATATCTTTAGAGCCAGAGATGAGAACCAAACTCCAGCTCTGCCATCTACAAACGGTGTGACCTTGAGCAAGACAGGTTTTTATCTCTCTGTAAGCACTAGCTTACAGGATTGTTGTGCAGATGAAGTGAGCAAATGCAGATAAACCATTTAACATAGATGAAGATCAAGTTTTCAGCTTTTTGAGTAGCTGTGTATACTTCTCAGACATAGTCCTTGCCCTGGTGACTCATGAATTGCCATTCAGGGACTTACTATGTTAATGGCCAAGATATGGCTTTTCTGTTTGTTTTCTTTCCTCTCTCTTTCATTCTTTGATAACAATTGGAAATGAGTTCTCTGTAATCTTTTATTTTGAAGACCTAAAATGCAAATGTATTTCATTTATTGCTGAAGATGAATGCCAAGCCAAACCAAGCCAAACCTTGACTTTGATTCCTTGAAAGATAAACCTTATTGTCAGAAAGAGCCAGGCTATAAACAAAGCTGGGGAATTCACTTGAAACTCCTCTTTCTGTCCCTTAGGATGAAGTATGACACACGCCTAGGAGCTTAATGGTTTACAAGCTGGGACTCCTACTGTATCCTTCTTTTTGCTGATGATTTTATGATTTTTTTTTACACACAACATGATAGATTCTTGAGTATCCTTAGCTTTGAATCTGTACGCTTATTTTTTTGCAGTTTGAGTGAAACCCTTCAGACAGAGCTGTGAAGATGTGGTTCTTAAATAAAATATTTTTCTACTGTGCTAATAACTCACACATTCTCTACATTTCGCTTCTATACTCAGGGTCAGTGGGATACGTCCATTTTTCTTAATTCCATCTAGCCTGTTTTTCTTAGACTTCCAACAGCTTTTTATCAAGGCACAGTGTGGCTTGTTCCAGGTGCTGGCATTTGGGGAGGGCAGAGAATTGTGGAGGGAGAAGGGATACTTTCTTACTCTTTTTCCATCATTGTATCGACAATAGCCTTTTAATGATTTGAAAACTCTTTGTAAATGCCCTAACATGAAATATTGCGTTACAAACCCACATAGGAGACACGATTTAGACAATAAAAGCAATAACACACTTTTGTCCTGCTGCTAGGTTTTAATGAAATGTATTTTATGGAGATCTAATGTAGTTTTTCACCAGAGAAGCCATCTACTCGCTGAATTGCTAAATCTCTAGAGTTGACATTCTTCCTCCCACCCAAGTACTAACTAGGCCTCCCTGCTTAGCTTCTGAGATCAGACAAGATTGGGCGCGTTCAGGGTGGTATGGCCATAGGCAAGGGTTGACATTCTCCCTTAAAAACATGGGTTGTTTGCATTTCTGGGTCAGATGGGAAGACTGTGGTGTCAGAAGTGAAAATGTTGCAGATTTCAAGTATGAACATGTGACCTCATTTGTGTGTACATGCCACCACGGTCTTCCTGGGCCCAACTGGGCACAAAGGGATTGTAGCTCCCTGCTGGGAAAGAAAAGAAGTCTTCTAGAGAGAGAGGATTTAGGATGGACCTTGAATGATTGGTAAGATTTAGATGTGCAGATAAAGGAATGATGATGATTATTTTTTTTTTAAAGGTCTTCCAGGTAAAGAGAAAAGTGAGTGTGTATGTGGAAAAGAAAGAAATATGGAGTGATTAGGAAAATATTCATCAAGTGTAACTTGAGGAGCTGTGCCAGAACAGGTGGACATGAAGTGGGGAGCAGGAGAGGTAAGTGGAAAGCAAACTCTGGAGCAGCAGTGGAATAATTATAAAAGCTAAAGAGCAGAGATGAGCTTCCTGCAGGGTTTGGTCTTTCAGCAAGTTCCAGTTCTCATGTCAGTGTCATTTCTCATTAAAGACAAAGCTCCAAGGATCTTATTAGCTAATTCAGCTTTAAAAACTGCATAGCCCACTTTATTAATAAGAATAAGTCAAGGGTGAGAAGGATGTTTAAGTAGCTCTCTGAGGCCATAGAATTTCTCCCTGATACTGATTATCAACCCTAACAGTCAGGACAGGCTGGGCTATGCTGCAATAATAAATAGGCCCCAAATTGCATTGGCTTAGAAAAATAAAGAATATTTTTTGCTCACACTGAATGTTCTGTTGAAGGTGAAGACAGAGTTTCTGCCTGGCAGGGGAAATTTGGAGAACTGAGTGTTAGCATTTAAATGTCTCTATTTGGAATTAATAAAGGTCACCTTAGCTAGCATTTCATCGACCAAGGCAAATTACTTGGACATGACTAAATTCAAGAGGGCAAGGAGACACAAATTTTTTCATGTCTGCCACAATCTCCTCAGTTGGTTACTATAAGTATACGTCCTCATTTTAGTACTACAATTCATACCCCTCTAAAATGTCTCCAAAAATAATTTCATTTCTTGACAGTTTAATTTAGGCCAGGCCCTGGGTTGGCCTTTTTAATACAAAATTTCTCTTTGAATTCCTATAAAAATTCTCTGCTACTGGTTTTAGCATCCCCTTGACTGGTCAACTCGTGACATTTGTGTTCTTCCTCACAAGATCTGCAAGACTGCCTGTGAATGAATGCTTGGTCACTATGTCCAAGTTTTTCAGGAGCTCCTGAAAGATTACTGCATAAACAAGGGAGAATCGAGACCAGACCTCTGGCTACTGTTGCTGCCACCATCACAGCCACCACCTTCATCCTCATGAACCCCCTATTTACTGAACACTGTAGGCCAGGTACCCTGCCCTATACCTGTGAAATAAGGACTGTTATTTCCTCTATTTTATAAAAGAGGAGTTGAGGCTCAGAGAGGTTATGTTACTTGCTCAATATCACACAACTAGTAAGTGACAAAAATGAGATTCTGTCTGAGTCCAGCTACAACGTAACTGATATTCTTGACAATCAGGCTGGATAGAAAAAGATAAGATATGAGAATTTTGGTGCTATGATTTGAATTTTCCTTCCAAAGCTCATGTTGGAACTTAATCCCCAATATAACAGTACTAATAGGTGGGGCCTTTAACATGGAGTCCCAGAATTGTGGGACTCCATGTTAAAGACCCCACCTATTAGTACTGAATGAATTACTCCATTTATGATTCAGGGATTAATGGGTCATAATGGGAGTGGAACAGTGGCTTTATAAGAAGAGGAAGAGAGACCTAAGCTACAACACTCAGCCCCCTTGCCATGTGATGCTCTGTACTGCCTTGGGACTCTGCAGAGGGTCTCCACCAGAAAGAAGGCTCTCATCAGATGCAGCCCCTTGACCTTGGCCTTCTTAGCTTCTATAACTATAATAAGTATTTTTTTTCTTTGTAAATCATCCAGTTTTTGGTGTTCTGTTCTAAGCGATAAAAATCAGACTAATATATTGAGTTATGAGATTTAAGATGGAGGCAAATGAACATAGAAAACACGAGAGAAATGAATCTAAACTAGAGCAGAAGCATTGGGATTGTGAAGAAAAGATATTTGAAATATTTTAAAGATATGGAATTAAAAAAATTAGGAAACAGATAAAGTATAAGAGAAAGAGAGAAAACGAAAAATGATTCCAAGGTTGGAAACCCTTAGTATTGGTAAAACACTCATAGCTGGGGGAAAAGATCAAAAGGAAGAGCTGGCTTGTGGGTACAGATGGAGAAATCTGGATTTATTGAACTTTTCTTTGCCAGTGGGGTAGGTGTGTAAAAATAGCTATTCATTTATTCTCATTCATTTAGCATGTAAAGAACACAACTAGGCATTAGAAACATATAACAAAACCTATTTCTGTATAAATTTAGAAATATGGATCTGAAAGATCAAGCTTTGGGTTTTATTCATTTATTTATTCAAACTTGTGCGAGGTCTTTCCAAAGTATGTGATATATTAAGCAGAAAGAGAGAAATTCATGAAAATAGGTATGATCATCAAGGAAAACAATAAAAAACACAGGGTCAAAGACCAAACTTAAAGGAGTGCCTACATTCAGGAATATGGGAGGGAGGAAAGATAATTTGAAAAGAGGTTGTTAAGGTGGGAAGAAAGCAAGACAAAAAAGTCTCATAATTGGATGCACGCGAGAGATTTCAGGAAGAAGAGAGGGCTCGGTAGTCCCAAGACCACAGAGCTGCCAAGGATGGAAAAGAACGTTTATGGGAGTGTTTTGGAGGTTTCAGGGATTAGGTAGATTGCACATAGGTTTTATGTTTTTCTTTCTTTCTTTCTTTCTTTTTTTTTAGATGGAGTCTCACTCTGTCTCCCAGGCTAGAGTTCAGTGGCACAATTGAGGCTTGCTGCAACCACCGTCTCCCAGATTCAAGCTATTCTCCTGCCTCAGCCTCCCAAGTAGCTGGGACTACAGGTGCACACCACTATGCCCAGCTAATTTTTGTATTTTTAGTAGAGACAAGGCTTCACCATATTGACCAGGCTTGTCTTGAACTCCTGACCTTGCAATCTGCCAGCCTCTGCCTCCCAAAGTGGTAGGATTACAGGCATGAGCCACCATGCCTTGTTATATGTTTATTCTTTTAAGAAGCCTGGCAAATGGGAGAGAGAATAAAGGCAGTCTATGGAGGTTAGAAGGCCATAGAAAGGTCTCTTCTCAAGGTAAGCAAGCTTACAAATGGGCCAGTGAGAGAGAGGCATTCTAGATGAAGCAGGATTGGGGGAGGTAGGTATTTTGCTGAAGTAAGATGCTGGGGTAGGCGGAGAGACATCAGGACAGGGATATGAGAGGGACAGATTTTGTATTTATACAAATACAAAATATACCTATGTGTGGCTTTACCAGCAGGCTCCTCAGCTAAAAAGAAGCAGCAGTAGAACAGAGAGGACTCAGGGCTGGGGATGGGAATCATGACAGTGGCCAGAGGGCAGAGAAGTGAAGACTCCAGGGCTAGTGTGTTACCTTCCTAGGGGCTGTCTTAACAAAGTGCCGCAAATGAGGTGGCTTCAACAGAAATTTATTCTTTCACATTTTGGAGGCCAGAAGTCTGAAATAAGTTTGTCAAAAGGCCCATGTTCCCTTTGAAGATTCTAGGGAAGGATGTTTTCTTGCCCTTTTCAAGCTTCCAGTAGTTGCTGGAGATCTTTAGCATTCCTGGACTTCTGGCAGCATAACTCTTATCTCTCCCTATTTTCTCTTGGTGTTCTTCCCTATATGTCTGTCTGTGGCTCTGGATCTCTCTCTCCTTATAAGAACATTGGTCACTGGATTTAGGGCACACCCTAATCCAATATGACTTCATTTTAACTTGATCCTAACTGCAAAGCCCTATTTCAAAATAAGATCACATTCTAAGATTCTGGGTGAGCGTGAGGTTTTGAGACCACTACTCAACCCATGCTGCTGGTAAGAGCATCTTCGACGTGATGACTACAGAGTACTGCCAGAGCAGTCAAGAAGGGACAAGCGTGATGATGAATAGCAACAATCTAGAGACCTTGGAGAGCCAAAGGAGGGTTGGAGGTTAGGAGAGAGATGTGGGAACAGGGGACTTTTGTTTGGAGAAGGAAATTTCAGGACTGGAGACTTTGGGATTTAGATACTATGTCAGAGGTAGAGAGTAAAGGATGTAAGCTCTTCCTGGGTTCCTATAATCCCCCATCCTACTCAATGGAAAGGTAACATGTAAAGGCCAACACTTTGTGAAGAAGAAACAAATCCGGTCAGAATGTTTACCTCTGTGCTAACCACTCCACTCCTATAACAGATATCCACCTGTTTATTCATTCGCCATTCACTTATTGAGTGCCGACCCCATATCTTAAATTGTTCTAGGTTCTGGGGATACAGTAGTAAGACAAACAAATAAAAACTAGTGCCTTTGTCCCTGCCCTTATAAAAACTGTATTCTGTAAGGGAAACGACAATAAACAAATGTATAAGTATAAAAATACAAAATATATCTTGTGTCCTCTCGTGGAGGAAACACACCACCATGCCAAAGCTTTGCCTTCTCCTTAATTTTGTACATGTGAATAAGCACTTGTCTTTGTAAAATAGTGGATTTTGATAGCTCTTTGTGTAATTCCTCTCTATGTCCAGAGAGAATTAAAGTATAGTTTGGTACCACAATGAATAAATTGATAAGAAATCTTTCAGAAATATGCATGCATATAGAGCTGAGAAAGTAAGAAAATGAAATAGGACCTTGGGACTTTTCTTGAGTCTTAAGTCAGCTTTTTTTTGGATTAGATTGGAGCATGAAAATAGCAAGAGGTGTATTTGAGTACAATGAATAATTATCCTTTTTTTTTTTTTTTTTGCCAATTAACTCTTTGTGAGTTCATTGGGGAACTTCCCTTCTATGAATCTTGGGGATATATCGATACAAAATTATACTACAACTGCTGAGCACTCCTAGAGGTCTGGCATGTGACATAGCCTCAAACAATCAAAAGCCACCATGGATGGTTTGGTGGTTGTTTCACAATCAAGTTCTGAAAGCAGAAGCAGCAGCAATACAAACGTTGTCATAATCAGTGGTGATGCCAGTTCTCTCCTCTGATCAAGGTTCTAGTATGGATCTGGGTGCGGTATTGGTCACTTGGCCTATTTCAATAATTCTGTGACTTCCCATGGGTTAGCCTTTTCAAATAAACTATCTGCCTGAATCTTTACACCGTCTGCTTCAGTTGATTATCTCTAAGAACACTAACTAATATATTGAGTTTCTAGGGATATTTTTTAGTTTTTTGTTTTGTTGTTCTTTCAGATATTTCTTGAGCACTTATTATATGCTAGGTCCTTTGATGAGCATTGGGAATATGTAGTAAATAAAGCATACTCAGTCCCAGTCCTCGGCTAATTCATTGTTTTGGGCAGAAGACAGTTGAGTGAGCAAGCAGTTACAATAAGACAAACGACATAATACCATAGCACCAGAGAGCACAGGAACTAGTCTGTGGTTTCCATCCTAATCTATACTTAGTGGCCAAATAGGCAGGGGAGCCCAATGAGATGCTTGGGGTTAGAGGAAGCTGGATCCACATGCTGAAGAAAAAAAAATGGCAGGAACTAGGTGGGACGGGAAGTGTCTTAGCCTAGCAAATAATTGAAGAGGGACTCTGAGCCATATAGAAAGCTTAGGCAGATACGTTACTTTATGTGGGTTCCAGATCAGTGAGCACTGAGATGTAGACTCATTCAAGATCCCTTTTTGGATGGAGCAGAAATCCCTAATAGCCTGTCAGATGTGGATTGTATTAGTGCTTGTACTAAGTGAAACTAAGTCATCTAGTAGTCTGTTTTCACTCTAATCCTTGAGTTTGTCAAATACTACCACTAGTAGTAATATGTGTTTACATTTATTGACCATTGACTATTTGTTAGGGTCAAATATAGGTTATTTCATTTCATCTTTTGGGATTTTTAAGGTAGAGCCTATTCCTATGGTGATAGAGACACAATAACTGTGTCTTAACTGTGTCTAACTGTCTGTCTTAAGCTGTCTTCCATATTCCTGGGCAAAACTATATTTCCCAGCCTCCCTTGCAGTTATGTAGTCATGTGACTACATACATCTTAGTGGAAAATGAATATAAGTCATATGTTTGGTGTCAAGGCTGGTGCCATAAGATTATGGGCAGGTCTCTTTGATGTTCTGTCCCCCTTTCAGCAAGCTAGAACCCATGGAAATCCAGCCTATTTGAGCCTTGAAGATAAAAATGAATTTCCAGGGGATAGCAGAGAAACATCATGGAATGAAGGATCTCTGAGTGATTACATTGAAGAGAGCCACCCACTAATCTGCAATGTTCACGTCAGACTCTTAGGTGTGGAAAATACAAACTTCTCTGATAGTTAAGCCACGGGGTTAATGTTGTGAGGTCTTTGTGTTATAAAGCCTATCTTTAGCCAAAATTAATCTCCTGCCTGTATTTCATATATAACAAGTGTCATTGCTGTTCTGTCCTAGATGAGGAAACCTGGCCCAAAGAAAGATGGAGTCATTCCTCTGAGTTCACACACTTAGTAAACATAAGAGAGCTGCATGTCTGCAGATTTAGAGCCCTGTGCTCATGGTCTCTAAGACTGGCTGACTCAAAGGGTGGCAGGAAAACTGCATAGGCTACATGTAGTGTTTGGCTTTTGAGAGAAATGCCAAAGACAACAGAGACACATTTTGCTCACAGTATTGCCTTACATGGAGAAGACATAGTTTTCTGTACGTGGTCAAGAGTCTAGGCAAAAAGGGAAGAATGGTTGAAATTGAATGGTTGAAAGTGTTCTTGTGAAAAACTGGGAGAGGGCTCCTAGTAAGAACATGTGCCATTTGTTGAGCAGAACAAACAAACAGACTTTTGGCAAAGAGATTTACTTCAGAGAAGGAAAGAAGTCCTGTGGTGGTGGAAAAGGGACGCAGACGCTGACACACAGATGGGAGAGCAAGATGCTTGCACCAGCTGTGCACTAAGGAAGCTTATCGCAGCTATCAATTTTCTATTTTTGTTTCCATAATTTATCAGACTTATCACACTGAGAGTGTCTCATAATAGACTGTAGTTTTGAAAATGCAAGGACCAGTGTTAGAAATTGTTCTTCAAGCACACGTGGGCTCACATGTGATCTGTAGAGAGAAGCCTCACAAAGGACAGGAGTCAGTTCTGTGTTCTGTGCATCCGTGGGTCCCCATTACCTTGGCTTCGAATTATGCCTGATCATGACGAACAGGTGTTTGAAATAAAATCAAGGGGAAAACCACTATGAATTCAGCCCCTCTAAAGTCACTGCAAGAATTTCTAAAATTACTCTTCTTAGACAAATTGCTCCCACAAGCCCAGATGATTTTTTATCTTGAGGGTGCACAGGGGATACTAAATCTTCTTGCCGACACAAACTCGTTTTCAGATGTGCCAGAGATTCCATTCATCATGTATGCAGGTCTCAGGATGCTGCATGCTACATTAAAGGTTAAACCTGAGAAAGTCGAGGCAATGTTGCCTTGGCCTAGTGTGAGGTGACTGTGTCAGTAGACGCCAGGGGTGCTTTTTCATTTAGCAATGCAGAAGGATGGGTAAGCTCATTACTGGCTTAAATAGAAAAGCACAGAATTTGAGTGAAAACATTCAAAGTCATTTGTGTAAACAATCTTTCAAGATGAAGAGATTAAAGGATTTAATGGAGAGTGAGTTCCAAAGGAGTGTGTGTATGTGTGTGTGTGTGTGTATGTGTGTATGTATACATGTGTATATATACACATATATACATTATACGTACTTACTTATACACACATCTATATGTACATATATGCAAACATAATTTTAAAATAAAAAGTGAGAACTATACAAGCAGTTTTGATGACTTAAAATTGTAGAAACATTTTTCAATGGCTTCTGAACTAAAAACGTAACTTAATAAATATATTTCTTATTGTCAATACCAGCATCTAGCACCTGCTTAGGCTGAAATCAAGTTTACTTTGTGGAATGGAGTTTTCTTTGGAGCCAAGGGAATTCTCTTTGAAAGAAAATCTTTCCCAGTTCTTCATCAATATGCCAACAGAGTTTTCTGCTGGACCAAGGAGAAGAGAGGAAGGCAGATCTCAAGAAAGAAAGCCAAGTTCACTCATTAGCAACTTCATCACCACTTTTTTCAACTGGCAAATTTAGGGCTGATGTTTTGTCACAAAAGATTTTAGAGCCATGCTTTCTTTTCCTCTCCTTCAATTAGAGCCTGTGTCATTGGTCTTAGCCTTCAGGTGATCAGATCAGAGAATGTAATCAACTGCTCAAACCTGGCTTTACTCAAATCTAGACAAAATAAATTACGGGATAGAGACATCATCTTAGATTACCTTTCAAAAATTGACAATCAAGACAGGAAAGATTAGAATTTTATCTACCAAATTAGTTGCATTCATCTCTTGAACTGAGGCTGCCAAAATGTCAGAAATCAAACCAATCACAGCCAAGGAATATTGAAAGAAGTGAAACCCAAGGGGAAATGAAAATGCATTTAGCCAAAGAAGGCAAATACAAGTAATGGAAACAGACATCTTTTAGTTAATTCCTAGTAGGAAATTGCTTCTTTGCGAGGATGCTAGTTACATGCACATTTGTGTCAAGTTGGAACAGCTAAAAGATTCTGAATTCAGGACTACTAAATCCTTAGTCCATTTGCTGTGGACAAAATGGAATTTTAGTGCAGGGTCAGAATCTTTAAGCTGTAATTCATCTCTTACTTCTACCCAAGGAAGCCACTAGACAGGGTTACAATTTTTATCTTTATACTAAAAAGTACACAGGAAAGAAATTTGAACTCAAGAAAATGGATGAGAGAGTGGTTTATCGTCTGGGCTCTTGAATCAAGCTAGCCAAATCCAGGAGATTCTAAACTCTTCTTTAATTATTAATTTCAATTCTTAGACATGAAGCTAATATTAGAAAATGTAGCACTATATCACTTTGAGTCATTAATTATACCTTGATAAAATTATATTAAACCTTCTGCTTATTTCTGGACATAAGAACCATTGATTTGTATTCCATTTATTGTCCTTCTTGCCTGAATTGGAGCCTGGACACAAAAAGTGATGATTTTGGTTAAGTTCTGTTGACCACAAGATTCAGGGTGAATTGGAGCAAGATTTGGTGACTCTGGGCCATTTCCTACTGGGCATCCACAGACACAGCAAAGAGAAAATGCTGGGGGTTCAAGGAAGACAAATGCAATAAAAAAAATGAGACCAAAGAGACATGTGTGAAGAATAAACTGGTTTTATTGACCTAGTGCATTTGTCTGCTAGGGCTGCTATAGTGAAGTGGCTTCAACTGGGTGATTTAAACAACCGAGAGTTATTGTCTCAGAGTTCCAGAGGCTGCAAGTCTAAGATCAGGGTATTGGCAGTGTTGGTTCTTTCTCAGGGCTCTCAAACAAAGACCCATTTCAGGCCTCTCTCCTGGCCTGTAGATGGCTGTCTCCTCCCTCTATCTCTTAATATCATTTTCCCTCTATGCAAATTTCTGTGTCCAGACTTCCTTTCCTGGTAAGGATAACAGTCATATTGGCTTAGGTTCCCTCCACCAGTCACTTCATTTCAATTTGATAACCTCTGTAAAGATTCTATCTGTGAATACGATCACACACTCTGAGGTACTGGGGGTTGGAACTTCACCATATGAATGTTGGGGGGGACACAATGCAACCGACAGCAGCAATTCTATTACATGCCTGGTGTTGTTTTTGTTTTTTCCCCCTTTACATCACATATGGTCTCAAGTGTTCAGAACAATCTGTAAAGCTGACATCATTGTTTTCATTTAAGGCTTAAAGAGCAAAAGGAAATTCCTCCAAGTCACTGAGCTAGTAAGTAGAGGCGTTAGAATTTGAACTCGGGTCTTAATGATTTTGAGACCATGGTCTTTCCACTCTCTGTTACTATTCAAATACCACGGAGTATTGGAGATTACATTAGGTATTAAGAAATTCAGAGATCAAGAAAATCTTTCTTTTTATGAAAACTGCACATTCTAACTAGGAAACACCTTACTCTAGGAAAATTCTAGAAATAATGCAATTCTTCCATAAAGTATATAGTCATAAAGCATGCATGTAAACCACATGGTGCATTTTAGGTGGGACAAAATGTTTGATGTTTTAGGCATCTTTCCCATTACTAAGAAATGGTTAAAAACAGTAGAAACCCACTGGAACAAACAGAAATTCCAGTGTGGGATTATACGGTTGGCACAACTGGCAGGCATATGTTTATCAGACTTGTAAAACTGGAATACCAGAGAAAAGATAAACATTTAATTTTGATGTGCTTATCCAAAATTTTACCATCAGAAAATCTAGAATTAATCTATTTTTAATTTCAATCTATAAGAATGTATTGCATTTCATGGTACAGTATTTTTTAATGTATTGCTTTGGTGTTTATGGCCTCAAACACTCAGTCAAAAGCTCTGGGGAACTTCTCTCCTTTCATTTTTATTTCCAAATGCCAAAGTCACAGAGGCTGACTGAGGATTGTTTTCATGAATAGATGCAATGAATTAGAAACAATGAATTGAGAACAATGACTTACATCTAGTGCCTTTTTCATCCTTTTCTTTCATGAAACAAACCACTGTGTATAGTATCACATTTATTCTTTCATGTTATTAAATTTCTTGTCAAAATCTTACTTAAACCACAGAGACAAAGATGGATTCTCCCTCTGTGACTCTGAGCAGTTAAATTTAGTTCTCTGACACACTGCAAGTTGATTTAGAGCTAATCTGCCTGCTTTTTATTGGCTTCGTGTAAAACATTGCTTTTCTTGTTTTTTCTTTCACTCTGCATTGTCTTTTAGAAATACATAATTTCAATTTATACTATGAGAAATTAGTCTCCCTGAGAAAAATCCAGGAAGAATTTTATAACAAAAGAAAAACATACATTATTCATGCGCTTTGGACTTTCCCCACGTAAAAAGAGGCAGGAGGGCCGACAATCTGAGGGGAGAGGGGTGATAATCAATACTTAGGAAGTAACACTAATAGAAAGTAAAAACCATGCTTCGGACCCAGTTAGCAACATGACAAACTGCTGCAACCACTATTTGTGCTTAAGTCTGGCCTCACATTCCACCAACAGCTAGAAATATTCAACTTAGATCTATGATACCACATTGAATATTTCTTTTTATTTTGTTAGTGAACAGATTAGTTGTGGAGATTTATGAATAAAATACAAGAAACCATCAATAATCTTAGAAAACCAGAATAGGTTTCTTAAGAACCAGTCCCCCAAATGATTTTATTTTCTGTCATTTGCTAAGTTTGAAATGTGGGCCAATGATAGTCTATTTCAGTGAAGGCTTAGCTTTAGGTTTTCAAGATAACCATTTGGAGAAATTTGGATTGGGTGGTAGTATAGTTAGGTATATTGCCACTTCTTTGGCCAACCATACTTAAACTATTATTATTTAAATTAAATTACTTAATTTAAGAAATTAACTAACATTAATTTAGAAACATTTTAGGTGGTGTAGTCACACAATATGAAGGTAGTTTCTTCTTATTCAAAATTTTTTCACTCGATAAATATTTATAGATGTTCTACCATGTGTCAGGTGCTTGGGGTAGGCATTGGGGGTGCAATAGGTATTCAGACATGGTCTCACCTTCAAGGTATTTGCAGTTTAGTGTGGAAAATCCAAGAAAGAAGAACATGCTAACAATAGGAAGACACATACTATACTATACCATGCATACTATGCCAGGATTAGGGTTCTATGTGGTGTTTAGCGTCACCAAGGAGACAGAGAAAGTAATAGAAGCTTAAGGAAGATGTATGGAGAAAATGCTATCTTGAACGAGAGAGAAAAGATAACTAAAACAGAACCCGGGTAAACTGCAAGGATGAGTGTCGGAGAATCTGACTCCTGGGGGAAAAAAACACCTCAATGACTTGGATACAGATGGAAGAGAACAGTATATCGAACACTGATGTTGCCTTGCTGATATTCATTGCATACCAACTTCACTGTGAAAGACTAAGTGGTCTTGATGCTGATACCATTTCCAGGGCTGGACTTGATTAGTTAAACCAATCATAACCATTGTATAATCCTTGCCAATGACTGGTTTGGAATCTGGGCTTATGTCATTCAGTTCATGGCACTTCCCTGACATCAGGGTTTGAGAGGAGGTGGCCCCATGGGAAACAATGAGTTGTTTTCTTGGAGCTTCTGGAAAATTGTCACTGGAATAGAAGGATTGTCATCTCTTATGCATGAGTGTGGAAGTGTATAGCCCCAATTGCTATAGCAGTCACTTATGGCTATAAGGAAGAACAGCCCTAGGATGTTGCTGACACTGTTGCTGAAGGAAGAGTGGAAAGCCCCTGAGTCCTGGATAACATATTATAACACGGATCAAACATCCATCTCCAAAGCAAGGCCAGCACTTCTGGTAATAAGCTGATAGTCTACTTTGCCATTTAAACAAGTTTGACTTGCTCTTCTCTTTCTTACAGCTAAAACATCTTAAATGATAATGCCTTGTTACCTCATTAACAATTTAAAATTCGGAAAGATCGCAAATAACTTACACCAAAATGATAGGATTCAAAGAGATTTAAAAGGCTAGATTATATATATACACTATATGTATATGTATGTTTAAAATATATGTGTACACACAAACACACAGACACACACACACGTATGTATATTTAAAATCATACCCTCAAAATGGCATAAAGAAAACTCAGATGCTATTGCAGTTTGTGTGAATAATCATCTGGGATATTGTCGTACTATCTGTTTGACATAAATTACTTATATGACATTCATACCAAATATGCAACCTAGGTTGAGCTAGCATAATAATTTCAGGTCTACAGAAGTCATAGTCTGTTTCATCCCATTTGCTGTTTGTACCACATGTCGTATCCCCGTTCTTAGAACCGTATTTGAAAAGGTTCACTGATGAACTAGGGCACTAGAGAAAAGTCAAGTCTAGAAATGAAATTATGAAAGATGCTCGAGGGGACAGTAAATGATTAGCACAGGAATTACAAACAATGGCACATATGCCATTCCTCCCATCCCCTGTCTTCACAGCAGGCATGATCCTTCAGTCACAAGATTCTTTCCCAGTGTATCTGGGTATACTTTGGACATTTTTTACAAAATTGGCACATGAAAGAAACTTATTTACCACTCCTGATTTACTAGAAAATATGTAGCTTAAAGCAGAGGGTTGCAAACTCACATGCCTTCAGGCACTAGGCATGAACTCAAATGAAGAAAGGCATTGGGTATAAACTAAGGTGTGGTGGAAACTGGAGTAGAAAATGCCTGGTGTAAAGGCATTCAAGCTCAATGCCTAAAAAAAGGAGTTCAGTCTAAATAACACCTGTTTACAAGCCCATTCCAGTCCTAAGGTGGTTTGTAATCTCTGACTTAGGCAACCAAAAGAAAAAATTCTTCAAATATTTGAAAGCTTAACACAATAGTCCTCAACCTTTTTGGCACCAGGGACCAATTTTGTGGAAGACAATTTTTCCATGAATTGGGGGTTAGGAGTGGTGGGTAGGGATGCTTTCAGTATGATTCAAGTGCATTATATTTATTGTGCACTGTATTTCTATTACTATTACATTGTAATATATAATTAAACAGTCATACTCATCATGATCTAGAATCAGTGGGAGCCCTGAGCTTGTTTTCCTGCAACCAGATGGTTCCATCTGAGGGTGACTGGAGACAGTGACAGATCATCAGCCATTAGATTCTCATAAAGAATGTCCAACCTAAATCCCTTATATGTGCAGTTCACAGTAGGGTTTGCACTCTTATGAGAATGACTGAGAGACATGAAAGATAGACGAATGTATACACAGTTTTATAAACTGTCTAATGATATGTTTTTTTCTGTTATGGAAAGCACTCATGCCAAATCTACATAGTCAACTCTCAGAGTTGGAGAGCGGGGTTTTTAAGCTGGATCCATACAATCTGGGAAATTATATATAAAATGATGTGAATGCATGTATTTTTCTAGGGAGAAGTTCTATGGCTTTTTCTAGATTATTCAAATGGTCACTTTCAAAAGTGTTTAAGTAGTTGAGGCAGATGCTATGACATGTGTTTCCTACATTATGTTTCCATTTCCTCCTGGGCACAGAAGACTGTATTTCTCAGTCTCCTTTGCATTAAGGTGGGGCCATCTGACTTAGCTCTGGTCAATGGATTGTGGGCCAAGTTCATGCCCAATTTCTTAAAACTTCCCACTGTCTTCTCCAGGTTCACTGTTTTTCCTTATTTTAGAACAATAAATCTTTATTTCCTGAGATTTGGGTTGTTTGTTACAGAAGTTAGCCCATCCTGACCAATTTAAATGTAGTATCTGGAGAGTAAATGTAAATAGATAATCCATAAAGTTTGAGATATTATAACTCATGACTCTACTTCACAAACCAACATATCTCAAGTGTTTTGAAGGAGATATTTCCTTAAAATATGTAATTCAGAATTGACATTGATATATTTTGGGATTTTAGGGTCTTTATGATGAATGGCATTAAAACTACAAATAATGACTTGCTTTTACATTTTTTTCAAATAATTTCTAAAGAGATATTCAAGATCTAAATGTCTATCCATTCAAGTTCTATCCATTAAGGACATCTTTGAGTTTTCTGTAAAGGAGACCTATACTGACAAGCTAATTTTTCTCCATATTTATACTTTGAATGAATCTGTAAATAGTTTGCTCTATTGGTGGCTTACTCTAAAACCTTCAGTTCTCAAAATAAATTTCAGAGTCACTCTTTTAACACTGAATGTACTTAAGAATAACATGAAGAAAATTTTAAGATATTAGGCCTTACCCCAAGAATTTCAGATTTAGCTGGCATTAACATTTTTGAAAAGCCCCCTAAGTGATTCTAATGTATAGCCCAGGGAAGAACAGTGATCCATAGTATCGCATTTAATATCTTTGGCTTGGTTTCATCGGTTTTCAATGTCTGGTTCAAATGTATCTAGCCTCATCATTCATCATACTTCACCAGTCTTAACCCCTATATCTTATGCTCAATTATTATTGTCTTCATGATCCTCAACAAATATCTTCAGTAGTCTCTCATGCTCTCCTTTTAGATTCTACAATATGAGAAAACTGGAAATATAGCAGATAGATCACACCACGGTCATTCACAGTCCTATTCATCTTTGTTTTCCTCAAGTAGACAGACAAGAAAACCAAAATACTCACATTCTTGGTTTTGGAAGAGTTTTGAGTTGGTCATGTGATATCATTTTTTGCTAATGAGGTCAACGTTCCTAGGCAGGATTCTTTTTATTGAAATAAAGGCAAAATCTCATCAATAAAAAGAATAACCTATACCTCTTTGCATTCTCTCTTCCTTCCTGCTGGTACTACAGACATGAAGTTTAGTAGCATAGCAACTATTTTGTGATCATGAGGCAAACAATATAAAGGTGAAGGCCTACAGGTTGAAGACAGAAAGACAGAACAGCCTGTATCCCTGTTGATACCACTGCACTGCTATGGCGCTCCTGGACCACCATACCAAAATATATTTGTAGTCACTATGGTAGGCTTTTCTGTGATTTCTAACAAAATGTATTCCTATACAAAACTACTATGATTATATTTTGAACTCTTTGATTAATCAGATTATTAACAGTTCAATTCAATCATCTTCAAATATAGCAGCTATTGAGGGCAATTTTGATATCAGAATTGAAGAGAAACAGTATACTACAACACAATATTAACTTTATAATGAGAAGTTAAATAGGCTTATTAGCTAAGTAGGGGAAATGTTGGGATCACAATTTGGAGGTGCCTACAAAACTGTTTTTTCTTTGTTTGTGAAAAAGGCTTTAAAATATGCTATTTCTTTAGTGTGTGTGGTTTTTAAATTTTTGTCACAGCTCTATCAGTCATTTCATTTGTTCATTCATTTATGAAATCAGTGTAACACCTTAGATTGACAAAATGGTTGGTGGCAGAATGTAAATAATTCATTCAGGATTAACAAGCCTTTTAAATGAACATGATTTTGCTTATTCATGGGCTGCATAAATTCATGACAAAGTACAAGGTCCTTCTTGCAAAGGATGCACATTGCATTAGTAATTCAGGAATACCTCTTTGATGAATTCAGTTAAAATTGACTCAGTTGTCAGAACCCATGGAATAATGAGAAAACTGATCTCCCCCAAAATCCAGATATTTCGTGTGACGTATTAAACATTTGAAATAATATCCTTTGTTATGCATATCCCTGTTGAAGTCAAATGGCTGGGTTCAATAATCAAATGGATTTGGAAACCCAAGTATGCTTTTTTTCAGTAATGAAAATGGGTCTATAAAACATTTATGACAAAGTTCAAATATCTAAGGTTAATAAAAAAGAGTTTGAAAGCAATCACCATGTAAGTAAAAATTTAGCATAGCAAATGAAAGGCAAAGATGGGGAAATAAAATGAAGAGAAGCACTGGGCAGAAAGGGATATGAAAGGAACATTAATACTTTGCATAATGAAAAAGAATATAGGTAGATTATAGTGAATATGGTAATGGTGGAGAATAACTGATGGAGTTACTTCAGTCCACACTAGAGAAAATTGATAATAAATAAAAGTCAGTTGGCAGATCTGTGGGTGTTCCGCACTTTTAAAAGACCCATAAATCAAGTGCTTGTAAGTTTCAGGATGAGAAAAACACGTGGGGCCTGCATCTAATTTCTCAGGCTTAAGGAAAATGCATGTCATGTCTATGGCAAAACAAAAACAAACCCAGGAGAGCTATTTCATATACACCAGTGAAAATACAGATAAACAGAAATTGCCTTCTAAAAATATATTTAAAGAAATTTAAAAGCGATGAGGCCCTCATTATTTCCATTTCTTTACAGATTGCCAATGTGCACTTATTATTGTATGCTCTTTTCCTTTCAGTACATGCTAATGAGAAAACAATATGCATATGCATGACCTGGGCAGAGCTACATATGTGAGACAATTCTCTATGCATTGATTTGCCAGCTTCATTTCTGTTGGTGTCACATATTTGAAGATATAGAAGAAAGTGCTGGAGGAGGAGATTTCACCCAATCAGTTACCCATGTATACTCAAGAAGTCAGGTCATGTTTCATAATTACTACCACAAAATGATAGAACTGTCTGAAACTCTGAAAACCTGATCGTTCTTTTACTAATCACTCCATTCTCGAAAATCAACATTGTTTTTGGTCAGGTCCTTGCACGACTGTTGGATTTGTGTTCTCTTATCATTAGCTTAAAGACTTATCCCTGTTCTTTGCACACATATTAAAACAACAATGAACCAATGTGACCAAATCTATGAAGGAGAGAAGAAAGAACTACTTCAAACACCAAACAGTTTTGGCAATTATTAATAAATTTGGCCATAGTTCTATGTAATATAACAGCAAACGTAATTGAATTTCATTTTTGAAGCGCTAACCAGTGTTGATGTAATTGATTTCAATTAATCTGCCCAAATCCTTGCATGCATCATTTTTCTAAGTGATTAAGGTTTTTTGTACAACCTGGGTTCAAGACATCAGAGCTTGGGCAAATTAATTAACCAAAATTTTTCTCTTGTGTCATATGGAGATAATAATATCTAGTTCAAAGAGTTGCTGCAAGATTTGTATGAGATCATGAATTTACATCACTCTTTCCCAGTACACTAGCTCACTTGCTTTTAGGTTGTGAAACACAGAATAGGTGATTGGTGAGGAAAGATACCCTGTACCTGTTAATGATAGGACTGAGTATATTGGCTTAGTTTTTTTATAATATTGATATTATAATTTATAATTATGATAATATTTATAATATTGAGCTTGTAAAAGATTGGAGTCTGAGGTGGCTCACGCCTGTAATCCCAGAACTTTGGGAGGCCAAGGCGGGTGGATCACAAGGTCAGGAGATTAAGATCATCCTGGCTATGGTGAAACCCCCTCTCTACTAAAATACAAAAATTAGATGGGTGTGGTAGTATGTGCCTCTAATCCTACTCAGGAGGCTGAGGCAGGGGAATCGCTTGAACCTCGGAGACAGAGGTTGCAGTGAGCTGAGACCATGCCACTGCACACCAACCTGGTGACAGAGCAAGACCCCATCTCAAAAAAAAAAAAAAAAAAAAAAGATTAGAGCCAAGTATAGGTGACATTATCCCTTAGCACATGTGTCTGGCAGTGAGAAGAGAATGTATGAGACCCTGAAGGGAAAAGGAGATAGGATGAAAAGAACTTACAGTAGGATATATGATTATGTGTGCTCAAAGGCATTTGATTGGTTGGGTAATTTTCAGTTTTAGTGTTTTACTTGTTTTTTGTACTTTTTTAGAGTATTGAAAATAGCAAAGATGATGAAGACTTTGAGTTAGGGGCAAGGCCTTACATAATTTTCAAATAATGGCACCAGTAAAATGTCTTTTTCAATCATTTCATAGGTAAATTGGAATGTCCCAGGTAAGGGTCACAGTTGATTTAAGGTCTTCATTGGGTTCAGCTTTAAGAAGCCATTGAGAAAATTTAGGTAAAGGTTTAGAAAAACCAATCTGGAAACTTTAGGTTCTGCTCTAGTTATTTTTGCCTAAGTATGAATAATCTTTTGTCCAAAGTGTTTCTGGAACCACAGCTAAATTCTAAGGTTTTTTTATTGAATCATATATCATAAAGGTATATTAATATGCATATAAGCCACAATTTCATTGTGTGCAGGATACTTTCCTGAAACTTCTAAAAATAATACTTCTGTAGTAGGTTTTATCTGGCAGTTCCACAGGCAAAGTAGATCTTTACTTATTAAATTTGCAAAAATTGTGTCAGGAAAGAAAGGAGAGTTTTTCCAATATTGGTTTTGAACTAACAATTTTAAGTTGAAACATTGGAAAAGCTTTAAGATTCCTAGAAAATGCCACCATTTTAGAGTTTTGGTGCTCTAAAGGATGATATCTGCTTCTTTAGTGGGATTGATGGTATATGGATTAGCACTGATCAACAAGAAAAGTGTACTGTTGCTCATTTATATTTGTAAACAATTCCCCTCTGGAGTTTTATGAAAGGACAGGAATTGGCAGCTTCCAATAGTTTTCTTGGAGCGATATCTCTCAACAGATTTGTACAGTTGTCTTTTTGTTTCTCAACCATTAAGTGACTTGGGCCTTCCAATAACACTTTTGTTTGCAATATCTGTAGGTGTCCTCATTTACAGGTTCTTACTTCTTAGCGAATAGTTTCCTTGGCTCTTGTTTTTATTTTGGTGGTCAGTTGCTTTATCTGAGAATCAGGTATTTGTTTTTATTTCTAGCTTATTTACTTTCTAGAACTTTTTGAAAATACTCAGCCACATGTTGCAGATCTTCTAAACTGGTGACATCCTACTCCAATTATTTTTCTGACCAAGTCCCCATTTCAGATTTGAGTCCATTGCAAAAGATAGAATAGGTTCTACTGACTTCCACTGTTGAGCCTACTCCCAGAATATTGCTTAAAAGTTACCTGAAGTCAAATTTTAGTCTCCTATTTACTCAAACCTTATTTTTGTTTATAACTTTTAATGTCTGAACAATCTTCTTTTAAGGGAAAGCCTTTTGGGTCTCATGTAGTGTATTTTCTATTTTTCTTGCCGTTTTTATGGCCAGTTTTTGAATTCTGGACAGTTGGGAAATTTAAATATTCTTCTGTTCTTTCCTCTCTTCCTTTTTTCAATTATTTCCTAAGCCTTGAATGCTTACAACTTAGTGCACCAGTTGGTTCAGATATAGTAATTCAGGATAGTGAATGTCTTACAAACTCTGAAATTCCATGCTAATTTTTCTGGTCTGTCTTCTTGAGGAGTAGCCATTATAGTCCTTAACTCTGCTTGAACTGGGGTTTAAATTCAACCTATGTAGGATGAATTGCCTTCTGGTTTAGCAATTTTAAGGGAGTATTGTGCAATGTGATTGTTTTATAAGTTCAGATTCCTTCTGTCATGGTCTGTTTAATTGGTGTTTCTTCTCCAAGAGTCATCAGGGGAATCTGGCTGCAATCCTGCCACAATGAGTTAGTGTCTAGAGTGTGAGGAATGTGACTTTTTCCCTAAAGCATACTTTTGAACACTCGTAAGTTTTCTGTCTCTTGATATATTTGAATTATCTTAAATTCTGTTGGTTTGGGAAGGTAAAAATGATCTATTAACGAACTGAATTAACTTTTCTAATTTAAGAATTTTGAACCCAACAATCATCCCTTATTCAGGCATTCCCTTTTCCCATTTCTGGAGTAAAACAGTGTGAGGGATGGAAGGCAAATCAATTTTCCTTTCTGTTTGTCTTAGCTGATGATCTCCTTTCTGAAAAGATTTCCAGGCTCATCTTGAGGACTGGCAATAGGAATAGGGAAAACTTTCTTTAAAAAAATCTATAAACTATAAATCTTTTGAAAAATCAATAAAATTAATCTAAAGTATATGTCAAGGTTCTAAATAATTGCTAAAATATATAATCGTAAAAGTGGTCAAATCTACTGGTCACTCTTCCCTCTGGATCTCTTGATAGTTTCTCCTGAGAGGTAGAAAGGAAAACAATTGACTTCAGCTCAGGCACCTCAAGGGGTTTCAAGTTTGCAAGCATTTGACTTGTGATTGCAGGACTCTACTTTTCCAGAATAGTTTTTAGGAATGTGGGCTTTTCCCCATAGTTTCCTTCTAGGGATTTATGGCTCCTGATATCTGCATTTGTGTGTACAATTTCATTTTTCATTTGCTCGTTCTTTCTCCTTCTATGATACAGCCACACTGAAATTACAGTTTCCTCTACCTAAGACTTCAAATGTGTTCTCCTTTTTAGAATATGTTCCCTTCCCCTCTTCTCACCTTTTACCCCATTGGCCTGGTAAATGTAATTCAACGATCAGACCTCATCTTAAACAGTTATTTATTCTGTTTAATACTTTCCTTTGTTATTGAATTTGTAAAAGCCTCAATGGGTTTGTTCTTTGCTGTCTTTGCAGTGATCATCCAGCACATGGTATATGATGAATGCTGAAAAATGTGTTAGATAAATAACTAATACAATATGCAATGGGTTGTGAGGTCAAAAAGGGAAATCGGAAGGTTACCTGTGGATAGTGCCATATTAAATGTTTCATTACTTTTAAAATACCACTCAAATAGCTTTGAAAAGAAAAATGTTACCCAACATTGCCACTAAATTTAGTAGGCTATTACAAAAAAAATCAAGTATCAAATATATATATTCAAGGAATTATTTGGTGTATAAATTAGAGAATGTTTATAGAAACTTTAGGCAGTTTTTCCACATTTAAAAGAGGAGGAGGACAATTTTAAGTTTTACCTATAATAATTTATTCAGGAAAGTTTATTCCTATAATACCACAGTCAGTGAAGTAGAATAATTCAACAGATATTTAGAAATATTTGAGTACTCACTATGTGCTATACATTATGTCAGGGCTGGTAAATGAATGAATGCAATGAATAATCTAGAAATTGGTTATTATTTAATAACTTTTAACTTCACTGTCCTCCACCACCTACCAATTGTTTTGGTATCAAGTACAAGCCACAGGCCACAAAACAACAAATCTAAGAACTGGTAACAATTTTAGTTTTTAGAACTCGAATGTTTTCGAATTTAATGTCTATTAAAAGATTCTAGTTTTCTAAGTGGTAAAAAAATTAATTTCAATGAATTCAGGGTTTCCCTATTTCCTCCCTTTCTGTTTGTATCTAAATTCCAGTGGGTGTCTGTAATGTCAGAGCATATTCACTTAGAGTGGGAGTGGGCACAAGCTCGTTTGGATCATTATTAGCTCTCAGCACTGGCATTTGCTGATAGGTTGTCATTTCCATCTGGACTTTGGCCATCAGTCCATGTGGCGACTGCAATTCCTACTTGTTTCTAACTGCCAGTTTCTGATCCTTCTGCTTGCTATTATCTGGGGGCACCTGGTAGACCATTCTCCATTCCTGTACTATACTGAGTCCTGGGGATCTATGTTCCTATGTTCCCCAGCCCTTCCAGACTCTGTGGTGGCCATTGAAACTCTCTGAGGAGGTCTCAGTCCCATCTGCTTAGACATATCTCACAGAAAAAATTTCTATATTGACACTGTGCTGGGTAGGAAAAAAAAATCTGGCCATCTTTTGGCTTCAGCTAGTGTATTAGGATAGTAGTTGAGCTGTTTTATGAGACATCAAAATAATGTCGCTTGAATATGGTAGATGTTCATTTCTCTCCCTCATGTGAAAATACTGGAAGGTGGGTCTGTGCTGACATGGTGTTTTAAGGCTGATGCAGTGCTTTAAATGTGTCTTTATCCAGGCTTCATTTACCTTGCTGTTGCTCTGCTCTCCTCATTCTGTAGCTTCATCTCATAGTCCAGTTTTCACAATTCTTTTTTGTTTTAGTCATAAGGGAGAAGAAAGAAAGGCCATACTTAGTCATATGAACAAAGCCAGCTGCACAGAATGCCAGGAAATACAGTCCTTTGACTGGAAGGCTTTGTGACAATTAAAATTTACAATCTCTATTACTGAAAAAGAGAGAGAGAGAAGATGGATACGGTGCATTTGTTGAGGGTAACCAAGGAGAATCTGCTATACCTGGGACAAGGTCCTTCCTTCCTGTTCTGGGTTTTATTTTATTTTACTTTAAGTTCTTGAATACGTGTGCAGTATGTACAGGTTTGTCACATAGGCAAAATTGTACCATGGTGGTTTGCTGCACCTATTAATCCATCACTTATGTATTAAGTCCCACATGTATTAGCTATTTATCCTGATGTTCTCCCTCCCCTCACTCCCCCAACAGGCCCCAGTATGTGTTGTTCCCTCTCTGTGTCCATGTGTTCTCATTGTTCAGCTCCCACTCATGAATGAGAACATGCTGTTCTAGATTTTCTATTTTCCCCACCTTGGGCCTCTGCCAAGGGTTCAGGGGACCTTCTTGAAGCCTGCCCATATCCACATTCTTTTTCCCCCACTAATTCTCCTGTTTTAGCCGCCCTTGGTTTTATTAATATGGTGGGGTTTAGGGAGAAGGACCACAGGTCAGAAAGCCTTCTTTCATAAAGCACTCATCTTTTCTCATTACACGATTATGCTTTCTTGAAAGCCAAAAGCCAAAAGTTGATCATTTTGTGTTCTTCTGAGTCATCCTTTTTATTCTTCCCTGAGATCTTGAATATAAAACAATTAAGCTAGGGCCTAAATGGGGAAAAGCCATGAAATAGCAATAAATATTGGAAACAAAAGCCACCTAGGTCAAGACATCAAAACGTTATCTGATTGCATATGAATGATCTGAACTCTAATTTCACATAACTTAAATTCGAAATTTTAGTTCTGTTGCTTTCAATTAACTGACATATTTCTGTATTTCAATATTTTCTTTCACAGCTGTCTATATAGAAAGAGGTCATAGGGACTATTAAAATGTGACTAAGTATGCTTTCTGAGAGCAAAACAAACAACTACTAGAAATTTCTTGCAAGGTGTTTAACAGGGGATGGTATTTTCCCTCCATGACTGACAGTCTTTCCTCCTAAGTATAGGCAATGCTGAAACCTGGATAAAAGCTTAAACTTTAAAAATTTTTAATTTAATTAAATTATTTTTTTGCTCTATGAAAGTGTGACTAAAAACTTAAACGTTTATAATGAAAATATAATTTGAAACACCTCTATCAGCATATACATTAATGTGTTCAAGAAAAATAGACTTTTTTAGCAGATGTCTTAATAGAGTAGCAGAATGTGTATAACTAAAGAATGACTTCATCATTTCACTATGGGACTGGTAGGGTTAAGTTCCCAGTGCTTCTAGAGAATAATCAGAAATCATACTTTTGTTTTATTTTCCTCTTACATTTGTTGTGAATGGAATTTCAAATGTGCCCAATAAATTATTCAAGTATGTAAAACTGTTTTAAATAGTTATTTGTCTAACAAGACCTCCAATTAAACACTTGTTCATAAACAGCAGCTGGATTTTTAATAAAAAATGATTATGAGAGGTAATCTCACAGACTACAGGTTTTTGACTCAAAGGTAATTTAACAAAGGCATTTCTTCATTTGCTGGCTGTGTACTGAATTGTGCCTGAGACATTAGTCCTATCTTTTTATTTAAGAATTGCTGTCAAGGGACAACTTATAAAAATAGAATCTCATTAGTATTAATGTTAATAGTTCACTCACCAAGCTCATACACCTAATTCTGTCTGACTATTCTCCATGTCACAGAAATGGCTTCCTAGCTCTGATTTTCATAATGAAGCGTCAACCAATCATCTCCCAATTAGATTATTCTGCATATAGAATGGAATTTAATGTATTCAGAATGAGAATGATACTACTGTAAGGGATATGAATGTTCAAAAAGCATAGCCTTTTTATTTTACTGATGAGGAAACAGAATTTATATGACTAGTTCAAGGTGACACAGCTGTGATATGTGTATTTTAAATTCAATCAAAATAAAATAAGGCATATGTTAGTAAGTGCATATTTCCAAAGCTTAGATTTGGAATAATTTCATAAATATGATGGAGTTGCATCTTTCTCAGTATTAGTCTAAAGATATGAGGTAGGTGAAAAACATATTTCCAAAGCTTAGATTTAGAATAATTTCATAGATATGATGGGGTTGCATCTCCCTGGGTGTTAGTCTGAAGATATCAGGTAGGTGAAAATCATATATGGTCAAATTACTATATTAGCTTTTACTTCATTTTTCAACATTGCAGTCATTAGAGTGCTTGGTACCATGGCTTAATGAATTTCTGTTCTATGTATTTTTAGTATCATGGATGCAAAATTTGCCACCATATTGAAAACTGATATTAAATTTCTCAACAAGTCTAACAAAGTCAGTTTTCCTCCAACACTGAAATAGACCTTGAGCAGCAACTAAAGATTATGTACCCAGCTCATGTGGAGGTGCCATATTGCATAAACAGTGCATACAGTGAGCCCTCACATTCACACTCAGCATGATGTGATTACTGCAGTATGTATTTCCATAGAGATTAAATCACGCTTAGGCAGAGCAGTTTTACGCCTTTCTCATTCCCACTCACTTTAGGCCACGTGCTTGTTGAATGGCATTGTCAGCATTGTTTAATTATTTACCTCTTTTGCATTATTTAAATTGTCTCTTTGCTTTATTTTTCTTTTACAGGACAAGTGACAATATTTAATAAAATTTAATGGGATGGTGCAACTTTAATGTATTATCTGTATACTCTTAGTGTTTTTTGATGATGTTCTATTCAGTTCAATAAACATTTATTAGAGGCTTATTTTATGTTTGCAAGCATACAACATTATGTAAAATCTTAGGACCAATCAGGAAAGACTCATAAGAAAGTACTGAATAGGCCACCGTTCCTCATCTTTCTTCCTCTGACTCATACATGACTCTTTCCTTCTGAATAAGAGACTGAACCTTTATTTGAAGGACTTGTGGAGTGAGAAAAAGTACAGCTCCTTTTGGTGAAGATGTAGAAGAGGACCAAGGAGATATACAGTCAGCCCTGCAAATTTTATACTTACTTGTATTCCATCGCGTGTATATTTTCACTGTTGTACTATAGATACTTACCCTAATCATTTTAACTCATTTATTTTTATTTTACTTTAAGTTCTGGGATACATGTGCAGAACGTGTAGGTTTGTCACATAGGTATACATATGCCATGGTGGTTTGCTGTACCTATCACCCCATCATCTAGGTTTTAAGTCCCTCATGCATTTGGTATTTCTCCTAATGCTATCCCTCCCTTTGCCCAGCAACCCCTGACAAGCCCCAGTGTATAGTGTTCCCCTCCCTGTGTCCATGTGTTCTCATTGTTCAACCTCACTTATGAGCGAGAGCATGCGGTGTTTGTTTTCCTGTTCCTGTGTTAGTTTGCTGAAAATTATGGATTCCAGCTTCGTCCATGTCCCTGCAAAGGACATGATCTCATTCTTTTTTCTGGCTGCCTAGTATTCCATGGTGTATATGAGCCACTTTTTCCTTATCCAGTCTATCACTGATGGGCATTTGGGTTGGTTCCAAGTCTTTGATTTTGTAAATAGTGCTGCAATAAACATACGTATACATATGTCTTTACAGCAGAATGATTTATAATCCTTTGGGTATATACCCGGTAATGGTATAATGGGATTGCTGGGTCAAATGGTATTTCTGGTTGTAGATCTCTAAGGAATCACCATGCTGTCTTCCACAATGGTTGAACTAATTTACACTCTCACCAACAGTGTAAAAGCATTCTTATTTCTCCACAGCCTAAATTTCATGCTCATGGATAAGAAGAATAAATACTGTGAAAATGGCCATACTGCCCAAAGTAATTTATAGATTCAGTGCTATTCCCATCAAGCTATCATTGACTTTCTTTGCAGAATTAGAAAAAACTACTTTAAATTTTATATGGAACCAAAAAAAACAAAAACAAAAACAAAAAAAACAAAAAAACAAAGCTGGAGGCAGCAGACTACCTGACTTCAAACTATACTACAAGGCTACAGTAACCAAAACAGCATGGTACTGGTACCAAAACAGATATATAGACCAATGGAACAGAACAGAGACCTCAGAAACAACACCACACATCTACAACCATCTGATCTTTGACAAACCTGACAAAAACAAACAATGGGAAAGGATTCCTTATTTAATAAATGGTGTTGGGAAAACTGGAAACTGGACCCCTTTCTTACACATTACACAAAAATTAACCCTAAGCATTTTTTGACAGGACATTCCGAGTGAACCCGTATCAGGATGTAGACTCTAAGCAGACAGAGATGTTACCACACTTTTAACAGATTTGTTGGGAATATGGAGTGTGGATATTGCTGCCTAGGGTTGAGTGGATATTAGACAAAATTACACAGGAGCAGAGAGGACTTCTGGGATTGGGGGATGATCAAGTAACTTATGAGACCTTATTACTGAATGATCAGATCAACAGGGATGGATCTGGCCATGATCTACTAGTAGTAAAGTACCAAGAGGCCCTTAAAAAATAATTTACAATCAAGGTAGAAGGAGATAGGACTAGTGGACTAATCTCTCTGAAAAGTATTTTATATGGAAAAGTAATATTGGTGTTTTATCAGAGAGATTGTTTCCTAACCCTGTCATCCTACAGGAAAGTCTGTGTGAATGATTTAAAATATTTTTAAAGTGATTTTTAATATTAGGAGTGAGAATTAGGATTCTCATTTTAATATTAGGAGTGAGAATTAGGATTCTCATTTAGCAGTGAGAATCCATCACCAATAATTTCACCAATGTGTGACATCAAGAGGAAGAGAAGCAGTAGCAACAATATCCAATGCTTGAGGCTACAAGCAATGACATCAACTGTGACTCTTTCAGCATCCAGTGGTCACGTCTTAATTTCAGATTTCCTCAGCAAGAGCACATGACAGCTAGGACTGACCTTTGCACAAGACTAAGCTACACTTATATTCTTTGGCATGACTTCTGGGAAAGAAAATTTCTAGAGGAAAGAAGCGAAGTCCTGCTCTTCTGATCATGTAAATTCTAGTTAATGTAAATGTGGGAAGAGTTGCTAGAATTGGCCCTGCTGGTGATGCATTTTCATTGAGATGAAATTTATAGTGCCTGTCCAACTCCTTAGACTAACAGTGATGTGAGGGCAGGGCTTGTGTCTATCTTATTTCCCAGCACCCATCCTGGTTCCTGGTAGATAGGACATAGACATTCAGGAAATTTTTAATAAATGAATAAACAACAGAATGTCTGTATGCCTGATTCTTCAATTAGTTTGCGAAGTCTTAAATTCAGAAACAATGTCTGATTCTTAGGACGCTTCCTCTTTAGAACTTTATTTTCTTTTTTCTTTTTGATCTATAATATCTTTAGGTCAGCAAGGATTTCTCTTCCACTTTTTATCCTATTTTGCCCCCATGAACTCTCCTCCAAATATTTCTGGCCTTATCTCTTGCCTTCTCATCCCCTAAATGGCTCTCAGAAAACACCCAATCTTCTAGTTACATTAGCAGCTTAATGAGTTAGACGACTTCTCATTCAGTCCTTGCAACTCAAGCAGTGGACTCATGTACTATCTTTTGTTTGGAATGAGAAGACAGTTATACAAACGAATGTTCAAATGTAATGTTTTTCTATTGTTAAAGCATTCTATTACAACTCTAGCTTCACAGTACTTTAACAACAACAGAAGGTCTGAACAAAGGTGATAATTTTATAGCAAAAAGAATAGTTCATCTCTCTAGAGAATAAAACTGTCATTGATCTTCATGATAAATTGAATCTCAGGGTCTGAAAATATAGACCTTGTTTTTCTTCTTTTTTTTTCATTATAAGGATGACCTTGCCACTATTATAAATCAAAAGTAACTAAGGTTTTGTGCTTTCATAAAGTTACAAAGAACAGAAAAGTATCCCCATGATCCTTGTACCCCATCAGATACCACATCTGGGGAGACTTCACAGGTACATTCTTTAATTTTTATGTGTTGACATTTTCTTTTTAGCCTCCTGGTTAAGAAGAGGGAACCTACGAAATAAATTTCTACACACTGAGGGAACAGTTCTTTTAGTAAAATTTCACGGCTATAAAAACAACAAGTAATAATAATAGCTCAATTAAAAGTCAATTTTTAGTTTAATGTAAGAAAGATCCCAAAAGATAAGGTAAAAATACTAGATTTGATTTCCATTTGCTAATTTACATAATCCAGGTCAACATCATATTAAAAATCACTTTTTTCTTGAGATAAGATCTTGTCTCACTTTTTCACCCATGCTGGAGTACAGTGGTGCAATCATGACTCACTGTAGCCTTGACCTCCTGGACACAAATGATTATCCCACCTCAGCCTCCCTAGTACCTGGGACCACAGGCATGCACCACCATCCCTGACTAACTTTTTATTTTTGTAGTGACTAAGGTTTCACTATTTTTCTCAGGTTGGTCTCAAACCTGGGCTCAAGCAATCCTCCCACCTTGGCCTCCTAAAGTGCTGGGACTACAGGCATGAGCAACTGGACCCAATAAAAATTATTTTTAACTATTAAACAATATTTATCCATTTTAAGGGTAGAAATTAAAGGTGGAATGAAAATAAGTATGTACGTAATTTTACTTAAGGGGTATTTACTAGGTACTGTGCTTTCAAGAAACTTACATGGCAAATCCGCCTGTAATTAAAACTACATGGGTTGCAAGAAAAAACTTCTATTAGGATATGGAAGAGGAGGAACTAACTTAATTTTAGCTTAAAAATTACAGAAAATATAATACAGGTGTTGGCATCCAAGAACTGTGGGCAATTTGAACGTGCATAAAAGGGGATAATGACAATAGAGGTGAAGGAATAGCATAAATAAGTCATAGACATAATAAAGTCAATAAAGTCTAAGGGATGTTCAAAGATAGTGAAATGTTGAGCTCTATATTGTAGGAGTATTGTAGAAGACACAACTGGGAGGACAGCATCAAGTCATAGCATAGAGAGTACTGGATAACAGAATAAGTGACCTGCCATCTATTCTGCAGACAATAAGGCACAGGAGCTACAGGTGTGGGAGTCTGAAATCTGGCAAAATTGAGTTTGAGACCCAGGGCCCACATTTAATAGCTGCGTGATCTTAAGCAAATTATTGGGTCTCTCAGAGATTCATTGGTAATGTAGATATGGTAGCAATTCTTATCTTGTTTGAATGCTGATTGGGTAAATGACCTAATGCACACAGACATTTAGCCCAGTGCAGTATTCCATTAGGATGGGGAAAGCATTTGCTATTATTAATACAGGCAATGGAGAACAATAAAAAATGTTTAAATTGGAATATAATGTCATACGTGTTGGGTAAGGACAGAGTTGGAGGCATTGGGAATTATGGATTGGGTGTGTGCAATGTCAGAAAGATCATTTTAGAGATTACTGCAAGAGATTATGAAAATCTAGAGTAATGGGACACCAGATTAGTTGCTGGAGACAATGTCTGGAAGAGGATTATGAATTTGACTAGACTTGAGATGAACTGGAAACTTTTTAGCTCTTTCTAGTTAGGGAATGCAAAATGGCATCGACCAAGAAAATAGTGATCATATTATAGAATATTGCAATTAAAATGGTATATAGTTACTACTATTGTTTTTGTGTTTTTGTGCCCTCAAAAAATTCATGTTCAAATTTAATCCCCCGTGTAACAGTATACAAAGAGGCAGGGTCTTTAGGAGGTAATCAAACAGGCCATGCAGGCTCCACTGTCATAGGTGAAATTAATGCCTTATAAAAGAGCTGGAGAGAACTAGCTAGCCCCCCTTTACCCCCTTTTGCCCTTCTGCTTTCTGCCATGTGAGGACATAGCATTTGTTCCCTCCCTTTTTAAAACATAAATTTCATAAGTATTATGTTGGTGCAAAAGTAATTGTGATTTTGGCCATTAAAGGTAATTAATGTACTCAATTTTTGGTAATGGCCCAAACCACAATTACTTTTGCACCAACCTGTAAAAGGAAGAAATGAAAGCTGAGAGGTTGAACAAGATTAAAGATTGTGATAATTTATAATTTATAAACTCTTTAGTGTTTCCTTTTCTCAAATAACAACTGAAGGCTAATTGCAGAATGGGTCTTGGGGATAAATACACAAAGAGCAAAAGTAATTAAAAAAATTTAAAGTTAATTTTAACAGCAATGAATCAGACCATTATACAGCAGGAAAAGCTTTTTTATTCAAGTGAAACTTTTTTCTGTCAATTAGATGGTTTTCCATTCAAAATGATCCATCTCTGCAATTGATATAAATTCTCACTTGAAATGAAAGACATTGGAATGCAGAGCAGATTTTCAAGTCCAAATAGAACCGTATTTGAGACTCAGATCCTCCACTTATGAGCTGTTGTATCTTGCTATGTGAAATGAGAATAAAGTATTATTTGCCAAATAGAGTACTTGCGTGCCAAATAGAATAATGCATATTGATATGGTTTTGCTCTGTGCCCCCACCCAAATCTCATCTTAAATTGTCATAATCCCCATGTGTTGGGGGAGGTACCTGGTGGGAGGTAATTGAATCATGGGGCCAGGTCTTTCCCATGCTGTTCTTGTGATACTAAGTTTCACAAGTCTGATGGTTTTATAAAGGGGTTACCCTACACATGCTCTCTCTTGCCTGCTACCATGAGCCCTTTGCACTTCCTTTGTCTTCCACTGTGATTTTGAGGCTTCCCCAGCCATGTGGAACCGTAAGTCCATTAAACCTCTTTCCTTTATAAAATTACCCAATCTCAGCTATGTCTTTATCAGCAGTGTGAGAACAGACTAATACACATATGAAGGGCTTAGTGCAGTTTCTGGCATGTGTTTATACTCAAAGTATAATAGGAGATAGTGGTGGTGGTGTTGATGGTGTTGCTGGTCATGGTGGTGTTGGCGATGACAGTGGTGACTGTGGTGGTACCAGTGATGGCACTGGCAGAGATGGTGGTGGTGGAAAACATTGGCCATGTATTTTACAACATTTCTTCACAAACTAATGCATGTGAAAGCCACCTGGATATATATACATTAAAATATACATTGCACTTAGTAGGTCTGGAGAGGGGTTCAACAATGTTTATCTCTAACAAACACCCAGGTGATGCTGATGCTGATGATTTGAAGACAAAACTTGGTTTGAAGGCTACAGACTGTATGATTCAAAGATTTGAGTTTTGCCAATTAAAAAAATTAAAAAATAATACTAAAAATATTCAGATCATTTCTCAAATGAAGAGAATAGAGTATAGCAACTTTTACAGTAATCATATTCATTGGAAAAAATTTTTGCTTTCCAATCCTGTGCTTTGACCATTGGACTATTAAACTTGATTCAATCAGGTTTGTTGAGCAAGTGCTTCCTGACCTCCGCAGTAGTCAACAGCTATGCAATGTAAGTCCTTCCTCTGACGAATTTACAATTTACATAGAATGACAAAGCACACATAAAGGTGAATAAAATAAAGTGCAAAAGTGTACAGAATGAGAAATCAGTGCTTCTATAGGACAGAGAGGGGAGGGAAGCTGCTGTTTTTCCATTGACTGTGGTGATTATTTCATAGGCGTCTGTTTTCTTCTCACATACAGGCCACTGTACAGATAATGACCCATCTCAAGAAGCCAAAACAAATAGCTCTTCCTAATAGTGGTGGGATTAGGAAAGCCCTGAGACATGCAATCTGAAATTCAATAGGTGAAGATCTCTGATGAAGAGGAGAAGAAAGATACAGAGAGAGGGAAATAATATTGCTCTAGGTGGTAGTTTAGGCACCCCAAACTCAGCATCTCTCATTAGGGCAGGGAAGAGCTACAAGGGGTCATCAAAGTGTGAATTGGGTTCTATGGTTATTTCAAAGCCCCAAATTGCAAGCCTAAGCATAAAATGGTGAACTGTTTTTAATAGTTTGGGGATGAAAACACGGTGGAAGAGGTTAGAAATGCCATATAAACACTTACCCCTCAAATGCTTAGGGCTTCAAGAAAAAGTAATGAAAACAGTGCTAAAGACACACCTCAGACCAGACCAAACAAACAAGATATGGTGACAATATTCATATCATATACAACATGTATTTTATTTGCTTCTCTTCTCAAGACTGTTCTTAGGGCAAAGTCAGTGAAATAGCAGCACTTATACACACACATGTGTTTTTATGTGCACACAAACATTTATAAGGGCCCAAAGGCAAAAATGCTTTATCACTGTACAAAATTAATTAAAGGAGGGAAAAATGTAATCAATTAGAGGCCAAGTGCAGTGTAATATAAAATATTTTCTAATCATTGCCTCTAATTAAAAAAAAAGAGAAGATCATGACTTTTAAAGGTCCTTAATTATCACAGAAGAAGAAAATTAATTAGCAGAAATTCTTGGCTGAACATTTAGAGATGTCTCTGTATTAAAGGGATGTCCAAATAAGAAAGTTTGGTAGCCAAAATGATCAATGGAATTTCTGAGAATAGAGAACTATAGAGGACTCTCAGTATTACAAGCCTGCTTTCTGATCATAAAATGCTTTTTGTAAATACTAGGACTTAAGAGAAGATATACTATTTTCTATGATTTGCCAGGGTAAGCTATGGGGACTTCTAGTAAATCAGGCAGCCTTATGTTATTGTCTTGGATATGAAAACTAGACTGGTTTTCAAAGAATAAGCTTTGGAAATCAATCTACATTCAATGATTGGAAGGCACTTCAAGATCTTCCAGTGGCCTCAGGGTTTTTAAAAATTATAAATAGGAATTATTTCTTCTAATGATGGATTACAATCTGTTGGTCATTGTTCTGGTTAATAACATGATGGATATCAATGTTCCCTCTATTAATTTAACTTGCTCAATCTCATTTTCTTTGTTATAGCGTGATATTCTTTTTTAATATTATTTTATTTGCTAATTATACAAGTAACACATGCTCACTGAAGATATTGTAGAAGACAGATTAAATGTTCCAAAGGAACAAAGGAAAATCAGGTCATTTTCTATTAGTACAACAATGGCGAAAAGCACAGAGTGAATACTATGAGATTTTAGAGCATCACAATTTTTCTCTGTGCACAATGTGGGTGTTAATCAATTTCAATATCACTATTTAACATTTCTGTTAGATATTTTATAGATGTAATTTTGCTATCATTTTAAGAATCAAAATAGAAATAAATATTTATGTCGCTTTGTCAGCTAGTTGAGCAAACCATAATCTATAGAAATCAAGTAGAAAGCTTATTCGTTCTCACTATGGTATCTGCTCATCAATTCTGATGAACATGTGCTTTTCCACCTCTTAGATGAAGTCTCAGGTTAGTGTCACAAATTTTCTGACCCATGTCCTATAAATATCTCAGACTCTCATCCAACTTAAAACTTCCCTCCTTCAATTCAGACCTGCTTTGGGCTTACAAATCTAACGTGGGGTTGGAGTAGGGGCTTGGGGGAAGTCTTACCAGCTCTTCTGTAATTTCTTCACCTTATCTTTTATATCTACTGTCTGGTTCCCTGTGCTGCCTCTAGTTTTCCCAGGTCAGCAGAAGAAGGAGAGAAGTCAGGTTCAAAAAATACCTTACCAGGCTGGTATAGCTACCATTTGCTTTGGAGATTTCTTAGAATGTTAAATGTCCAAAACTAATTCTCTATTTTCTGAGTAATTTTGTAAGTTCTTCAGCAACCTTATGAATGTCTTTAATAAAAGCATAACCCACTGTGGATGTGATCAGCCCCTCAGAATCTGGTTTCTGGCAGACCACACTTCTTTTGGGCTCCAGGAAGTCCTTGTGGAAGGAAGGCTCTTACGGTGATTCTTTCTCCCTGGTCCATATCGGTGAGGACATTTGCCTCTTTCATGTTTCAGGAAGGCAAACTGTTCTTTGGGAAACTCAGATTCTCCTCACCTGCCAGGAAGGTCTCTCTGGTGTGTGTCAGGAACCAACTCTGCATCCTCAAAACCCAGTTCAACATTTCAAGTTTCAGGGTGATTCTCCAAGAAGCAGACTCCAAGACCAAGATTTATGTGTGAGTTATTTATGTGAGAGGTGATCCCAGGAAGAACTATTAGGAGATTGAGAGAGGGAAGGGCAGGAAGCCAATAAGGGGCAAATCATCAAGCAATTTATACCACTGAGAGTAACAGGGACTCATTCTCATTAGGGAGTTTTGGGAGACAGTTGCATATGCCTGGAGTCACCCCTATTGAAAAAAGATGAGCTGGGGCACTGATCTACCAATTCCTTTTGACCTTTCACTGAGGGTATTATATATCCTCTGCCTTCCATTGAGGGGATTATATCCCCTGCACATCTGCCCACCATGTGTACAGGACAAGTTAGCTAGAGAAAGCCTGCTGTCAAAGAGTTACACATGATTGTATTTGGGATCTGTTGGGTAGTGCATCCTCAGATGGAGCATGTCCACAGACAGCACCTATTATCTTTTCTTAACTGGAGGGAAGGAAAAAGCTGCCTGTTTCTTTGGTTTCCAGGTACTTTTTATTTTTAAATTTCCATGTTATAAGTTACCTTACCTATCTATCTATCTATCTATCTATCTATCTATCTATCTATCTATCTATCTATCTATCTTGTGATAAAATATACATAACATAAAATGTACCATTCTGACCATTCTTTTTTTGAGACGGATTCTCACTTTGTCACCCAGACTGGAGTCCAGTGGCATGATGTCAGCTCACTGCAAACTCTGCCTACTGGGTTCAAGCGATTCTCCTGCCTTAGCTTCCCCAGTAGCTGGGATTAGAGCCACCCGCCACCATGCCTGGGTAATTTTTTTGTATTTTTAGTAGAGACGGGGTTTCTCCCTGTTGGCCAGGCTGGTCTCTAACTCCCAGCCTCAGGTGATCCTCCCACCTCTGCCTCCCAAAGTGCTGGGATTACAGGTGTGAGCTACAGTGCCTGGCCCCAACCATTCTTAAGTGTGCAATTCAATGGCATTAAGTGCACTTATGATGTTGTGGCAACCATACCATGATCTATTTTTAGAACATTTTCATCATCCCAACAAACTCTCTATTCCTCATTCTCCACTCCCCACAGCTTCTAGGAACTCTATTCTATTTTGTCTCTGAATTTGCTGGTGCTAGGTGCCTCAGATGAGAGGAATCACAATATGTGTCCTCTTTTTGGTGTCTGCAAAACTTCTTTTTTATACCTTTTTAGTTAGTGGCTGATAAGCTAAAAGTTTACAAAACTAGTTCTACAAACTTTTTATCATATGCTGTTATGGTGGCCTAGCACTCCTTGTGGTGTTCTCAGCTTCAAGGCCAGAGCCAATACAGAGAAGGAGGGCCATCTTTACAGCCTGTCCATATCAGTATCAGCTCATAATAGTGTAAACACTGTTCATTCCATTGAGACAAATCAAACATAAGTTTTTGCCCATTAGCAGTGTATCTTTCCATATCATACTTAGTATCAGACCCTGATGTATAGTGGTAAGATTATAATGTTGCTGGAAAGCTCAGGAGGGCCTCGGGAGGCTGGTGAGACCCCAACCCCAGGTGGTTTTCCTGGTTTTTGACGCCATCTTGAGAGAGAATTCAGGGATGAGTCAGAAGAAACTTTCATTGCAAAGCAAACGTACACACTTACAAGAGAAGTGCAGGTATGGTCCTGAGAAGCTGCTCACGAGTTCAAGTTTCTAATTTTATGAATGTTTCTTTAATTGGGGATGAGATAAATTATTAGGTATTCTAGAAAAGGAGGAAATTTCAGGGACCCACCCCTCCAGTTGTCACCCTCTTTCTCCCTTGTTTGGGTTTGCCAGGAAGAGTCATGGCATGTCACCCTGATTGGGGTTTTGGCTGCTTATTTTGGGTTTTCTATTATCCTGTGGTTTCTTTGCCTATTCTTGTTTTAGCTGGTGTTTGGGTTTTTCCATCCACCTGAAACTACCCAGTACTATTCCTATCTCAATAAGAACTTCAATAGGCAATAGTTACTTTCCCCTTTGAGGTTTTAGTTTCTCTGGAAATCTAGAGGGAGATAAAAATAACTTATTTAAAATTCATATTTACTAAGATTAAAAGATTGGTTCTTCAAAAAAAGGCACTATTTTTAATGACAGATTAAAAAATCACAGCATTTACTGGATTCTGAAGTCAAGACATGTTGATGTTAAGAGCAAGCTTGCTTCTTGAAATCCATTTATTTATTCAAAATCTTTGTTATTTAATTTATATTTAATTTTATTTCAAAAAGGTTTGAGATTAGTTTCAAATGGCTCAGCAGTGTTAATGCAGACAGTTATATTGATAATTAAATTTAGCTTTATTGAATAAAAAAATATATTCTTGACATAAACTCACCATCTCCCACGTATTCTGCTATTTGGAAAGGAATATGGAGAGTAACAAGTTGAACTTTGTCAGATTTCACCATCTCTAGTATTAAAAAATTTAGGAGGAAGCCATTTGAATGAAGAACTTGGTTGTGTCTATTTATAACTTAGAGCCAGAATTATACATGATGTGTATACATTTTTAAGGACAATGGAAAATGGTGCTAGGGGTCAGGGTGGGGCAGAGAGGGATAAATAGCCTATTTGGAAATGATGGTATTGAGAAGTCTATTTCCTAATAGAAGTCCAAAATATTTTAGATTAGGGACCCAGAGATGCAACTGAGAGTAAGGAAAAAAAGTGCTATACTAAGTCAGTATCAGAGAACATTATGATATATTTTACTTTTAAAAAAAAAGAGAAAAGAAAGAAAATATTCTAGCTTAACAATAAGCTTACCTTAATTTTTATTTACCCATCCATTTATTAGGAAGTGAGGAAAAGAGAACAGTAGAATGAGCCCTGGCAAGAAATTTTAAGGTTACTTGCATGCAAATAAAAATTAAGTTGGATCAAATTGGTCACAGTTTCAAGCTAGCCTGGCCTTCCATTTTTTTTTTTTCATTTCATTGATACTATTATTGCAAACATGATTTTTAAGTATGCTCTGCACAGTTATACATGTCAATGCAAATCAAGTAACATTTATTACATGCAATTATGTAAATGAGGACAAAGGCAGATTTGGATTAGAAGTAGAAGAAATATAAGCTATTATTTTTCCCAGTGAGAATTAGATGTGTTCATGCTTCTAAATTGTCCCAAGGCTACATTTTATTTTCAAAAAATATTTTGTAACAGTTGAAACACACTAATGAGCAATAGACAGCCATGACCAATTAATTTGGACATGGCCAATTTGAAATTTGTAGGTTGAGGCTAGAATGGAGTTTACTCTTGTATATTCAGTTTCAGCAAACAAATAGTAAAATAAGCATAATCAGTTTATTGAACAGTGTGAACAGGACAGGGCACCCAACATGAAATGGTCCAAGCTTTTTTTTTTCCCCAAAAAAACTGCCTTCAACCGTGTGCTCTCACATCTTTCCTGTACTTTAAGGATACCACTGTCAGAGTCCACAACTTTCCCTTGGCAATGACCCCTAGCCAAAGACCACCAGAAACACACCTGTGATTAACAAATGGGGATTATTAGTCATTGCAGAGAGGAAGAACACATGCCATGGGAAATGAGATAACTCAGTAGGAAGAGGATGTTGAATTAAATGTTGAATAAAAACATAATATAGAAATAATATATAAACTTTATAGTTACAACTAGCTATTCTAATGCCAGAATTTTTTTTAATCACAAAATATGCTTGGTCTGTTCAAAGAGTTTATTCAGGTTATTTTTAGCAATTGGCCTTTTAAAAATCTTTAAAGTATATCACTTTCCATACAGTGACTGAAAGAAGTAAGCATAACCAAGCTGTGAACTCACTGAAAAAGCAGAGACACCAAACTGACACTCAGGAAGAAATTAGATGAGGGAGTCTGGGAATTTAAATGGCACACACAACAATGAAAACCGCTAAAAAAAATATGACAAACAAAAATTCCTAATGTTAGAAGGAGAAATTATCAATGTAATAAGCACCAAGAGAAAATTTTTCTGAGATCTTAATTTTTAGTCAATGTAAAAATAGAGAAGAAATGTATTGTCATGAGTACTTTCGTCCATGTTATTTTGACATCATAAATCCTCTTGTTATTGGTCAATGGGGAATAATCAGTATGTTCAAGAAACTGTTGCCCTTTATCCACATAGATTTTTGTGAGAATCAAAAGGAGCATTGACATTTACAGTACCTTAGCTGACAAAAACAAATCAATGGAAACTTCAGAAAGGGTACTCATATTTAGAATTAATCTGTCATTCATTCTGAGTAAACTGGTTGCAAATGGTGGGCGGGTAAAGAGAATGTTGTCAGAAGATGAGCTTATAAATACATATGTAACATTGTCAATTTAATAATAAAATTGATATGAAATGAAATTTCATGGTGCTTTGGTTACTGTCACAGAAATCATTTAAATTTAAATTATAGCAAACAAACCCAAGAAAACCCATTTAAAATCCAGCAAGTTAGCATGGGTAATTCATTGAGCAATATCAAAATATTTTCTATTTCAGACTTGGAAATTTGAACTTAATCACACTCACTGTGTGGAGAGAGAGATGGATAAGTAAACCTGCTCATTTTCAATTAAACCCAGAAATGAGACTAAGCCCACATTCTTGAATTTTTGGTTCAGGTCTTGCCCAAATAACCAAACTCATAGCTTCAATTCTTTGCTTAGTTCTCATGAAATGCATAACCAAATGCAAGGTCAAGCGTCAAATTTTACTTGCTTTATTTTTTTCTACACGTAAAATTTCACTTGAAAATATGAGATAAGCAGTTTAGAAGTAAAGTGGATGTAATTTGGAGGCAAGCGGACTTGAGCTTGCGTAGGTGCAATATCAGCATTTTACTCTGTCATCTGGAGCAATCACATAAACTCTATATCCCTTAGATTGTTTCTATGTTCAGTGGGAATCAAAAGACTACTTAAAATAGATGTATTATAGAAGATAATTGTGATCATGCCTATAAGGCATTAAGCATAATCCATGGCACATAGTAAGTATACAATAAATATGAGTTGCTCCATTAAACCACCCAAATCTTTACTACTTTTCAGATATACATGGTTAATAAGGCAACAGAATGTGACCTGTACACAGTCCATTCAAGCTTGTGCGCTATGGTATTCCTAGTGTTTAGTACCTTGTAAATCCTCCACAACTATATTTAATATCAGCAAAGTTACACTAGCCACCAGGTAAAAGCAAACCAAGATTACCAGATACTGCTTCACATCTCCTAGGATGCTAAGGTGGCTTTAATCAAAAAGACAAATAATGTGGAGACATTGGAACTCTTATGCACCACTGATGGAAATGTAAATGGTGCAGCCACTTTGGAAAACAGTCTGTCAGTTTCTCAAAAGGTTAAGCACAGTTTCTATATGACCTAGCAATTTTAATCCCAGGTATATATCCAAAGGAAGAGGAAACATATGTTCATACAAAACTTGTATACAAATGTTTATAGCAGTATTATTCATAATAAACAAAAGTGTAAACAAATTTTCATCAGCTGATGAATTGGTAAAAAATATGTTATACTCATGCAATAGAATATCATTCATCAATAGTGTAGTGACAATGCTACCATACTAACGAACATTGAAAACACTACAAGTGAAAGAAGCCAGTCACAAAGACCGAACGTTGCATAATTGTGTTTATTAAGTGCCCAGAATGAGCCAATCTATAGAGATAGAAAGTAGATTAATGGTAGCCCAGGGCTTTGAAGTTGGGGAGAGGTATTGAGGGGTAACTATTGGTAGGTTTGTGGTTTCTTTTTGGAGTGATGAAAATGTTCTGAAATTGTGATGATGGTTGTACAACTGTGAATATACTAAAACATTTAATTATACACAAAAAAAATCACAACCAAGTTAGTAATATCAGAAATTATAACACAACATAGATATATAGTTAATAGACCTGATTACAACCTTTACCATAAGCTGCTGCCAACACATGGAATTAGAGAATGCTTAATTTCTGCTCCAGGATTCTATACTCTCTAAATGCAAATTGCCCTTCTGTGGGTAACATATTATCACTAAATAGTAACTCCTCGTGTGAGTTAATTGTAATCTTTTGCAGGCAAGGAAATTTTCTTGGGAGGAATGCTGAGATCATCTTGGTGGTAGAGACCCAACCCAAGCAGCGCTGAAGGAATTAAGAAACAGAAACAAAGATAGAGTGCAGAAGTGGGATCAGAGTGGGATGCCAGGGGTCTGACAGCATTTCCCAACTGACAGCCCAGAGCAGACTCTGACCCATGTATTTGTTCTTTGTGAACAAGTGATTATTTTTAATAAGCAGGTACTCAGTTTTTTTATAGAATAAAGATAGGCTAAATGGGCAGATAGTGCCTATTCACTATTAGAATAAAAATAAGCTAGAAAGCACTCTTTGCAAGTCAGCAATGGGGACAAAGTCAAATAACCTGTGTTTTGGGAGCTGGTTTAGTGCATGAACAGTACATACTGCTTGCTTATTCTAGCAGCTTTCTGCCTGGGGATGGCTTGGTGTTCCTTGCCATCGCCCCTCGGCAAACAACATATACTCCATCACACACACGTCAAGACCTCCTCCCAACAGAGTAAGATGAAGCAAAATGAAACATCTTTTGGTTCCCAAGCAACAGATAAGGTAGTCCATGTACTGTTCCTGCAGAACATTCTCCCTTAAGTGTCCTCTTAGGCGCTGTAGGACCTTATTCATCAGGACATCATGGGATTAGACTCAATATCAATGTGAGCATGCACCTTGGTCACAGGATAAATCCTGAGTCAAAATTCTTCAACTTATTAGAGGACTAAACCTGTTTAAAAATAACCACTCCCTTGTGTATGAGCCAAAAAATTTAGTCCAGCAAACAGCCACTCTTATTTCCTGTTTTATAGCACGAGATATGATATATAGCCAAGACCACAAACAGGCTACCTGCAGGACAAATTGGGACCCCAAGGAAATGGTTTTCTTTGTTGCACAGTGGTTTTTGGAAATTCTTTTGTTAATATCTTAAGTGGAGCAAGTACTCTGTAATTCACTAGGATCCCACTGCATCCCTAAGGATGACTTTCTTAGTCTCTATAAGCATTTGAGTTTGTACTGATAGTCTAAAAATTTAAATAAAAGAAGGTCACCTACTAAAGTTCAGGTTTCTTACAGGCATTGTAAAACTCTAAAGCTGGAACATGCCAAACTTTTCTTTTTGAGTCCTACTCAGCTACAGATCAGGAAGCTAAATCATGGTTCTCACACTTAATTGTGTAACAGCATCACCTGGAGGGCTTGTTAACACACAGCTTTCTAGGTCCTACCTCCATGGTTTCTGATTCATTGGGTTCTGGGTGGGACCTGCTGATTTGCATTTCTAATGAGTTTCCAGCTGATGCTGATGCTGCTGATTTGGGGAGCACATTTGAGAATTGCATTTTGAGACTCTAGACAAACCTAAAAACAAGTATCAGTTTTGTTATTTAGCCTGCAGCCCAAAAGTAAAATTAAAACACAATTAAAATAGCAAATGAGTGCTTGTCCACAACACAGGCAGATCAGCCTCATTTTGGCCAAAGGGAGGAGAACAGCAGGAAGACTTCCTAAGCTTAGTGGTGGATCAGCAGATACAGTTCTTAGGGACAATCAGTTCTCAGGGAGAATGGAGCTAAGTGATACTGAGGCAGCCAGAGACTGAAGCCTTCAGTCAAGAAAGGGCTGGGTGGTGTTCTTCCACCTGGGTGTACATTACAATCATTTGGGGAATGTGTTCAAGCACCTCTGGGGTAGAAGGATCCTGGCTGGGTTGAGCTGGGTGGTTTCCTGCCACCCCTCACACCGAGCACAACAGCACTGATTGGACACTCTCAAGGAGTAGGGGACATGAGAAACCAGAAGTTCTAATGGTGGATAACAATATGACTTGGGAGACTTGTCAAATCACTCCTTAAGCAATTTATTATTCCCTAAAATCACTCCTTAAGCAATTTATTATTCTCTATATGTTTGATATGTATATCAAACATATAGAGAAAGCCCAATCTCTGGTGCTTCACAAAATCTCCCCCGTGGGGCCAAGATCCACAGTATAGGATAAACCATATTCCCATTCCCCATTGAGCTCCAGTCATCTGGCCATGACAGCTTCCTGCACCTGCCCCTTCTCCTGGGTTAAAGAAAGGGACATTTGAAAAGTGGTCTATCTGTGGCATCCTCACTCTATAGAACTATCCCTTCCTTTGCTAGCATAGTTTTTGTACTTCAGTGTTAACTCATTTCCAACAATATGACACAGCTACAAAGCTTCCTCCAGGGGATTAATTAAATACTGCAGCTCACCTACCATGGCAATTAACGGAGAGAGGAGATTTTCTCTAGTCTAGTGAAATCAGCTTTCGTGTCCCTTCTTTTACTCCTGGTGAAATATGTGAAATGTATATGCTTCCCGAAACCCTAACCTGGTTCTGCCCAGGTGTGCTGAATGAACCAGTGCACCTGATCTTTCATGGGCCTGTGAATTAAGCTTTATGTTATGGACCGAAGACTATTTTGGCTAAATTTATAAAAATATTTAATCATTTATTTTCAGTAGGTTATTTAAATGCCCATCTAGTCTGTTTTCATGCCTATCATTCTTGTCCTTTATCCTTGCCAAAATGACTGATTAGAAAAGTTTCCATTTCTATACCTTTCATTTATCTTCAGTGTCTCTCATAAATGTCGAATTAAGCAGGTTTTATGAAACTTATCATAAATTGCAGTTTTCATTGAAAGTGACTGTGACAGAACAGATTTTTATACTTTCATCTTCAATAACTCGAAGTTTCTAGGCTTTCAATTGGAAGTTCTCACACCACAGAAATTGTGTATGTGTACACAGGAGTACAGTTGTTGGTACGTCGTTTCACATATGCCCGTCAAATTTGTTAGAATTTAGCAAACTCAAGGAGAGAGTCAGGAAATAAACAATTTTTATGAATTGGAAGTAGTAAGAATAAAAATAATGTTTCCTACTATAGAAATAATGATACTTTATCTTTCAAAAGATATTTTGCAAAAGGTATTTTTGAAAACAAACCCTTATTGGGCGCTAATCATGTGTCAGTTACTTTACATGTTTCACGCCATTTAAACCTTAAGATAACTCCCAAGGAAGGTACTATTATGATTTCCAGTTTATAGATAGAAAATCAAGGCAAAGTCAAGGTTAAATAAAATATCCAATATTAAATAAATGGAAGGAATGTTATTTAAAACTAAGATACGCTAATTAAAATTATACATATATGCACATACATATGTGAATATGAACATATAAATATACAACATGCACATACCTTGCATTATACTGTGGAAAATTAAAAACTAGAATTAGTGCCTGTCTAGTATTTTACCACTACTAACAGCACAACTTACTCTACCACCATTATTTCTACATACATTATGTACTAAGCATTCCACATAGACTATCTCATTTAAATTTCTCCAAACCCTATGAGTAGGTACTACTATTGCCCTCATTTTACAGGTGAGAAGACCAAATATAAGTAATTCACACACCACGTAGCAGGTAAGTTACAGCATGTCTGACTCCAGAACCTAAACTCTTGATTACAGTACCATACCACCACGGGATGCAGCACAGGAGTCAGAATTGTATCCAGTGTGCAATTAGGAGCCAGAGGAGGTTTTAAAGCAGGGACCTTAATATGATACAAGGATGCCGAACAGGCTTTGGCAAGCACATTCTGGAAATCATTAACTGAATTGTTGAAAATATTCTGTTCCCTGTTTAATATTTTCTGTGGCTGACAGCCGGCATCCTCGTTATGGGATTAATACATTATTGAGTCTGGCAAAGTGTTGGTCCTCATTGGCTGGACGCCATTTGAAGTTTTGCCATTCTATGTATGGGAGGTAGTTAGCTATTTGTGTATCTGCTTTTTCTAATCAATAGTGAACGATTTGATGACCAGAGCCTTCCTTTATGTGTGCATGTCAGGGTCCACCAATACCAGGCAGAGTTGGATGCTCTGGCAATTAGGAAAAAGAAAGATATAGAATTCATTCTTAGGTGACAGGAGGTGAGAAGGAGCACTTTATGGGCATCTGTTTGTAATCCAGTCATACCTGTAAGTCTTCTGAATAGCAGCATTGCCTACTTGCCAGGCGAGCAGGTTTTTCATTTATTTTATAATCCTGAAGAATACGAATCACCTCTCTCCTTTGTCAGCACCACTATAGAAATAATGCAATAGTCTGATGGAAAGGGTGGAGGTTTTTCCTTAGAAAATGTAAGAGGATCTGATTTATGTCAGCCTACCTCTTACAGATGTATCAATGTCACTGCCTCCCTACATAACCAAATTAAATGGCTTGAAAAGGGCAATCAAGGTGGCTGTCACATTCCAGGGAGTGGAAGTCAGGGCAACATCTGTTTTGCCTGCTGTTTCAGAACTCACTGGAGCAGTCTATAAACTGGGAGTTAAATTTCCACTTTTTTCTTCCTTGTTGGTAGAGACTGTGTGAGAGAATTGCAATTACTTCGTTGAGGATGGTCTTCCATAAGTTCTTAAGTATGAAGAGGACAGTAGTGGCTGGCACGTAGTAAACCTTCAAAAAATGCTATTCCTGTCATTCGTTATGAGTTACTGCATAGCCACATTTATACACTGGCAAAAATAGAATTTCAAGTCTCAAAAGCAAAGTTTATGCTAGTATTTCTTGCGTTTAGCTCGATTTTTTTAAACCTCTTTTCTCCTCTTAACCTCTCACCATTCTCTATTGCCTCTGTTTTCTTGAACAATGGATAACTCTGAAATACTTTGTTTCCTTACAAGCGGATCAAGCTTATTCCATCAGTGCTCATTGAATATCTATTTTGTGTCAAGGTCTGTGGTTGCCACTAGTCATACAACAATTCAAGCGGACCCTTTAGGAGCTCACAGTCAAATAGAGGAGAAAAACAGAACGAGGCAGTAACAAGAGAACGTTCTAGTGCTAGAAAAGTGCTATTGCTTATTTGGTTTTTGTTAAGAAAGGGGAAAGAACATTCTGGAACCTTGGGAGAGATGTCCGAAAGGAAGTTAAATAAAATATGCCAAGCTTTAAATGACTGATGTTTGAGTAGATGGAGATGGGGCATCCCAGGCAGAGAGAACTGTGTGAGCGAGCACGTGTGGTATGAGAATCTGTACTCAGACAGTTAAGGCAGGACTTCCCTGACTACCTTCTGAAGATTCTTGATGTTAGTCGGCACTCTGGGGGTGAAAAGGTTCCACAGTGAAGTAACTTAGAAATGCTAGGTAAAGGGACATTAGACAGGCTTCTACACTATAGGGCATTGCTCGTATCCTCCCAAAAAGGAGGGCATGTGAGATGCAAGGTTCACTAGTCTTATTTTGTAATACAGTTCTGGAGGTAGACCGTCTGGTTTGACACCTAGCTCCTTTACTAAATAATTGCGTGAAATCGGGCAAATTATATAATCTCCCCAAGCCTCAGTTTATTTATTCTTTTTTTTTTAAAAGGAAAATATTCATCTTTACCTTATTGGGTTGTATAAAGCTACTTAGTGCAGTTAAAGTGCCTGCTTAGCGCAGTTCACGGTACACTAAAATATTCAATATGTATTTGCTATTCTTTTTCATTTCATGAAAACATTATGTTGAAAATCACATCATGCTAAAATAAAGTAGATTTATATTTTTGGATGAGATGAAGCATTCTTGTCAAAGTAGATCAGTGGGATTTGATATTCTATGTCAAATGTTGCCCCATAAATCTTCTTTTCTTCTTTGAAGAGAAATAGGAAATACTAGACACAAGTCAGATACGGTAGACCAATTTAAACTTTTGTGTATAAAGCATCAACCCTCCCAATTGACTTTTTTTTTTAGAGAAGATGAAAACATATATTAGAAAAACAAAGAAAGGCAGCTTCTTTGTAATCATGACACAGTAAATAATGAAAGTTGAGAAAAGGTTTCTGTTGGGTTCAGCTTTGGGTAGAGTTCTTTAGTATCACCTCTTAGGGTGAACCATGTAATGCTCAAAGAATTATGACAATAATTTTCTCTGCAGTGAGACCCTTCACATCCCAGCATGCAGGTTGCTCTGTAAGTCATTAATCCTTGCAATACCTCAGAGTTATGTAGTGATGATAATTTACTATCCTATGTGTATAGATCAGGGTGGGAAGGGTCAGTGTCTGAACCTGGAGGAGAATCGTAAGCCATCTCATGCTAGGTCCGGACCCAAAGCACCCAATCACTTTTCTAAAGACAGATTATAACAAGGCCTCTGTTCTTTGGGCACACTCTTAATTTTTCTCCTTTCTGTATTCCTTTATGCTATTTCTCACTTTCAATAAAACCAATTTATAAAATTCAATCTGCAAAAGTCAAGGCTGATTCTCATTAATAATTGGCAGGAGGCACCTCTCTGAAAATTGCCAATTTAACACGGTAGGAGGCAACAAAAAAGGGGGAAAAATCTTTCTACCAGAGCTATGGGGCATGAAATGAACACCAGTTGACAGATTCCTGCTTAGTTAAAAAATGATTTGATTAAATGATAGAAATTGATCATTGAGAGAATTTATCTTTGACAGGACTCTGGAATTTGGACTTTGATTCCCACTGCTCTTGCTCCATCAATTGTTTGAATTGTTGTAAGAGGAGGCACAATGTGAATACAAGAACTCCACTTCGACATTCAAGAAAAGGGGAGAAGCCAGCATGCTCACTTCTATTTAACTGGCCTGTAAAATCACCAAGCTCCATTATTATAACCTGCCCTTGACATAATTTTGTCAAGGATATAAAGGCCACCTTTTATAGCGCCGTCTCTGCCTTCCTTCTTCATCCCTCTATCCCAACAGCTGCAGTGCCATGAAAACTCTTGTTAAAAAATCTGTGTTTTAGAGAATTTTTTCTGACCTCAATTAATAGCCAATCTGGGCAGTTTGTCAAGGTGCCAATGTCAAAGAATATCATTGGAAAAGATAAGATATCACTGGAAAAGTAAAGGCATGGAAAAAAAATCTCTACTACGATTTCTCTCAGGGGAAGTTTCAGATGTCAGGATTGCAGATGTAACTACCCACGGATGCAGTCAGGGCAGAGAAGAAGGGCTCAGTAGGTGGGCAACTGGGGAGCACACCCTGAGTAGTTGCAGAGTTTCCAGGCAATGTTGCTTCTGGGCTCTAGTTAGTTGTTGCTGTGCAGGAATTTGGGTCCAGAGTCAAGACACCTTTGGTTTTTAAAAGAAGAAGGAAATGCAGATTCCTATGTTAAAAATCTCATGATTTTCTAAAATAAGCATCCAACTCAAATTTTCTTATAAACCAGTGATCAGGCAAAACACATTGCACCCAGGTCACAAGCTTCAAACCTCTGCTGAATGTGATTGGCAGGGCAAATTGTGATCAGCTAACCTTGTGTGATTGTGTATGTGTTCTTTAAGGGGTGGGATAGTGATAAGAATGGTCAAATACAGCCAAGGGGACAGTTGAGCCACCATAATTGGCAAAAACTTAGTAATGCACCTTATAAGAAAGTTGGTCCATTTGTTAGGCTGAAAAGGAGAATGCAAATTTGGGGTCAGAGTGGAATTGCTTGGTATGGCAATACTTTAAGAGAAGTGATTTTATTTCCCAATTCTTCACTCATGCAGTATTTTAGCCTCTACTTTAAATGAATGTCAGACAAATATTTGGAAGCTATTGATTTATGTAATGACAGAAATATTAGCCAGTTTTCAGTGTCCATATATTTTGGTGATATCTTAGATTTACTTCCAGGGAAATAAATAGAAAATGTGGACAGAAGCAATAATTTCAGATAGTTGATTATAGGAGCCGCCTTTTCATATTTAGGTGGCAGTTTCCAACTCTTCTTATTCTACTATCTTTATTTCTCCATTGATTTTAATTTATCACCTTTATTTTCACCACTGAGGAAATTAATTTGTTTCAGTGGAGCTGTGGAAATGTAAATGTCTTTGAGAATGTAAATAGCATCCTTCACACATTAATATAAACTGGGTCAATCAGCTTACACCCTCTTAACACTTTTAGGTAAAGTCAGTTACAGTGAGGGAATGGGTACCTGGAGATAGGTAGATGCCACATAACATGCAGTACCTTTGGGAAAGCCAAGGGTGGGTGGTCCAAGAGAAATCTGAGGGGGAGAGGAGAGCATTTTGATCTCAGAGTGTATTCCTAGGATATAAAGGGCGATGCCATGTGAAAGAAAATTCCTACTCAAAAATTTAATTAGGGCTACACCAAAGGCACACACCTCTTGCATCTCTCTTTTTTCTACAGTGTTCCTAGTTTTCAGTTACTACTGGTATTGCAATTAGACAAACAGCATAGGTTAAATGGACGTTTAGATAGTTCTATGAACTTGGCCATTGTTAACACTCTGAAAAAACAGAAATATTCTCAGGACAAAATAACTCACTGAAACTTACTCTCACATGTTTTAGAAAATAACTATTACAATAAAGACATGTGTTTGTGTGCATATATATACACATAGGTTTATTTATATGTGTATGTATATATGTGTTTGTGTCTGTATGTATACAGAGAGAGAGAGAGAGAGACAAAGAAGAGACAGAGAGACAGAAATAGAATAAATGATACAGCAGATTATTAAAGTTGATGAATCTGAGTGAAGTGTATAGAGTAGTCCTTCATAATATTCTTGTAAATGTTCTACAAGTTTGAAAAATGTTCAAAGTAAACAAATTTTAAAAAGTATGGGTTATTAAAGAAAATGTGGCACATATACACCATGGAATACTATGCAGCTATAAAAAAGAATGAGGTCATGCTGGAAACCATTATCCTTAGCAAACTGACATGGGAACAGAGAACCAAATACCTCATGTCCTCACTTATAAGTGGGAGCTAAGTGGCGAAAACATATGGACGAGTAGAGGGAAACAACACATACTGGGGCCTTAGATAGAGTGGAGGGTAGGAGAAAGGAAAGGATCAGGAAAAATAACTAATTGGTACTAGGCTTAATACCTGGGTGATGAAATAATCTGTACAACAAACCCCCACAACACAAGTTTACCTATGTAACAACCCTGTACATGAACCTCTGAACTTAAAAGTAAAAAAAAAAAAAAAAAAAAAAAAAGTATGGTAGGATCATGTAAACGTTGTACTGTAGATCCATGCTATAAGAAAATTCAAGTATGAAAGGCCATATTTACCAAGCTTAGGTGGATGAACAGGTGTGTTATGCTAGGATGATCAATATCAAATTTTACCAAGAAAATGGCAGAAGTCAAACACCTGTTTTCAAGCCACGTTGAGTTATAATAGTGAGCCTGGTAAAGTTTATGTTTCCTGGAAGGATACAGTCAAGGCCCCGACAGAAGCTGATCCTAATGTCTGGGTAAAATCCATTTTTTTGTCTGAACACAAGGCATTGCCTTCTACTTCTCCCTTCAGTGTATGTAAAATTTATAACAAGGAAATTAAGAAGGTAATCTACCTTCTGCATCCACCTTCACAAAGGTCAACTCTGTTATTTTCTCTTTTCTTATAAAAATTATTTTTTGTATCTTGTGCAGCCTCATCCTTTCTGTGCATATTATGTTGTTTTGGAAGAATATTTATATATGCAGACCCTAGTTCAAGTTAGGACAGTAGTAGAGAAATTGACAGATGTGGTGATGTTAGGATAATTCAGTAATGACATAAGAGTCTAGATGTTTAATTTGGCCCCTCTTCCCCTGTCCCACTAAGAATGAAGCACAAGGGAAACACCTTTAAACGGTCTATTAAATAAAATTCTACGAGGATTTAGCTTTTGCTCTTTTTTACCTGCTGGATCAGAGGCTGTTCTGGGCATCATTGCAGCCTATTAGAGTTTCCAGTAATCCTCTCTCTACAAAGGACTGCATCCTCAAATACTAAGAGGGTCCAGGTGGGTATGTACAAGAGCAAGCCTGGCCTGGCATTGTAAACAGGGTAGTTGTTACCATGCTTCAGTTACTGCACCCAAATAAGATGTGAAAATTTGGGTCCAAGGTTTTCAAGTCTAGAGAATTGGAAATCAAATCTGTTTGGCTGAAAGATACTGATTTCTTAACGTTCAAAATTAATTTACAGAGTTCAAAAATCTATGCGTAAGCCAACATTATGCAGACACACAAATCTCGTTTTTGACTTGGATTTGACTGTGGGCTTCTTGTTAATAACCATCTCTGCTTAGTGGTCCTGTTATGGACTGAATTGTGTTTCCCCTAAATTCTTATGTTGAAGCTACAACACCCAATGTGATTGTATCAGCAGGTAGAGCCTTTAAGGAGATTATTCAGGTTAAATGAGATCAAGAATGGAGCCCTAACACTATAGGATTAGTGTCCTTATAAGAAGAGAAAGAGGCTGGGAATGGTGGCTCATGCCTGTAATCCCAGCACTTTGGGAGGGAGAGGCGCCTCCTCTTTGAAGTCAGGAGACTGAGATCAGCCTGGCCACGATGGTGAAACCTCATCTCTACTAAAAATACAAAAATTAGCCTGATGTGATGGTGGGCACGGTGGTGTGTGCCTGTAGTCCCAGCTATTTGGGAGGCTGAGGCAGGAGAATCGCTTCAACCTGGGAGGCTGAGATTGCAGTGAGCCGAGATTGCACCACTGCACTCCAGCCTGGGCAATAGATTAAGACTCAGTCTCAAAACAGAAAAAAAAAAAAAAAAAAGAGGAAAAGAGTGTGCACACATTCTTTTTTAAAATCTTTTTTGAAGTCAATATCTGAATAGAAGGATATTCTGTCATAATTATTTATAATATGGCTTTATTGCTGTCTGTGTCCAAATAGGGATTCTTAACCTGGGGTTCACACCTTTCCAATTTCATGGATATAATCCGGTGCCCATGACCTTAGTGGGCAAACTTGGCATTGCTATTTGCACTAACTTCTAACCAAAATGCGGCACTTTTTTGCAGTTGTTGGCAACAAGCCGCAGTAGGATAAACAGTAACTGTGACTTTGTCACTAATGAAAACTGCAATATTGCCAAATCATATTAAAATTGTTGCAGCTATTTGAAATAATCATCTACGCTTACGGTTTTGAAATTAGAATTATTGGATTCACAGTTAGTTATTATTTTATTCATTATAAGGAAGGATATATTATATCACAGACATGTCTAATATTTTGATAACTGTATTTTACTATAATTGGCTTCCTCTGCTATTCTATGTACTTTATTTTTTTCATTTGGAAACAGTATACTAACCGGGATTCATAGGCATCACCATGCTGCAAAGCACCCATGGCACAGAAAATTTTAAGAAATTTCTGATCCAAACTAGTATTTCCAGATTACTATGAATAGCCTGGCCTTTGTCACAGAGTAAACTGAACTCTGTCCTCTAAGCAAAGGTCTCCTAATGAATAAATGGAGCGTGAGCTCAAGCTGTGTAAGGAAGTGTATTGGATACGCTTGTGTTGCCAATACTAATTTATAGTACCGGGCTCCTGATAAGACGTGGGTCCAGTCAGGAGGGCCACCAAGCTACTGTGTTTTCCATTCAAGTAGCCCAACGTGCCCTCAAGCTACCCCCTTTCTGTCATAGCAAAATTTTCTCAGCTAAGCCAGTCTTCTCTTTTTCCATCAGTGCTGATTCAAGTTTTCTCAGCGGGATCATAAGCTTCAAAAAATGGGTCTGTCTTGTTTTCAGCTGAGCCCACAGTATGGAGCAGAGTTCTGGAACTCAGTACATACTTGGGATGCACGGATGAAAGCCCAGCAAAGCACAGGGTGACGGAGCCACCTCATAACCCAGCAGAGCAGAGCATGTTGCTTGCATGAGCCTTGCTTATCCTGTGTTTATGTCTTCATCTCTGTTTCCTCATCCAATGCCATGATTATCTTCTTTTCCTTGATTCTCTGGTTTGATTACACTTAATGTTTAGTCCTAAGCCACATCTTGCTTATTATCAGAATAATGCTATTTTTTTTTATTTTCCCAAAAATTCATTGCTTACTATTTGCCAAACATTATGCTAAAGCCACACCTATAATATCTTATTGAATCCTCCTAACAAACCTGTGAAGTAGGATTATGACTGTACTCATTTTTCAGGGGAGAAAACTGAAACTTAAGAGACTACCTAATTTGCTCAAAAATATATGTTGCAAATAGCAGAAAGAGGACTCTAATCTAGCTCTCTCCAACTTCAGAGAGAAGTTGGGTATGCCTCCTCACATGACACTTGGAAAATACACAACTTCTTTGAATCATGAGTTAATCACCTATTACATGAGGAATGAATGATTTATTAGGTCATCTTCCACAGTCTATAGCTTTCCAGGTGGGGAGGGAGAGCATATTTTGTAATGGCTTCCATGTATAAGCAAGTTTAGACTTTTGTTGTTGTCTACAGTAACTCGATGAGTAAATTAGATGAGGAAATGAATTCAGAAAGATCAAGAGACTTGGCCAAGGTTATATAACTTGTAAGCAAAAGAATTTGAATCCTAACCTGGCTTTAATCTACCACACTTTGGTACCTCTATGATCCCATCAAGCTCTCCAGGCCAGATGAGGTATAAGATTAACACAAATAAGCAAAGGAACCAAAAGACGTAGATGTTCATGATCAGCAACTGACTTGAGTTGCGGTACCATACCTGATTACACATGATATCCTGAGTAAAGTGTGGCTAAAGCAACTCCTGAATGCATACCTTCTAAATTTGCCCCCGGCTGGATCTCTTCACTTTTATCTCCTCGTCCCAGTTCCTGGACATTGAACACCACATGATGGGCTGGAGACAACTCCTGCACCGTAGCCTCCAAGTCTCCTTTAGCAATGTCCATCTAGAAAAACAACAGAGAAATGACAACATTTTGATTGTGTTCTTTATTAAGGTATCTTTGAAAATCCAAAGTAATGATCACTTTTTAAAGTTATCTAATTTTAGTGGAATTTTATCCATCAGATCTTAATTGGCATCAGAATAAAAGTTAAACATTACAATCCTTGATTCTACAGGAAGAGGAGGGTGAGAAAATGCTTTATTTTCTTGTGGTTCGCAGGCTTTTGGGGAAAACATTTCTCTCTCATCTGTCATTCCTGCGAAGAAAAAATCTATACAAATCTTGTCAGGGAGAGCACTTCACATCCTTTTTGGCAATACACGTGGTTTGAAGTTGAGGGTAGGGCTTTAGACATAAAATTTCCCCAGATTTTAAGGCAAGTTGTTTTAGTGATGTTGTAAGAATCGTTCATAAAACCTGGTGTTGGGTACCTTTGAAATAAATGGCATTGTTTTTCAATGTCATTCCCTCTTGCCACTTTAATTAAAACAAATAACAAACATGTTCAAAAAAATGAAAAACAATTGGCAGCTTCACCCATTTTGTGTGCTTCCCAATTTCTCAAGGCTTTTGAAAGAAAAGAAAGTATGAAGTAACATTCTGTGATCTAGGCTCTCTGCTTTTTGCAGATTTATCCCTCATTCTCATGAGATCCTTGGGGCACAGAAAAACGACTCACCCATCCCTATTTATCTTCCTGAGTTCTCAAACAGTTTAGCCTGGAGTGTTGTGAAAACAAGTGAGCAGAAAGTTTGGAACAAAAAATGACCTTAGTCCTCAGGGAGGTGTCACAGCTGTGTTCTGGGGTCTGTTGATGATCACCTAATGGGATGGAGGAAGATCTTTCTTAGAACTGAAAAGGGCCCTGTGTGCACTAGGCAGCCTCACTCTAGCTACCTGAGGCTGGGTATGTGACTAGAAGGTATCCACTTAGCACAGCAGGATAATAAGCTACATGACCCTGGGCAAAACCCCAGATGACTCTCAGTGTCTTCATCTGTTTTGCCAAGATAAACAGCCCTTCCCTCATAATGGTGTGCAGAATGTAAGTTCCATAATGTCAGGAAATAATTTGTTTCGTTGTCTGAAATATCCTGGTTCCTAGCATATGGCATATAGTTAGTGCTCAATAAATATTTGTGAATAAATAAAAGATGATAAAGTTCTTTCCATAGTTACCAGTCTAATAAAGTACAATAAATGATAGTTGCTATTATTGTAATTTTCCCCACATCTTCAAATTGGCCCCAAGAAGACTAAACAGGTCAGATGATTGACAATGCTTTCCTTCTGTTACCTGGAGCTGTATTCTTTTAAACATTTTCAAGTCAGTGAAAATTTCAAAGACAAATTCTAAATACTTGTTGAGTACAATCATTATGTTCAATGTCAGCAGTTATGTAAAAAAAAAATTATGAAAAGAGTATATTTGTATTTTAAACGGAAAAAATGCATGCTGACACTTTTCACCTTCCAAAGCTTAACAAGCCAAGCCATCTCTTTGGTTGGGTTTTACAGCTAAAATGATGGGGAGAGTTTTAAGAATTTCTTCAGTAATCTTCTTACTCCAATTTTGGCCAACCTTCCTAATATTTTATTTGGCTTCCACTTACCTCACTTATATAAGGCTTGTTAAACTTTGTTAGAATTTAAGGGATGTTTCCCCCTCTTCATTAGATATTTTCTGTCTTTACAATGTTTTCATATGTGTCTTAGTTTGTTTATTTTGCTATAAAGGAATACCTGAGGCTGAATAATTTAAAAAGAAAAGGCTGGGCATGGTGGCTCATGCCTGTAATCCCAGCACTTTGAGCGGCAAAGGCAGGCGGATCACGAGGTCAAGAGATCATGATCATCCTGGCCAATATGGTGAAACCCCATCTCTACTGAAAAGACAAAAATTGGTTGGGCGTGGTGATGTGTGCCTGTAATCCCAGCTACTTGGGAGGCTGAGGCGGGAGAATCACTTGAACCTGGGAGGTGGAGGTTGCAGTGAGCCGAGATCGTGCCACTGCACTACAGCCTGGGGACAGAACAAGACTCCATCTCAAAACAAAAAAGAAAAGACATTTGTTTGGCTCATGGTTCAGCAGGCTGTGCAAGAAGCCTGGCACCAGCAACTGTTCAATTTCTGGTAAGGGCCTCAGGCTGCTTCCACTCACAGTGGAAAGGGTAGGGTACCCATAGTGTGCAGAGATCCCATGGCAAGAGAGGGAGTGAGAGACGGGGGAGGTGCCAGGTTCTTTTTATAATAACAGCCACCTTTTGTGGAAACTCGTTTCCCCCATCCTTGCAAGAGAACATTAATCTATTCATGAGGGATCCACCCCCATGAAATCAGAACCTTCCAAGAGGCCCCATTTCCAACCTTCGGATCAAATTTCAACAAGAGGTCATTAGGTTTGGAGGAACAAATATCCAAACCATAGCAAAACTGTCTGATCATCTTCCATGTCTTAAGTCCTGCTTTCAGCTCACAAAGGGAGGGATCTATACTAAAGTAGGAGTCTTCATTTAACTACTAGTGTGCAGAAGTGAATTGAGGCCAAGAAGAGGTTGAGATAAGCGAAGAGGGTTTGGAATGGATGGGAGCAAAGAGAGACAAGTTGAAAGGCAGTCTGGCCTTCTCTGGAGAGGTGCAATAGCATTGGATAAAGTTTAAGATAGCAGGGCACAATTTTAAAAAGTGTATTATAAAGTGACCCCACATGAAGTATTTATGAAAGCTGCAGATCCCTGGGCCACAAAACAGAAATTTTAGAATAGAAGACAAATATCTACAAACAGGCATCCATGTGGAAATCCTTCGGACTAAAACATGCAAACCCGGGACCAACTTAGACGAGCAATGAGAGCTTTGGGACACAGCCGTCAGACCCAGGGACCACCCCAATTCCTTTTTATTAAAAGTGAATATACAATCTATTGAACGTTTAAACTTTATTAAGACATTTACAAAATGGCAAAGTAATGGAGATTTAACCCTATCTAGCATATAATTGCTTGAGGAGACATAGTAACAGGGTCCAATTTATGCTTAGCACTAATTCAATTCTTTATGGAATTAGCGGGGCATGGTGGCTCACACCTGTAATCCTAGCACTTTGGGAGGCCGAGGTGGGTGGATCGCTTGAGGTCAGGAGTTTGAGACCAGCCTGGCCAACATGGTGAGACCCCGTATTTTGAAAACACAAAAATTAGCTGGGTGTTGTGGAATGCACCTGTACTCTCAGCTACTTGGGAGGCTGAGGTAGAAGAATCTCTTGAACCTGGAAGGCGGAGGTTACAGTGAGCCAAGGTTATGCCACTGTACTCCAGCCCGGGAGACAGAATAATACTCTGTCTCAAAAAAAAATTATTTATAGAATAAATACAATACTAAACAAAATGCATTCAAATGCTTTCTAAAATATTAATTTTAAAGGCCTTTCTATTCAGGCTAATGATAAACACAATAAAGGCAAATAGGCTAGTTTAACATAATTGGCTGCTTTTTCACAGCACTTACATCTTTTAGTTAATGTATATATTATTAAATGATAGAGAACATCTAATGCAACAATTTCTACAGAACTAGGAAATCAATTTCTAAGAAAGAAAGATTTTACAAGCCGAATCCTAGCAGTCTGCCTCTTTTCTTTTTATATGTAGTATTTTGTAATACTTCTTCAAATATCTTAGATAATTTCTAGATAATGTAACCTATCTATGTACAAGGTGATAAAAAATCAATATGCATTCCTAAATGTAATAAAAAAGAAATAGAAAAGCAATGTATAATAAATATGCATTTCTATATGTAAATGTTCAGCTACAATTAAACTGGCATACAGAGAAGCAGCTCGTGTGTACACTGAGATGTGATATCACCATGAATGTAATCGCTGTAAAAAGGATAAGTCCAGGTGTTTTGTGTTGGCAATTCAAAACTGAGGCACCAATGCTATTAGCAACATAATTTTCCAAAATGTTAAAGACTCTTAGTAAAGTTTAGAACAAAAGACAATCTTCCCTTACATTGTATTGCGGTTGCATTACTGGCAAAATCAATTACATATAAAAAGAGTGTTAAAAATACTTTGTCCTTATAGATGAGATGGAGTTAGCTTCTTAGCTCAAATAATTACAATCAGGTTTTCAGCTGCAAGAATGCCCAGCAAGACATTCAAACTTCATGCCAAAAGCAGAAGGCAGAACAGTTCATTGTGTGGTTTCTTCTATGCAGGAAATCTAACCTCCCAACTCCCTTCTACTATATGTGAGCAGTAATCCCTTCATACACCGATTGCTTTGGCAACTAAAAGAACCATATTTACCCAGATTTCTACTCTGCTGCCATTTGGAACTGCTAGAGAGTTAAGAACCAGGGAGAGACATCTGAGAGCAGAGCCTGATGAAGACTTCTTGGAGTCTTCAAGCCATAATGAGCAGTGTCTGCCATTTTCTATGGACCACCAGCGATGTGTGTGTTAAGTTCTTCATATCCAGTAGATAATGTCACTGTCATAAAAACTTTTTGGCATAGATATAAAGCCCCCACTTTATGGATGAAAACACTGATGTTTAAGGTTAAATAGCTTGTCCAAGGTTACCGAGTGGTGCATGGTCAGTGTATAAACCTAAGTGTGTCTGATGTCAAAAGCGTAACTTTCCCACTGCACCCTGCTGTCTGCCAGAACGAGAGGACAGTGCTGACCGTCAGCAGTGCCAGTCTACAACGAACAGAGCACAGACGAAAAGAGACAACTTAGAGGTTTGAGTATAAAGTGTAGGAAATGAGGTATATAACATTTAAGCCTGGAAATGGGTATACTTTTTTTTTTTATTCCTAGGACTTTAGTTTGCAGGATTGAATCACATTAGCCTGGAATGAAAATGGGTTTGGATTTTGCTTTTGTTATGATTATTCTCAAACACCCAAGTGTGCAAACTCCTCTAAGTATTGCTTTGTGTTTGGGGGCAGTTAGTTTGACATAGACTTTCTCAATACCTAATCCATCCTCAGCTTTAGATATTTCCTGTGCCCTTGTGCCTAAGAGAAGACCTCTTTTTTCCAAGCTCTTGATCTTGCTCCAACTGGACAATCACCTGCTACTAGACAATTTCTAGTCTGATGGGGGAGGTAGGAGGCTGTATCCAGTCTTCCTGGTTCAGCCCTCAGATGTAAGTGAATGTTGTGTCTCTGGACCATGATGTGGGGCCTCGTCAGTAATGCTGCCTACCTTTCCTTTATTCAGAGAGATCCAAAGATCTGGGCTTCAAATGTATTCCTGCCTCTTCCTCTGGGATTCAGTAGGACTTCACCTATTTGTTGACAAGCTTTGTTGCCTTTCCCCCAGTGGTTTAAGACTTTCATTATTAACACACCAAATTTTGCTAAATTTTTCATAAGGATCAGTATCATTTTGAAAATGTGAGGGAAAAGAATCTGTTCAACCAGAAAAAGTATGTAGAATTCATCCAAGTGTAGAGGTAGCTCCAAAGTTTTTTTAAAAACCAAGAAACCATAAATCCACAGTAGCTAGCCAAAGTAAAGGAAAGAGGCAGGAGAAGAGAAAGAAAATAAAAGACAGAAGACAGAAAGTGAGCAAATTCCTGATTTTAAATTATCTCGACTTGGTGTGCCTTATTAGTTTCCATCCAGAGTTTTGTCATAGAGATGCTTTTATTTCAGCTCTCCAAAAATGTTCCTAAACCTTAAAAGACCCCACGGTTCATTTTTGGTTGCCAGGGAAACTGCCTGGATTTGCATCGACTTTCACTGATTCCTGAGGGCAGTCCCTGACAGATGTGAGGGCCTGAAAGGGAACCAGCCCCCAAAGGCTACATCCCTGACAGCATCAGCCCTCATTCCATTTCCAGATCCAGTCAACTTGCTTTCTCATATCCTTTAAATTCTGAGCTGTCCCTGAGGGGAACAGACCTACAGTCTTCTTTTATGGTGTGTTAATTTTGGTAATACAAGGGCCTTACTTGCACACTAAGAATTCTTGTGTCACTTTCTTTTCTTTTTTTTTCTCTTTTGGCTGCATTTATTTTGTATTTTATAAATTATATCAATACAACCTTATAACTGGGAGATAATCTGACAGAATAAAACTAAGGTGAAGATTGGAGTGGTAATTATTTTTTCTTGCTCTACGGCCTCTAGGAATGACATATCTGTATTCATTATTTTTCCTCTATTTATTTTAATAGTTTTCAAGCTAGTTCTTTAAAATTAGCCACAGAATACAATAGGTGAACTTAAAGGAAAACGAAGACATGATGAAGTGGGTAAATGCAGATGGAAGTGGTTACTGATCTGCAGGTTTAGTTGATTAAAAACAAAGCCAATATCCATTAAGGCCCTCTTGGGGGAAAAAAATCAAAACTCTGATGGTAGACACTTAGATTTAAATTCTACTTAAGTTCTCCAGATGGCAGTTTTGGAGGAACAAAGAAGAGACAGCAAAACATTCTCTTTCTTTTACTCTGTTCTATAAATTCCAAGATAGAAAATGTTCAAAATATACTGAATTAAATCAGGTAAAGGCAATGTGGCTCCCAATATTTGACCTCCTCAGGGAGGCAATTTCCTCATCAGTGAAAGACGGAACACAGATTGACTTTCTAAACCTATTTTTCTTTGAAATACTATGATTTTACTCAGCTATTAGAGAAAATGGCATTCTGGAAGCCATCATTAGACCCAAACATGGTTGCTATCCTTTGCTCTGAAACATAACATAGGGAACATGTGTTGTTTTTGCTGCTGATCATCTACTCAACCTTCTTCTTTGAAGCATACCCTTTTACACTGTGGGGGACCATCCCTTTATAATTCTCATTCAAGCTGCTTCTGGTGGATCTTCCTGGACCGCCCCTAGGGCCTGGAGTGAGGTGTGGCTCAGTACAACCAATCAGAACATCACAGGTTTCTCTCTACAGTAAGTGGTTCAGAAAAGGTCATGTGATCTAATCACAGTGAATAAGAAGCACAGAAAATTTCACAGGCAGTGCTTTTTGGAGCTATAACATAGCTTCCTTTTTCATTATAAGGAAAGATCCTAAAGCTTCATGGACCTTCACATAGAAAATGAGGATATAACATGGAGAGATGACTTGTTTGGGTTCTGATTCCACACATGTGAAGTGAGTTCTACCTTAGGACTTTTCAGTTATATGAACCAAAAAATTCCCTTTGGGTTTAAACCAATTTGGGTCAATTTTTTCTATTACTGCATCAGAAAGAATCTTAGATGATGTATATAGAATGCATCAAACATAAGCAACATATTTGATGTTCAAAAGTTTAGTAGGAATCATTCATTACAATTATGCCAAGGGAATACTTAGTTTGATGTATTTGGAAATGAAGCTGAATACAATTGAAGGCAAAGCTTCCTTCTAGATACTCTTTTTCTCAGTCACTTCCCTGTGAAAATATAATTATTGACCTAGGTAGCTGCTTAGTCCATTCTTGTTTTAGTTTCTGTGATGAATCATGCTTCTGTGTGTAGAAACCGAAGGCTCCCCATTGACACGCTAGGCTTCATATCCTAGTGACAGTAACCCAGCTGTCACTTTTAAATGTGACCACTAGAAAGAACCTAAGGTAATTACCAAATCCTTGTTCTCAGACTTTAGGGAATCTTAAGACTCAAAAACATTAAGGGACTTCCTCAGGAACACACAACTAGAAAGGACCAAGGTCTAGACTAGAACTTGGTCCTTTGGCTACCTAATCAATAAAGCATATCCTGATAAGCAGTTCATAGGATGACAGGATCAGTTTGTCCATAAGTCAGCTTTGCCACTTTTCTGTACTCAAGTGTTAGTGCTGATTTTAATGGGCAAGAAAAGTTCAAAATGTCAAAAAGAACTTTAAATAATTTCAAGTAAAGATCTTACTATGAACGCTGATCTTAACTCTTCAGTCTCTAAATGTTAAATCACAATAGCAATATACTTCTTTTAATTTCTTTTTCTTTTTTTTCTTCTTGAGACAGAGTTTTGCTCCTGTTGCCCAGGCTGGAGTGCAATGCTGCGATCTCTGCTCATCACAACCTCCGCCTGTCGGGTTCAAGAGATTCTCCTAATCCCAGCCTACCAAGTAGCTGGGATTACAGGCGTGCGCCACCATGCCTGGCTAATTTTTGTCTTTTATAGTAGAGACAGGGTTTCACCATGTTGTTTAGGCTAGTCTTGAACTCCTGACCTCAGATGATCCTGAGGCCTCCCAAAGTGCTGGGATTACAGGTGTGAGCCACCGCACCTGGGCTTCTTTTAATTTCTTTAAGATTTAGTTTCTTTATTTGTAAATTAGTATAATAATAGTACATTTCTGCTCAGACTCTTTTGAAAACAACATTGAGTTAATACAAGTCAGCTGCTTAGCATATATCTTAAACAAAGTCAACACTTTAATATAATGATCACCAATATTACTACTATTTCTGATGCTATTACACTGCAACTAAATCTAAGACATGACCTTAAATACACAATAATGCTTGAATACATGTTCTTTACTTTAAAACAACTGAAATATGTTTTTGCATCAAATCAGTTCAGCTAGTTAAATTCCTTATCAGAATGCCCTTACATAAATGTAAGGAAGCTCAAAACATTTGTTGAATTGTATCTTTTCATTAGGCAAGAATCTTGTTTTAACCGCCTGTGTGAATTAACTCACTATGCTAATCTAACCAAATTTTCTTAGAGTTGCATTAAAACAATTGAGATTTGCACAGAATTTCTGTATCTTTACAATTTAAAAAGTTTATTCTGTTGACTTTTTAAAATAAAAATGTTTCCTTACATACTTTCTAGTCACTGAGCAAAGAAAATAAAACTGGAATCATTTCCTAATGAGCTTGAAAGAAATATGTGTCTAAAAAACCTTGGAGTCCCAGAAGTATCAATGCAAAACACTTCTGATGATAAAAACACTGTTATTTTTGAAAAACAGGAGGACTGTACAATTTAATTCAATAGATAAAATGCATTCAGTCAACAGGTCAAGTGCAATATTCTTGGCTATTAGACACTATAAAGCATCAGAAGAGTCCCTTTGGACCCAGGTAGGAAGAATGGGGTAGCAAACAGCACATTCTGCCTGGTGCAAGAACAATAGATAATGTCTTTACTTGTGTCCTCAGGAGAATGTCCCAAAACACCACACAATGTTCACTTACTATTAGTTTAGTCAGCTCTTACAATGTGACCTTGGCAGGAAGAGTCTTAGCTCTTAACCAACGAAAGTGTCTTTTGAAAAGCCAATTGTAATGTGTTTTCCTCTGTATTCTGAAGGAAAAGAAGGGAAAACTATTCTCTGAAAGGAAATGGAGCCCAGATCTGGAGAAATGCAAACTCCTAGAGACATAACCAAGATGGTAATATTGTGCTAAGATAATTCAGTGGTTTGGTCCTTTGGTTTCTGAGACTCTAAATTATGATGTTTCCTCTACCCTTGATTAGAAAAATAATGCAGAAGTTTCCTCTTCCCTTGATCAGAAAACTCAAAAGTTGGCTGGGCATGGTGGCTCACATCCGTAATCCCAGCACCTTAGAAGGCCGAGGTGGATGGATTACCTGAGGTCAGAAGTTTGAAACCAGCCTTTGCTAACACAGTGAAACCCTGTCTCTCTTAAAAATACAAAATGAGCCAAGCATGGCTGAGGCACAAGAATCACTTATACCTGGGAGGCAGAGGCTGCAGTGAGCTGAGATCACACCACTGCACTCCAGCTTGAGCAACAGAGCAAGACTTCATCAAAAAAAAAAAAAGAAAAAGAAAAGAAAACTCAAAAAGTTTAAGCAAGCACCAACCAGCCAAGATAACCAGTGTGATTATTTGGGAATATGTTCTTCAACTAATTTTTTCCCTGGTTTACAAAAGGGATGTCAAGCAGTCCTAAGGTCTTTGTTTTGCTTGCATTTAAATTATTATCATAATAATTTTAAAACATGGTTTTTAATGGCTTGTTACCAACCCCACTGCTGTTGTATTGATTTAAAGCACCATCATCTTTCACCTGGAAGATGGCAAAGTTCCTAACTAGTGTCCCCACTTCTGCCTTTGCCCCCTTCGGTCTACTTACAACATGGCAGCCAGAGAGGTTTAGCAGAGGTGCCTAACCCAATGTTAGACCACCTCCTCTTTGCTCAGAGCCTTCCCAGGACAATAGCTTCACATTACACTAGAGAGAAAGCCAATATTTTATTATGCCTCTCTAGACACCCTCAACATTTCTATCCGACCTCGTATCTTACTAGCTTCTTTCCATTCACTCTGCACTCGCCATACTGGCTGCTGGTCATGGAGCATATCAAGGGTGCTCTGCTCTCAGGCCCTACGCAGATACTGTTCCTTTGCATGAATATTTTTCTCCCAGATACCACATGGCTGGCTCCCTTACTTCCTTCAGGACATTCTACTCACCTCTCTCTTGTTTATTTTCATTGGCCATCTTATCCAAAGTTGTATTACTACCCAATCTTCTTTTGCTCTTCCCTCCCTTCCTCCCTCCTCTTTCCTTTCTCTTTCTTCTTCCTTCCCTCTTTTTTTCCTTCCTTCCTTCCTGCCTGCCTTCTTTCTGCAAGGTGTATTTTTGAAAGTGACTCCAGAAAGCACTTGAGGGAGTCAGGAAGTGGGACCAGATAGGAAGCGTGTTAATGAGTGGGTCACCACTATAGCCAATTTGTGTTCAATCCACTGAGAACTCCCAGAGAGACTTCATGGAATATGCCTCAGAGGTTCGTCTTGAGGTGCAGGGAAGCTCAGGTATTTACCCACTCAAGTTCTCTCCTAGGGCTGGCACACGCCCTCAAACAGAGAGACACATAGGAGGCCACTGGCATGTTGGGGAACTGTCTGTGGAGATCTCTGGGGATGGGGGGGAAGGCTCTGAGGGCAGTGGCTGTATCATCAACTGGTTGTCCTGCTTCCACTCTTGCCACTCACATCCTCCACAATGATCATTCCCAAAGTAATCCTCCTAAAACACCAAAAAATCTAGCTCTTCACCTGCTTGCTTAAAATCTGCCAGTGGCTCCTCATTGCCTTCAGAGTGAAATCCACATAGCATAGCTTAATGTCTTAAGGCTGGATCACCCCACTCCCACCCACTCAACCAGTCTCAACCCCTGCCTTTACACTAGCTGTGATGAGTTCTCTCTTGAGCCACACTCATGAGGTCCCTGCTCATGGAAGTCCACTCTGCTTGCGGTCCACTCATAAATATGTAACAAACCTTTTTACCTGAATGTCTGCTATACACCAGGCACTGTGCTAGACATTGAAAATACACTGAGGGATAAATCACGGTTTTCATCTTCAAGGGCTCAGTCTTTAAATTCTACCTGAGTCTTCTGACTCTTTTCTATGCTTATTATTTTTTTTTTTTCCTAATCGCTTGATATCTGACACTATATTTATTTTCCTCATTCCTCTTGCTTAGTAACTGGCTGGCCAGCTAGAATACAGACTTGTGGGGCAGATATTTGTATCTGTTCCCTTGAATCCTCAGCACCCAGAATAGAATCTGGAACTTAACAGGGGCCTAATAAATATTTGTGGAATGCTTTATACTAAAATTTCTTAATGAATGACTTTATAATATTCCATTGTTTTCAGGTGCCTTACTTTATCAATCACCTACTTTTCACTACTTATATTGCTTCCATATATATATTACATACAGACACACATACACACATACGTATGAATACTTAAGTAACACTTCAGTGAACTGTGAACATACAACTTTGCCCACATTTTAAATTACTTCCTTGTGATCAATTCCCAGAAGTGAAATTGCTGTGTTAAAACCAATTTACAATTTCACATCAATATATGCAAGACAATCTTAGCTTCTTCACACCACATCTGACATTGGATATAGTCATCCTTCTTCTCTATCTGATAGGTTAAAAAACTGGTATCTTGTTGTGCTTTTAATTTGCATATTTTTGCAAGTCCCATTACTTTTTGGAAACTGTTTGCTGTGGAACTATTTTATATAGTTCTCTAACATGGGTGGGGAGAAGTGATTATAAAAAGAGCCACATTGACTGAATGTGGTCCTTTCTTGGTCTCTACCCAGTTGTAATAAAAATATGACTGCAGCAAAGTGTCCTACTTGGAGATGATGGCAGCGTGGATGATCGATGATGTCATGTTTGCAAAGGGCAGCACCCCATCTTGGTTGCATACCCAACTGCATGTAAAAATCTTTTAGCAAGTTACTCCAGGATGGAACAGTTCAAGAGGAAGATTCTACTTTGGACCTGGTTAGAGTTTCTCAGTACCCCCAGCATTGGGCCATCTGCTTCTTATCTCAGAAAGCTGTTTAGAACCCTTGTTACCTGTGAAATGCTCCATCTTTCAATATTAACAAGCAAACCAAGAGCTCAGCATTCTAAGGTATTATATGCTTTCCTCCTCTTCCTTTCTGCTCTTTTTGAATCCGAAGTAAATACAGGCAGACAAAGTGAGAAATGTTAAACCAGCTTTAAAGAAGTCTCTATGCTTTTTGTAAACTTTGACTCAAATTGAGTGTACATGGACAGCTAACATATCAGCTTGGGGTTTTGAAATTCAAGCCCACCACATAGACCAATCTCACTGTATGAGAATCAATACCTTTAGGCATCATGAGTAGACAGTAGATCCCTGGACATGCCATTCACTCCTAACACAGCCCTCATTGGCCCCACCATGTGTTTTCAATGAATCACATCAGAATTCTGGCTGTAGAAATCTGAGGCTTATGCTCATTTTGAGAAGCCAATTTCTCTTTCCAGTTTAAAAATTTATTAGCAAAAGAATACCATCAAAGCCACTACTGCTATGATATCAACTAGCTTAAGGAATGTGTAAGAGAGGAATTTTTCTTTAATGTTTTCTCAGAATTCCTCCCATTTATGAATTTGTCCAAAAGGTAGGCAATATTCAAGTTTTGTTTAAAAAAACTTTTTTTATGTTATGAGTTTTAAAAATAGACCATTAATTAATTTTAAAATAAACCCTTTTAATGTTCAGATCTTTGTTGAAGTACTGGTTTTCCTTTGAGGCAAAGGGATATAATCTCTTCTTTCAATTTCTAGATTAGCTAAATTTTGAGATTGGGTCTTATCAAAGCAATCTGCATAGAAACAGAGAAGCTGCCTCTGTTCTCTGTGCCAAGCCCATTGTGTTTCAACCCAGTCAATGCTCATGAGAATCACAGGTCCCGAAGGAATGCCACACCATCAATGAACTGTGTTCTTTCTGCATTTAAAATGACATTTAAGTAAAAACTGTAGCTGTTTAAATTTGACTAGGAGGATTTCCTACAGACATTTTTTTCAGACCTCTGGGACAGTTAAAACGTGAGGTCTAGATTGAAATTTCGGGGGAAAAGAGAGTAAACCACATGAACCTCAACCTTTGCCTGGAAGAGAGAAATGGTCAGCATATAATCTGCAACATGGACCTTAGATCAATGCGCATTCATGGTTTTTAGCACTTTGCTTTATTCATCCACTCCTTCATTAAATGAGTACTTGCTTGAGTACATACAATGCTTCAGGTATGGACCTAGGTGCCTAGGAGAACATGGCTAATATACTACTGAGGGAGGTGCCCAAAATGGAAATTAGCAGGACACTTTAAAATGAGCATTTCATGGAAGAGATATGGAAGGAAATAAAGACAGTGTATTGATGGAGAATAGCCAAGATGGATGCAGTTTAATCACAGTGGTCATAGAGGGCTTCTGGGAATAAAAGGTATTTGAGAAGAGGTCTTAAGAATGAGAAGGTGGAGGTTATTCTAATTCCTTTTTATTCATAGTTGTACAACAACTCAGAGCCTCAGGACTTACTTGAGAGAGTCAATATTCTCCCATGTCTAAAAGGGATATGCTGCCGTTCAGTTTCCTTGGTAACTTTAGAGGACCAGCAGCTCCCTGTCACCTGCCATTCTAAGGGATTGGAAGGCAATTGTGGGCAAAGGGTTAATAAAGCCCTTTCCCATTCTGCATAAGAATTTAACCTTTTGGTTAATTCTGGAGCTCTGTTCCCCTGGTAACCTGATGAGGATAATATGTCAAGTGTTGCTAGGCAACATTGCTAAGGATAAAATGACTTCACATTGGAAGATTACATTTAGACAGGAAGAAGTATATATAACTAATAGGAAGCCATGGCTATGGGCTTCCCTGAGAGCAATGAGTGCTCTTGTAACTGGGCATATATCTTGCATGCACCCTGAGAACGCTGTCTATGTTGTTACAAGAGCTATTTGCTCCTGTGGGGACTGGGTTGCTCATACTCTTGCCTGATATGGATCTGGTCCCCTAACACTTGAACTGTCACCTCAAGGGAGATGCTCTGATGAACATTATAATTGTTCTAGGGGCTGCTGCAAGGATTTACACAGAATACCTGCCCTCCTGGGAACTGTGAATTCTGAATCTCAACCTTCTTAGCAGACTGAAGTCACATGTGGCCCATGATGGGTTTTTAGTCTGAATATATGCTTGAACCTAAGAAAACTCCTGGCAGGCTCTGCAGAGCAACACATAGTGGAAATGGGAGCCTTAGAGCATTGAGAGGTTTTGGTGCAAAAGCCAAATGTAGTGTGATGGAATTGAGTTAGGAGGAAATTAACAAAGTTAATCACCACCTAAAACTTACTTCTTCCTGATGTCTTCATAGCCTTCTTTTCTCATTGATTCCATCAGCCATTTGGTGCGACTGACTTAGAAGACATCGAAATACTGCTGGATGCTGTTTAGGTCTGTCATTCTTAATCTCCTCAATTTCATAGCACAATGATCATTTGAAAATATTGCGGGAGAAAATACCAAGTGGTCAAATTTTATTCTATGAAGTAAGGGTACAAATAATTGCAGAAACAGCACATACTATCTACTCTCAATGTCATTTCAGAAAAGGAAAATAAAAGGGGGACTGGGCACCGTGGCTCATGCCTATAATCTCAGCACTTTGGCATCACGAGGTCAGGAGTTCGAGACCAGCCTGAACAACATGATGAAACCCTGTCTCTACTAAAAATACAAAAATTAGCTGAGTGTGGTGGCATGCACCTGTAATCCCAGCTTCTCAGGAGGCTGAGGCAGGAGAATTGCTTGAACCCAGGTGGTGGATGTTGCAGTGAGCCGAGATGGTAACACTGCACTCCAGCAAGACTACATCTCAAAAAAAAACAAAAAAAAAAAAAAGGAAATTTTAATACAAACATAGGAAGGAGATAATTCTTAGGTTGAGTAAATTTAGCTTTATAAAGCTTACCACATACAAGGAGACACAGTCTACCACATTGGGCAGATATAGAAAAAGCTCTGCCTTGAAGTCTTTAGCCATACTGTTTTTTTTTTTTTTTCCTTTTCATTGGTAATATTTAGGGGAAACCCCATCACAGACTGACACTGATCTATGGCCTAGATTCTAGGAATCTCTGGATTAGATGTCTTCAAAGCTGCTTTCCAGTCTGAAATTTTTTTATTCAATTCCTTCTCATTTTACAAAGTTCATTTCTGTCACTGAGCTTTCTGCAATGTCGCCAACTAACTCTCTTGTCTCTGAATTATTTATATAAATGCAATTGATACCGCACAAATTTGAATTTCTTAAATTATATCTTATTAACTAAATATCTCCTCTGTGATCAGCTTCTCAATTCAACATGATGACATGCTTTTTAAGAGAAAGAAACAATATTTTCACCATTATTTCACTGTAGCATTCACTTGGAAAAGTCCTAGATTAGATGGCGCAAGTTTTATCTGCAAAAGTCCAGATAATATTTTCAGTTTTATGGGTCACGTGGTCCCTGTTGCAATGACTCAATTCTGATGATATAGTGCAAGAGTAGCCATTGACAATAGGCAAACTCTGAGTATGGCTGTGTTCCAATAAAATTTTATACAAAAACAAAAGGCAAGTTGGATTTGGACTTCAGACAGTAATTTGTTCTAGGCAAAAGGAGAGGCACTCATTGACTAATTGCAATTGGACTAATGATTCCACCAAAATTATTGACAGCCCACTGTTTCTGCTTAGTACATCATTGATTCATAAGCTTTTCACTTTTATATGAGAAAACTATTTTTCTGGGAACAGAGTTCCAGATGTTGGAAAGAGGGAGAGAGAAAACACCCACCTAGGTAACCAAAACAAAATGTCAGGTTAAAATGTCATGGATAATTTCCTTTCATATTAATGTTCAGCTTTGCTTTGAAGAGCCTTTTCATAGATACCGAGGGTTATAGAGGTAAACATAGTTCTTTATAGTATTGATGATGGAGGAGAAGAATAGGAGATAGAAGTAGAAAGGAAAAGAGAAAATGATGAAAAGGAAGAAAAAGAGAAGGAAATAGAAGAGGAAAAGCAGAAGGGTCCAATTTATTATTCAGGGGGATCATTTTAAGCTGTATTATTTTGCTTATTTTAATCTCTAATACATCATTGACTATAATGAGAGAATGATTTAGATGAGAAGGCCTCATAATTTCTTCCCCTGAAATTACACTGATTCCTTATCAGAAGAGATTCATATTAATACTAGGGTTGATTTGGGGTTTGGCCTTCACAGAGTTTATTGTGTTTTGTAAAGCACTCTAGACAGCTGCTCCCTAGGGATGGTATGTAAATTTTATGATTGATTGATTGATTGATCTGGGGCTGTCCTGCTGTTTTTAAAACATTTTAAATTGCCAGCAGTGGTTCTGACCCACTGTGCAGATATTAGGAGGCAGCTACCAGTTTCTATTTTTAAATGACAGCCCAGTGCAAGCCTATTGTTTTAAGCTACTGTGTTCCCATGGGGAATGGATGAGAATTGATGGCCAAAAAACTGGTAAAAGTCAACTCTATTTACCTGTGTAGGAGTTGCAAGGGAGCACACCTTTGCAGTTCATCTGTAAAGAAGTGGCACGTAATCAGCCTGTCACCAAATTCATTTGACACAATATATTCCACAGCAAGGTGTTTATTAATAGAACAACAAAAGGAGTGTTTTGTTCTCATTGTTGGACACAATACCAGTGCAGATTCCTATTCCCTAACCATTATGTCCTCATGTTAAAGGCAGTGTGGCTACAACTTACAGAATATTTGTTCCTTTTAAGGCAATGGCTCAGACTGTCTTAGCAATTTTCAGCAAATAGTCTCCAATTACATATAAATTCTATCTCCCAATTAATGATTATATGGCAAATACATGAATAAACCAGCAATCACCCCTGCACACTATAAAATAAGCTAGATGAAATAATAATAAAATGTTTTAAATGGGCATTTATATTTGAGGCTGCCCAACACACATGCCTCCTTTTGGAGAATGGCAACCCTTCTCTAGTATATCTCTATTGCAGTCTTCTTGAGGGGTAGGCCCTCAAGAGCCCTTGTCCTCTTTTTGCCAAAGGCCAATCTAAGGTAGTCCAAAGGCCAATCTAAGGTAGTCCAAAGGAAATTTCTTTTCTGGTATTTGAATCTGTGTGAAGTTGCACAAAGATGAACTATCCAGGAAAGTTTCTTCACTGCAGAGCTCACGCTTTGAAATGTTATCAAAACATTTTTGTGCTCACTCTAGCTCCTGTCCTCACCTAAGGTCTCTAGCTTTCCTTGGATTCTATAAACTGTGCACCTCTTACTTCAAGTACCTTCCCTCTGGCCTATGTTGGCCAGATCCAGTTTCTGTTGCTTGCAACCAAAGGACTCTAATTGAGTCAATGAGGGAGTAAGAAATTAAAGAAAAACAACAAATAAAGTTTAGACCCCACACTTCTTTCTCTGCATGCCAGAAAGATTCATAAGCACAACATTAAAGTGACCTTTTTAAATGTAAAAAGAAAAATGAAAATGTTATAGCCTAAAAAATGTTTAGGATTCAAAAACCTTTTAAAAATCATTCTCTAAATAATCAATTTATACTTACATACATTGCATGCGGCCATGTGTTTGGTCATTTGAAAGAAATTCCCATTTGCTTTAAAAGAATGCAATGATTGTAAAACCCACAAAAAATCAGGATTAATATGGTTCTATGGGTCTATTTTACAGGGGAGTTAGACAGGAAGTTGAGTGACTTTCCGTCATATGAAATCTTCAGTGGATGTGGAAAAAGAAATTAGGTTTCCGAACTTCATTTTCCGGCATCTTCCTTAAAATACTCTACTTCTGAGTTAAGTCAGTTGTGAGTGATTTATTACCGATGTTGTGTGTGATTGCTTTGCTTAGCTGTAACCTTTTACTTTCAAGTTGTCATCTAATTTTGTGTTTCCTTAAACTATTATTTCAGCTACCTGGAGTATGTACCTTTTCTTTAGTTTTTTTGTTCAGTATGATTTAATGTAGGCAAATCAATTTTCCAAAAATATCTCTCTGGTTCAATAGTTTCTACATTGAATATGGTAATGTGACTCTTAATGAAAGCATTTTTCTCTCTCATTCTGGTGAATCCTTATCTCTGTTTAAGAACGATTAAATAACTGAATCATGATGCCTTCTCTTTAGGTGAAAATGAGCTCTGCATTCGTAATTTAAATATATGGGCCTGGAAATGTACTTCTCTGCTTTCCGTGCACTGCATTCTGTGAAGAGTAATTATATGCTTTCACTGTTCAACAGCAATGAACTTGTAATGCAATAATACTCTAATCAATGCCTTATGCTTATATGCAGCCAGACTATCACTCCCTTTAATTTGCAGTACACTGACTTCTCAGAGGAGCATACAAGAATGAAAGCCTGTTTTCTTTCTTAACTATAATTGTGTATTTACCTTTAACCCTAGGATTTGATCATAATAAAGGTTGAATTGCTCATTGTCCATCAATGGAGCTTTGTGTTCATGGATAAGACGCCTAATTGAGGGTATATTTGGCCACCTGAACTCACAAAGATTAAGCAATTTAGAATGAAAAGCAGTCACAGCGGTACTTTATGGGTGTAATTATCCTTGTAGCAGTTTAGATTTTCTGAACCAGAAACCCAATTTTAAAACAATCTTCATCTAACACATTTTCAAAGAGAGCCAAAGAAGACAGGAAGCACTCTTGTATAGTGGAATAAACACGTTGCAAAATATTACAAAAACTGAATTCTAGTTCTGGAACTAACTGGTCAGTGATCTCAGGTAATTCTCTTAACCACTTTGGGCCTAAAATTTATCTATAAAGTCTAATAAAATACATACTATATAGTCTAAAATATTTTAGTGGACACCTATGTAATAAATTATATAGTTATAAAATCTTAGAAAGGCATAAAACATTGAAAAATATATAAGGCATTCTTATTAATAACTAGGCTGCCATGGCATCAGGAACTAGTCTAATCTATCACTAGAATCTGACATGGACTTCACTTCCTACCTATTCACCCTGTAGAAGACATTCTTCCTCACCCCACTGGGCATCAGCCATACCATTTGGGTGGGAATGACCAGCTCCCAAGTTGGAATAAAATGATCAGCACAAGCTCATCTCTCTTGCCGGTATTAGTTCAGGGGTTAATACCCAAGCACAAGGATCTCTTGAGAAATGGTGATTGGTTCAGGAGTGAGTCCAGGATTTAACTGATCCAATGAGACTGAAGCATAAAACCTTGTGTATAAGGGAGAAAGGAAGAAAATAGCACTTTCGCTCTAGAGGATGTGTTGTGCAGATATGAGATGGGAACAATTACAGCCAGCTGTTGTGCTACCATAGGAGAAAACAGCCAAAGAAGAGCAAAAGTTAGAGCTTCAGGGAAGTAGCTTCCAAGCCCTGATTCAACTTTTTCTAAAGCCTGTCCTACCTCTGGATTGTTTCAATCATGGGAGCCAAAAACTTTCCTTTATTGTTTGAACTGAGCTTTTTGATGTGTCAACTAAAAGCAGTGACTTACATAAGGGAACTTCAAAAAGTTCATGGAAAATGTGTATCATAAAAAAAAAAAAAACTATTCATGGATGTCCACATTTTCTTTGCACCAAATAAACTCATACTGACTTGTTGTAACATGTCTGAAACAGGGTCTAGTTTGAGGCATTAAAAAAGAATAAGGCATCAGTTTGAAAAGTGCCTCTATCAGAGCAACATGAATTCTGCTAAAACTGAAGCAAGAAAAAACATCAAATTTATAGTGAGCTTGGGTGAAAGAATGGCGAAATCCTTGATGCTTTACCAAAAGTTTAGGGGGACAATGCCTCAAAGACACCAGCAGTTTAGAAATGGATAACTCATTTTAAGAAATGGTGGACAATGTTGAAGATGAAGCCTACAGCTGCAGATCATCCACATCAGTTTGCAAGGAAATGCTCATCTTGTTAATGCCCTAATTGAAGAGGACTAATAAGCAGCAGCACAAACAATAGCCAGCACCAAAGACATCAGAAATGGTTCAGCTTACACAGTTCTGCCTGAAAAATTAAAACAGAGTAAACTTTCCACTTCATGTGTGCCAAAAACATGGTGCCCAGATCACCTGCATTGAGAGCAGTAATGGTCTGGAGCCCACTTTTTCTCTATATGGAATGGCTAGGGTTCACTCCCAAGTTTTGAAATGACAAATACTCTAAGAATTTTCTTATTTCTTTTCTTTTTTACCTCAAAAGCTACATACATATTTTTACTATTTATAGAAAACCACTTCTGACTGTGAAAAAAGTACTGAATTCCTGTGATGGTAGGTTTTATAAACTATAGAACTATAGAAATATATGTAACAAGAAAAAGCTTCATAAAATATACTCAGTAGATAAATATATAATACCCATTCAAACATAATATTCAGGTCTGAAAAGATATTTGTTAATATATTTTATATGCAACCTAAACATTTTTATGAAATATATTTTTCACAATTATTTAACATGTATTTTTCAATGAGTAGATTCTTTCTCAGTTTCCTGAGTTCAGTGTTCTAGAATTATTTAAGAGAACCAAATGCTCAGCAACAGGCAGAGGCTGTAATTAAACATAATCCCTTGGGCCATCATAGACTACACTGTAAAAGAACTTTAAGAAAAAAAGTGTAAGAAAAGCCTTTCATGTCAACTAATCTTTGAATTGGAGAGCTGAGAGAAATGCATACATGTGTTCAGGTTAAAACAAGTATAGATGTTTTCAGGTCATTGAGATCAATGTAAATGTCCAATAATACAGACCCACTACTAGCAATTGCTCAAAGCACTAAAGCACTAATACAGACCTACTACTAACAAAGCTCAAAGCACGGCTTCGATTTCATTGTTTTTTTTTTTTTTTCGTTTTCACTTTGCCAGGCCAAGCAGATGTCCTTAAACCTTTAAGGTTGTGCCTTTTTTATTTTTATTTTTCTAACAGCTTTATAGGGGTATATTTCATGTACCATAAATTGATCCATTTTAAGTGTATAATTCAGTGGCTTTTAGCATATTCAGAGTTGTGTGACCATCACAATTTTAGAACATTTTTATCATCTGGAAAAGAAGCCCCCTCCCTAATTAGCAATCATGCTGCATTTCACTTCACTCCTTTCCCCTCAGTCCTAAGCTACCAAATAACTCACTTTCTGTCTCTATGGATTTGTCTACTCTATGGATTTCATACAAATCATATCATACAATACATGGTCTTTTATGACTGGCTTCTTTCACTTATTATAATGTTTTCAAGGTTCATCCATAATATGGCATGTATCAGTACTTCATTCATCATTATTGCTGAATAATATTCCATTGTGTGGATGTACCGCATTGTAAGCATATATTCATCAGTTAATGGACATTTGAGTGGTTTCTACCTTTTGAGTATTATGAATAATGATGCTTTGAACATATTTGTACAAGTTTTAATGTGAATATATGTTTTAGGTTCTCCTGGCCATATACTTAGGAGTGGAATTGCTAGTCACATAATAACTATGTGCAATCTTTGAGAAACTGCTGGACTGACTTCCTGCACTACTTGACATTCCTACTAGTAATGTGAGCATTCCCATTTATTCACACTTGTCATTGTCTTTTTTATTACAGCCACGCTAGTGAGTGAGAAGTGGTATCCCATTGTGGTTTTAATCTCTATTTCCCTAATGACTAATCGACTTTTAAGGTTTTATATCTGATTCCTAAAAGTAGGAAAAATTAAATACTTTATTTTAAAAAGTACGCAAACTTTATAGGCAGATTTATGTTAGCAACATGAATCAGAGAAAAAGAGATGAACCCAAGGGAAAAATATTATTCCTATTTCACTGGACTCAAAGATCAAACCTTTTAGTAAAATGGCATGTTTATTCTCTATGTTTTTAATGTGTAAGAGAAATTGGCAGTAGTAACTATTTTGACTGTACTCTTGATGAGAATAGAAGGACCCTCTTAATATACATACTGCTAAGAAACAAAAACAAAAAGCTAGTAGACTAATTAGAAAGCTATAGTAGGAGTCTGGGCAAGAAAAGATTGTGGATTGGATTAGGTGGTAGCAGGAAGAGGGGTTTTGACAAGCATTTAGCAAATGCTTTATGAATTGTACACATTATGAAAAGATGAACTGGAGGCAGGGAACTTGAAGGATGTGCAGAATGTCAACAGGTAGAGGGGGTGTGAGAAAAAAAAAAAGCAGAGCAGTAAACTTTACTTGGAAGAATAAAGAGCATATGGAAGGAAAGAGGGAGCAGCTGATTTATAATCAAGCAGTGGCTCTCAAAGTACAGTTCCCTCACCAGTAGTATCAGCATCATCTGGGATCTTCCTAGAAATCCATGTTCTGAAGCTTCATCCAGAGCTATGGATTCAGAAACTCGGTGGGGATTGGAGGGGAGAAAGGAGAAGAAATCTGCACAGAAGCCCTCAGATGATTCTGACATATGCTGAGTTTGAGAACTGCCTTTTAGCGTGTAGACTGAAAGCATTAATAGGTAGGGCTAGAAAAATAAGTAGGTACCAGGGGGAATAAGGGTCTCTAGTGAATTTGGTACCTCATAGAAAAGTCATGACAGCTTTATGAACAGGAAGGTGACTGATTAAAGTGGTAATTCAGGCATTTTAAATTGACAGCAGTGAAAGGGGAAATTGCCTAGATGGAATTGCAGACCAGAATGAAAGGAGAGACTATCACAATGATGTAGCTCAGAAAACCTCAGATGCATCTTAGAGCCTTACTGAGGGTGGTAATTTAAGACTTGGCAAATCATTTGATTCAAGGAAAGACTAAGAAAGAAGAGTTAAATATGTCTTCAATTTTTTTTTCTCAGATTTCATGGAGAGTAGAGATTCCATTAGCAATGTGGAGAAAAGAGAAGTGGAGTGATTGTAGAGTGAGAGAAACAAACCATTGTCTGGGACTGTAAGTCTGGGTTTCACTTGAGTAGGGCTACTTTCTTCTTATTTTTTTTTCCCCTATCAAATGGTAAGCTTCACATGAAAGCAGAGAGAGTCACGATCTTGTTTAAGCCAGTCCACGACATCTAACATACAGAAGGATGCAGTTCTTAAACCACATGAGTGAATGGATGAAATAATTGGTTATTTTCCCAGGCATTCAGGTGAATATATCTGCTGGGAAACTTGGAAGGCTGGTTAAGTAGTTGCACAGTTGAAACTGGGATATCAACTAGGAGGTCACCCACTTGGTGATTTGCTGAAGGAGGTGATGAGATCTTTGAGTAATGAAGTATAGTTGAGGATAAAAAAGCATGTCTAAGAAGTGGAGAGGTATGCTTATATAGGGAGAAAGAAGGAGGAGATAATCCAGTGAAGGAAATAGAAGAAGAGAGGGCAGAAAGAGAAGATGAAAACTAGAATAAAGCTGTGCTAAGGGATGAATGAGACTTTCAAAAAGGGAATTGCTCTTAGGCTGGAGATGATTTAATTAGGATGAGAAATGAGGACAGACTCCTGAATTTTGATAATTAGGTATCTCTAGTGATCTTTGGTTACAAGGTTTCATAAGAAAATGATGTTGCAGGGGATTAAAGAGGACAAATGTAGTAAAGGGAGGAAGGGAATTAATAAGTGATAGGACTAGAAGATGTAACACAGGAGCCTGATGAAAGATGGATATTTAAAGATAAATGAATCCTAAGCCTATGTGCTAGCAGAAAGGAAGCACTCAGTATATAAGGAAAGTTTCTTTAAGGCTTCTATTGACAGCAGTCCTTTGTTGAGAGCATGTCTGATTGAGATAGGTAACTTCAATTTGGAAACATTTTGAAATTTCCAACCTAAAAAATGTGACATTTGGAAATAGGATTTCAAGTCAAAGGTGTTTAAAGTAACCAGTGTCAAGCCAGATCTACCAAAAATGAATCAACATTTTAGAATAAGTGTAAAGTATTTTAGGAACATTAAAAATTTCTTGATCAGAAGAGTACACCAAGGATAAACACATTTGATTATTTTATGAACTTCCTATCCACACCTAAAATTTCTGCCAATTATTGTCTTCAATTTTTCTTAAATGAATTTTTTATATCTTTGAACTTACCACTTTATAAAGTGAGCAAAACCACACAATTTACAATTAACACAAAGGCAGCTAACCTGATCAGTTCCCTGACTCATTTATTTTGATTCCCGCAATATCTAGTACAATGAATGAATGCATAATGAATTAATAAAATTTTGTGAAATAGGAGTCATTGTTGTCAAGAATTTATAGGTAGAGTTTACAGTGTAAATATCTAACTATATTTCTGATTTGAGCACAAACCATGAAATAAGGAATAAAAATCTTTCTCCAATTTTAATTAAAATAAAAAAGTAAGCATTTTTCAGGTTGTTATAAATAGAAAGTAATTCAATTCTAAGAATGCCTTAGTAAGCCTTAAAAAGGAAGGAATGGATGAAGCTTGAAGACATTATGCTAATGAAACAAACAAGACAGAACTGGATAAATGCTGTGTGATTTCACTTATGTGAGAGACCTAGTCAAATTCATTGAGACAAAAAGTAGAAGAGTGGTAGCCTGGGACTGGGAGGAGGGAAAATGGGGAATTTTAAAAAGGATATAAAGCTTACTTTTGCAAAATAATAAAGTTCTGTGGATCAGTTGACAATCTGAATATACTTAACAGTACCGAACTGTACACTTATAAATGATTAAGATGGTAAATCTTGTTAAATGTCTTTCTTTACTACAATTAAAGATAATAAAAACTGAGTCTGTGAATTTTTTAGTACATCAACCAAGTTTATCAGTAATACCATAACTACTGTCAACTGTGTTGTTGCTAGAAAGTTACAGAATTCTACTCCATCACAAGCTGCCTTACAAATCTGGCTGCAACCTTCAGCTCCCAGCTCCTTCTATAGCAAGAGTAAACAGTCTTCCCTTTCCAGCTGGAGCCATTGGGCTAATTATCTCTAATTGCTTGGACTACTGCAAATTTCATGCATAAAATATGAATCATTTCTCATCTTTTCTTCTTATAAATTTATAATGTTACAATGAGTTTTCATGATTTTAAAAATCTATTCCTGTTTTATAGATTTTTGTAGTTAAGGAATGAATTTGTTCTGCCTCTTTTAAGAACATTTTCATACCACACTGCCTCCTTTTAAAAGAAGTATATAATTTCTTTTTCTAAAGTTAAATGCATTCAGCTAAGAAAAGAATAAATATTATACACAATGCAGCTGACACCACTTTTTGTTTATCCTTATTGCTCTCTTCTTGATGCATAGATTTTTTTAAAGACTGTATTCTAGAGCTAAGCTGCTTTTTTTCTAGTAAAAATTATTATGCATCCTTATACATAACATTGCATTGAAAATGCTGTTTGCTAAATCACAGCACCCAGCCTTGAAATTTCCTTAGGATATACTCCCATAAGTGAAATTATTGTGCTAAACAATTTGAATGTTTTCCAAATTTAACTACAACTTGGCAAATTATCTTGCTTTTTAGAATCCCATTATGAAAGTGCTTGTCTTATAGTTTTGCTAAGACTGTGTACAAATGCTATTTTCAATATTGTATAAGTTGATGATCATCTTCTCCATATTATATCAGTGATTCAATGTGTATTTACTTGATTAGTAAAGGAATAAACTTTTAAAAATATAAGTTTATGCATAATTTTATTTCTTAATTTTTATTTACTTATATTTTAAATGCCTTTTGTATTAAGATATAAAGAGCTCTTTATATACTAAAGTTAATCTTTCACCATACATATTTTTAATGTGTTTCTTACTTGTTACTTGCCTTTGAATTTTATTTATAGTGCTTTGAGGCAACTACAGTAGCTTTAATATTTATACCATTAAGTCTATCAGTGTTTTCTTTTCTAGGGAAGTCCTTTAAAGCAATTTACACTGACCTGATTTCAGACTTTGTCAGTGTTGGGAAAAGATGCATTTTCAGCATAGGACAGAAGTTTTGCCTTAAGATCTGGGAATTACACAGGTCTAAGTTCAATACAGAGGCTGACTTCAACTATTTTGGGTAAGTTATTCAACCTCTCTTACTAAAGTTGCCTTTTATATAATATGGGGCTGTTGTGAATATCAAGTGAAATGACAGCTTTGTGGATGCCTTATAGTAAACATTCAGCAGCTCGAAGATGATGATGATGAGATGAAGATAATGCTGGTGATGGTGACGGTGATATCTTCTGATTCTTAGCTTCACAACTCACTTGGCTCTCTCAGCATGAATCCACGTACATATCTTTATTCATCAGGGATTTAGCCTTAATTTTGTTTTAAAGCTAAGAACATCTATTCCAGATTATTCCACAACCCAGATTCTAGAACTGGCTGATGAATACAGTACTTGGAACTTCTCATGAATGACAAGTGTTTTTGGTTTAAAGCATTTGCTCTGAATCCCTAAGGAAAAACAAAAAGGGGCACAAGCCTGCCAAGAAGCATGGGGATATTGCAAAATTTAACAGACGTTACTTCTCTCCATTGTGGTTATGGGTGAGAAACACCACCTCCCTTCTGCTTTCAACTATTCTAACAGTGAACTGATTAGCCTATCTTTCTCTAAATCTTGTTTTTCCTTGCCTCATAAGACTTCCTTTCTCCTTTTCAAAAATGGCTTCTCTCCCCAGAATGTAAGACTGACTCACAGGTGAGGCAAAACAATGCCAGATGATTTGCATTTCAGAGAAGCTGACATATGTGCTCATCAGTGAGCCTTCAATCCCCTTAAGCAACATTTTCTTTGGGCTTAATTATTTAAGTGAAGTTTGTTATATATGTCTCAAACTCCTCGGCTCAAGTGATCTTTTCACCTCAGCCACCCCAGTAGTTGGGACTGCAGGTGCGCACCACCATCACCATGCCTGTTTTGGTTTTTTTTTTAAATTTCACTATGTTGCCCAAATAGATTTTGAACTCCTGGCCTCAAGCTATCCTCCCACCTTGGCCTGCCAAAGCATTGGGATGATAGGCGTGACCCATCGTGCCCAATCTGTTGTATATCTCTTGAAGTGAATCCTTCTTACATTGTGGTAAGTGGATCCAATGCCTCGAGGGCAAGGTCTCTGCCTCTAAGTTGCTCCCTATAAGAGGATCTCACATCTGTGTTGTACTTTCTTGCATTTCAGAGCACTCTTGAACATGATAACTGACTTATTCTTCACAGAAAACTCAATAGGTTCACTTTATAAATGACAAATCAGGAGTTCAGAAGACTGACTTGTCTAAGATATTACTCTTCATTGGTGGAGGTAATTTCTAGACTTCATGATAACTGCATAACCTCTACTGCCCCTCAGGATAGCCAAACAAAATCTGTCCATCCTGTCTTCTTTGTAACCTTCCTCTTTGTAGTATATTGCAGGGAACTAACACTCTGGTCAGACAGACACATGTTCAAATCCAGATATGCACCTTTACTTACTGGGTGATTCTGAACAAGGTACTGTCCTTACTCCAGCCTCAGCTGAATGATCTCTAAAATAGGGTAGTAATTATAACCAAGTCTACCCCATAGGATGGTTGTATGGATTAAATGAGTTAGAGCACATGAAGAGGTCGATATGTTACCTATTATAACCGGAACCATAGGTATGGGAACAATTAGATTATTTCAGCCTTCAGTCTGCCCAAAGATATGTTTGAAGTATATGATCCACTGTGCCACTGTGATAGAATCCCTGCACCATTTCATGTCTGAATCTCATTTCAAGGCATTTTTTTTCTGAATTCTATGAATTTTTTTCCTGAGTCTGAATTCTGAATTTTAGACTCCCAAGAGAAACTGACAAGGCAGGGGATATTTTACTTTCTATTTCTTACCCATAACCCCTCAAAATACACAAGATAATCTTCAGCCATATATAGTTCCCTGCAAACATGTCTTGGAAGCATTTTAATCTACATTAGCTTTTTGAATTTTAGAGCACCACACCTGAATTTACACAGGAGTCCCATCTGTAAAAGTTGACAGGCAATCTCAAGAGGTGGGTTGCTGATGACTCCTTTCTATCTTTCTCTGGTAATGCTGTTAATACTTATTTTAGTACTGTCAACAGCTATACCAAGACACCCTAAGGAGGAAGCCTCTGTGGTTATACTTTTGATATCATGAATGAATTATTCATGTATGTCACAGCAGTTCATAAAAAAGTAAAAGCATTAGCTCAGAACACTCTTACAAGTGTAGTTTTAACATGCAAGGTACAGGCCCTCCTTATGTATACCTCAATGCTTTATAGCCCCGCTGATGACTCAAAATTAAGGAACATATTTTGAGCAGCTGAAATGCCTTGGAGCAGAGTGAGAGTTCTATGTTACGTAACTATGTTTATATTGAGATATGCTTTGGAAAACTTTTCACTAACTCTTTAGTGAAATAAAAGTATAAAAACATGTTATACTTCAATATACCTCTTTACTAACTAACTAGACCTCTTGAAAGTCCTTAGGTAGTTTTTCCAAAGCCTACCTGTGTGCCAGTGTGTCCACTCTGAATATGGTCAAATACTTAACAGGCCCAAAATATGTTTCTAAGAGAAGCACTTCCACAGACGATCAAAAGAGCTTAGCTGAAATCTCATGAAGTTCTTCCAAGGGTTTATGTCTCAGTTTCAAATGCACAGCTAACAAGCCAAATCAAGCATAGTCAAAAAGAAGAGGTAACCCAAGAGAAAGTTAATGGCCCTTCTGGTCATTACTTGACTACAAATTTAGCTCCCAATAGACTACTAGGTTCTGGAGTACCTGTCACACTTAGCAAGAAAGTAAAATTTCTATGGTGTCTTTCGTTACATAAATTGAGGAACTGATCTAAAGAAAGGCATGGAAATTGCTGCTCAATGTAGAGTTTTCTCCAAGAAACATCAAAAAGAAATCACAATTCTAAGCTAGCCATATTCTGTTAGGACTGAAGAGTCACGGAACCTGAATTTCATGCCTGAGGTAAGATGCTACCCGGGTATAACAAACAACCTATCTGGACTTCCATTTTCCAGCTGAAAACTAAGAATATTGGACATCCCACAGCTTGAAAGAATTTTGCCTACCTAACAAAATGCCTTTACTAAATAGCAATAATATTAATGACTTTTTTCATTACTGAGCATGTTATTATGTGCTAGATTACCTTCTAAGCCTTTACATAGTTATCTCATTTAGTCCTCAAATTAGTATTATGAGAATAGGATTTATTAGAATTCCATTTTACAAATGAAGAAACTGAGGCTTCAGGAAGCAATACAGCAAGAGGCATAGCCATAATGCAAACTCACTTATCTAAAGTTAAAGTCAGTTCCCCTTAACCACTGTGTGAATCATCGCTAGTATCTAATGATTTTCAATGTCTTAAAACAAGGACATATATAATAACCAACTTCAGCACACAGTGTTGACAAAATTCTAGGTTAAAAACAAAATAAAGTTTTGGTCAATCTACAAAGTATTTCTATTTCCTAATATAGGATTTTAGTTGGCTATATTCTGAAATGTTAAAAATAGATGGCCCCTCTTTACTCCTATCTGCCTCTTTGTTACTGCCTTTCCAAATCCTTAGCACTTTAGAGTCCAGTTAGAGAGTAGATTAGTTAAGACAGATGTTAAGGGCTTTTCCAACTCTTAAAAAAGGAACAGAAAACATGTTATACTTCAATGCAAAATTTTAAAAATATTGCTGCTTTTTAAATGTGTATATTGATATAGCTTTATCTATTCACTGTTAAGGAGGTACATAGTACCTAATGTAGATGACAGGGGGATGGATTAGCAAACCACCATGGCATGCGTATACTTATGTAACAGCCCTGCATAATCTGCACATGTACCCCAGAACTTAAAATATAATAATAATAAAAAAGAAAGTACGTAAGAGTTCTCAAATTTCGATGTGCCCCCAAATTTCCTTGGAACTTCCAGTTTCCCTTTTCAAAGATTTTGAGGCTTAATTTAGGAATCTATGTTTTTAGGACCTAGAAACCTACATTCTTAACCCACCCACAGAAGGCCTCCACTAATCTGGCCTCCACATACCTCTGGAGCTCACCTCTTGTCACTCTCAGGCTTACTCAACCTCAACACCTTTGGCTTCTTGCATTGCCCTAACAGGCCTGACTTAGTCTGGTCCTAGGGCCTGGGCACTCACTGCTCTGACTTCCGTAAAAGGATAGCTCCTTATCACAGAGGACTTACTAAAATGTCATCTCTTTCCAGGGGCCTTCTCTGACCCCTCCTTCAGTACACTTACTCCAGACCCTCTTTGTACTCTCTCTCTCAGGTTTGGTCCTATAATTCATAGGGCTGGGGAAAGAGGTCAAATGGAGGACACTTGCTTCTCTACTCAATAACAGTTCTGTCTCTTTCCAACTGATAGACCCTCAAGCATGTGCAAATGGACAATTCACCCAACCCCACACATATCTAAGATCTCAATTTCACACAATTGCTCCTTGGCTATCCCTCAGATCCAGGGGATTCCTACATACCTACAGCTGTCCCACAGGGTGAGAAAAAGGCCTTGGCTTTGTTTTTTAAGTGGCTAGGGATATTTGGACATGGAATTTTGGGGCTCTGTGTTTCTGGAGCACTAACTCTCTGTAACACATTCTCTTGGCCCACAGAGTCCTTAATCTGTGGAAAGAGATGTGAACAGAGGATGGTAAGAGCAAGGTCTTCTGAAGCACAAGGAAAAGAAGGTTAGGGTGGCTATGATATAATGACAAATTCAACCTGTCACTTCTGCAATCAGAAACAACATCTGACTTCTTTACTTATAAGTTTTCAAGCCATAGTCCATAAAACATAAATTTCATTAAAGCCGATCTTGTCTGTCCTGTTGGCTGCTGCATCCTTAACATGTACGGCAATGCCTGGCATAGATAATTTGCTAAATTAATATCTGTTGAATGGATGAATGAATGAATCATAACACCTTATACAAAGCTTGAAATGTGCTGGGAGTCTTTCTTGGTGCTTTGCGTACGAGATCCCCTTCATTTCTTACAACAATCCTACAAGGAAGGTGGGAAATTTTCCACTTTACAATGATGCAGAAAGGTTAAGCAATTAGCTCAATATTATACAGCTAGGAAGGAGCTAAAATGGCTGTCTTCTTTTTTATGATGAAACACTGATGAGTGAGCATATGAATATATAAATAACTATACAGGGGAGTAAATGAATGAATGAATGAACAGTCAAGGCAGTACACTGGAATGAAAAATAAAATCTCTCCTTCATTTAGGTTTAAGAAAATAAGGCAAAATGTACAATCCAAATGCAGTCCAAAAGTGTGTCATGTGGAAATGTTAACGTGGAAGAACTCACAAACACACAGCTTTTTTTTTTTTTTTTTCTCAGCAGAATAAACTTTTAAGAAAATATCCAAGGAAGTTTGGAAATTGACTGCATTCCAAGATAGCCGAAGAATGTGCAGCATTTTGCTATCACATGCAGTGAGGTACAAATAAGGGCCATTCAGATGGGCTCCAAACAAGCATCTCTTCAGCTGTGAAAAGAAGGCACTGCTTTGGGAGACTCTGAAGGCTTTGGAAATTAAGTAGAGAAAAAATCTGAACACATGGGAGAAGATCGCTAGCAGCCATTTCCTCTGGCTTCTCCAGGCCACACAATACCTAGAATTAAGCCCCAGTAGATCAGTATGCTGACTGGTGACTTTTAAATGAAAATAAAATCAAACACCTGTGCATCAGGCAACATGAGCCACTGGAGTTCCACACAGATCCAGCTATAGGTCCAGCTTGCTCATAAAGATGGGTTCATTTCTCAGGTGAAATATAGATGAGAGATTTATTAGAATATCAGTGACATGATGAATGAATATTCTGCCAGCTTTTCATTCCTACTTTTACGTAAGTTGAATGCTGTCTCTAGCCTCTTCAAGTGAAATTCTGATTTAAAAGAAAGAAGAAAAGAGGAGAGAAGGAGGAAGGGAGAGAAAAAAAGAGGGGTTGTTATCTCTGGCTGGAACCAAGAAATCTCTAGACGCGCACTTCCTAGAGCCCACAGATGTCTTTACCCTTGACTTGACTAACTTTCATTGGAATTTTAGTTTGGTTGCTTCTCTGTGATCTCATTGGGACATCATGATTTATGTGCCTCCATAGCAAGAGCACCAGTTGTTAATGTTATTCACAACCAGCCACACCTCACCTCCCAAAAAACAGTTAAAATCTTTTTAAAGGGTAATTTCATGCAAAGTTTACTCTCTCTCTCTCTCTCTCTCTCTCTCTCCCTCCCTCCAAGTATAGATTATATATGTTTGTATTTGGTTGCTTATATTTAATTATTGTTTTTATTTTTCTATGTCATAACTCCATGCAGCCATTTGAGATAATTAAGATAATTCAGTGGCAAACTCTGCGAAGGTCAGCCAGTGTTCAATATTTTTGTTTGCACTCTGTTAGCATTCTAATCTCCAGAATTATTTTATTACTACTACTATGACTATGAGTGCAATCATCATCATCCTTATGGTTATTATTAATCACAATGATGATGATAATGATCCTTACTTCTTTTTTTATTTCTTCTTCCTCTTCTTGCACATTTATTTTCATGGTTGCCTGTTTCTGCTGCACTTGTTTTTGTTCTTCAGAGTGTTTGCTTAGCTGCCATTCCATTTTAGTCGTGAGATTTTTCTTATTACATTATGTTATGGAGTACTGAAATATATTTTTCATGAAATGGCCAGTGAAGAAATATAATATGACCCTGAACCTCAATTCTCCATCTCCTTCCAACTCACTTCTGTTTCATTCTCCAGAAAAGTAGAAACTTCAAAGTGTTTCATGTTTCCTTCAAATTATTTTATATATGTACACACACAAATATTTTTATATAGAGGGGCACATCATATTTCATCGGTCCCTACAACGTATGTCTTTTCATGTCATGAGTAGTTACCTCATTTTTCTATTTTTTAAAATTTTCATGTAAGGTAGCATCAACTTACAGTCAATAATTTTAAAATTAGATTTTGTTCTTGGATTTTGAAACAGCATATGAACACATGCTCATTTTAGAAGTGAAAATTACGTAGAAAAATAATTGACTTTCCTTCTCTTCCAATTATCCCTTTGTAATACCAATGTTATTCATAGGTACTGGGTTAGCAAGGAACAAGAATGCCAATTTTTATAAAGACTTATCATCACTGAAGGTTATCATTCTTCGATTTTTCTAACTGGATGTGTGATAAGATGTTGTTCTCACTTTTACTTAAAGGCATCTATTTATTAGTCATTTACCTTTCCTATTGTATAATTTTTCTTTTGATTAGTTTTGTCTACTTAATGTTAAATTGCTTTTTCTCAATTTATATGTGCATTTTATACATGAGCAATATTATTCCTTTTTTGCATTTACATGGTTACCCACTGTCCACTGTTTGTCTTTTAAGTTATGTTGGGTATCTTCGTCATGCTGAAGGCCTTGATTTTCTGTATATAAATAGAAAATATCTGAAATTGTCATTTAAATGTTATATAAAGTAACATTTTAAGGTCGTAAAACTCAGGCACCAATTGTATGTTTCCTTAACTTCATTTCGATGTGTTCTCTATTTGCTCCTTTTCAGATTCTTGGGATGTGAAGCTCCTCCTATTTGCAAAAATAAACTCCTCCCCTTGAAATTTAGACACACAACATTCCTACATCACACCCTTTTGAACCTATGGTTGCTCGAGATAAAGTTTTTTGTTTTTTTTTAATGTTCATGTTGTAGAAATATTTTTGTGATTTTATACTTAAATTCTACTTATATTCATTGTAACCAGAAACTCTTATCTCTAATTAAACATTTTGAAAACTATTGAGATTGTGAGCTATTATAAGAACAGTTATGTGACTGTTCTATGGAAGCTTTTAAAGCAAATATCCTTTTACGTCATGCAGAATCATGTACATATCTATCTATGCATATAGGTATCTATCTTTATGTATATCAGACACATATAGAATCTATTTCTGTAATTGTTATATGTGTCTTTCTCCACTTCTTTAATTATGGAATCAGATAAGTGAATAAAATTGTCTACTTCTTATTTCTCCTTTTGTTTTGCTTTGTAAATGTTGACTGCATACTACTTGGTACATAGACCTTTGTAAATACATTTATTGTGAATGTTACCTCTTTATATCTTTTACAAATGCCCGACTTATTCAAACGTAAGTTTACCTACTTTTGTGGGTTGTGTGTTTGTGTTGGTATTGAGCATGATTTCTGTTTAGCTATTTGACTAAAACCAAAACAAATGAGATACTATGGTTATAGTAAGTGTGTATGTGTGTATATGTGTGTGTATGTGTGCACATGTGTGACCATCTCCTGATTATTCAACTTTGCACTTTAATTGTACTATATTGTTGTTTGACTTTACAACACTTTGGTAAAAATAATATGACATATAGCTTATCTCATCTTTTTTATTTCTAAAGAATGCTAAATATTTAACACTGTATTAAAATATTCATGCAAATGTAATTTGTAACACAATGGCAATTAATAAATTAATGGCAATGATGAGCTAATAAAAAGGTAAATTTGTCACTGGTGGTTCATAAATCATTTTATTCATGTCTTATGGACTCATCCAAGGGCAGGGCTGACCTTCTTTGTGGGTAGGTTGGATGATGTCTGCATCTATTCTACTGCATAAAGGAATATTTCTATTTCTAAAACAAGAAGTCTTGCCTAATTGGAGTATTCTTTCATTCTCTAATAGAAAGAATATATGAACTGGTATAAAATCTAATGTATTGCATAAATTAGCATAGTCAGTTTAAAATAAGCTATACAGTGAAACCCTGTCTTAAAAAAATAAAATAAGCTATACAAAAATTAATATCTTTATATTTTATCACATTAACTTCCACTTTTTTCAAGTTGTGTTCCTACTTTGGTTTGATTTTGATATCAAATCTAAGATAAACTTTTTTTGACATATTCAAGTGCTTGGATTTATGTTGACTTTTAAACTTTGAACTGAAATTAAGATACTTCACTAGGGAGTGCTCCTATTTTCCCTGCCATTTTTCTTTCTGGATTATATTTGACATTAATCATCCTAATTTTGATGTTTCTTTAGATTGGTATGGCTGGTTGTTATGGAAGTTTCAACATAGAATCTACATTATTATAATAATTTATCTTTGAATTCTTACTCTCCATACATTATGAAGTCCTTCTTTGTAATTTAGTTTTTTTTTCACATTTCCTTTCATTTGGCTTTATTTTCATAGCAAATATTATATTAAAATCTCTGTAAAATGAATACACTGAAACACCTGTGTTTGTATCTTGCTAATGTTGAGACATGTAGGTATACTCAAGTCAATTAGACAAAAATTTCAAGAAGAAAATCTGTCATTCAAGGTCACAGGCTTTAAATTCCTTCTAAAATCTGATTGGTATAAGAATGACCAGCCTGATGACAGGACTTTAGAGAATGATATCAATTACTGCCTTCCTACTTTTTTTTAGCAATCCTTTTTGGAGGTTCTTAGCTGGTGAGACAGTTAATCATTAAGGCTTTTAGATATAGCATTTAGTGGTATTTCCAAGGTTAATAAAATATGAAATATGAACAAGAAGGAAAAGAGTTCTTACTCAAGACTGCTTTTGGAATGCCATGAGATTCTAAGCTTATGAGTCTATCTCCTTCAAAAAGCTGAGTAGCTGATTATGTTTGGCTATAGGCTCCTGCCGTCTCCCAAGGTGAATAATCAGCTACAGATTTACCTCTTTTTTATACATACTGCCAGCTACTTCATCTCAGTCCTTTAACTTGGTGTCAGCAAAAAGTCTTCCCAATACTTTCTTAAAAATGTTCCAACATGAAACACATTTCATTTATGTTTCTTTTGTTTAGGGACTACAAATTTTGGAGATACTTTAAAACAGACAAGATAAAGTATTAGAACACAAAGAAGGATAAACGTAATTGCCCTTATTTCATAGGTTGAACAACTGGGATCCAGAGAGGCCATTTCACTTGCTAATAAATGATAAGATTGCCAATCGCACTTAGATCTTTACTTCTTATTGAATATTTGGCACTCAGTTAGAAAATGAAAAATATCAGACCTACTATCACCAAGGATAACATTTTTTAAAAAATCAATGAGTGATGATATCATTTGTAATCTCTTAGTTGATCAAGTTTTACTTTTTTTGTGTGTGTGCGATGGAGTCTCGCTATGTCATCCAAGCTGGAGTGCAATGGCAAAATCTCAGCTCATTGTAACCTCTGCTTCCTGGGTTCAAGCAATTCTCCTGCCCTCAGCATCCTGAGTACCTGGATTAAAGGTGTGCTCCACCACACCCAGTTAATTTTTGTATTTTTAGTCAAGATGGGCTTCACCATGTTGGCCAGGCTGGTCTTGAATTCCTGACCTCGTGATCCACCCACCTTGGCCTCCCAAAGTGCTAGGATTACAGGCACAAGCCTCCATGCCTGGCCAGGTTTTACTTTCAGTTAGTAGCTTTTTTTATTCTTTACTGCCAGCATATTAGAAAATTCCAAAATGCAATTACTTCTGTTACAAATGATAGCAACATTTTGTGCATCTGGTTGATAGCTCTAGATAATTCTATAAAATATAAACACAGAATGAAAAGAGTTCTCAGTGAAGACTACTTTTGGAATGCCATGCAATTCAAAGTCAGTAAGCCTCTTTCCTCCAAAAAGCTGCATAGCTAACTTGGGAGTTAGCAGAAGGCAGATTCTTAATTCACCACTTAATTATACTTACATATTAAAATAATTCAGTTATTCTTTACATTTGAATATAATTTATAAATATGTCTTAAAATATACTATTAACTTATTTTTGTGATCTGTGAAGAAACAACCCAAGGTGGGAAGGGTTAAACTCTTTGTGGTTGACCTGTTTACACTATATTTTTGTCCTGTTATCATATTTAAGTTTCAACATAAAAAACAAAAAGCAAGGCAACAGGAACAGCAACACAAAACCCAGAGATGCTAGCATTGGCCCTAAAGTAATAGGCTCAATGTATTCATAATACTGAATATATTTCTGAGATATACCACTACAGCAAGTGACTTAAAATCATAGAAAGATCCTAAACTATTCTTATTGGTATCACCAACGAATGTTTTTATATCATCTCTGACTCAAAATTGCTTTCTGAACACTTTCTCTTGAAAGCCATCATACTTCAGAGTGGAAGATGAGAATCTTATGTTCATTCTTCTAACCTCATATCATTTCTGTAATTTTTAAAAAATTCAAAGTCAGTAAAATTGCTTTTTGTTCACAAAAATGGGTAAATAAAACATAAATTGACATGATGGCACAAATCCTTTTCTTTGCAAATCAAAACCCATCCTTGCTGCATATAGATAGTTGGACTCCAACAGGACAGATCTGAATGCACGTTTTTTGGATGCTGCTCATAGATGACAAAAAAGAATTGTGAACCAACAGACACATCTTTTCTCCTATAGCTTGGATAAACAGAATAAAACTTGTCAAGCACTTCTCCTTCATTTATGTACTACACTCATGCCAAGAGCAACTAATTCATACCCTCTCCATCAGCAGCGTCACCGAAGTCTAAAGTGAAATATCTACAAGCAGATGCACCAGAGCGTAATTGTTCTTCCACAATGTATGCCATTGATATTTTCTAACATCCATCAGTGTTATTTGATAAGGGAATTTTGCCAATAGCTCATTCTGCTTTCCCTGTGATCATACTATTTGTCATTAACATGGCAGCTTCTTTTATTAGCTTCTTGGCACTAGTGCGACTTGTACCTGTGTTTTGCCGAGATGACTCCAACCTTGAAAGATGTCTCTGCACTTCTGGTCTTTTTTCCAGCACTGACAACAAAAGTCATCAATTTTGTATCAGAAAGCATGATTTTGAGCTTATTCAGGAAAAACAGACAGGTCACTCAGCTTTGAAGATAATGTGAACATTTCTATGGCTTTGCTCCAACACTGGATAAAGTTTTATAATTAAGTTTTATACTGTTTTCTGGTATAATTACATGCAATTTAAAACATATTTATCTTTGTACTTGCTATCTACATTTTTTTCAGTGTAGATAAAATTATTGCTTAAGATTCATTTTTTTCTAGCACAATACCCGTTCACATTATAGATTTTCACTGGAGCACCAGTCACTATTTATACTAGTAATTCTTTATGAGTTATAGTCTTTATGTTCCAATTTCTGTATTACTTTTATATATCAGTAAACCCCTTTTTGACTTGAACATATTTGTGGAATAAGAATATAACATATACAATAGGAATATAATGCAAATTTAACAGTTAGTTGCCTGTTAGCTGAGATGAACTGATCATCAATCTTGGTGAAACATACAAAACCCTACAATGTAATGGGAAGTCTGGGACTAATACAATAAGGCTTACACCTTATATTTATGAAATGTACATAAAAATAAATTTATTTACCTCTTCCAAAAATCTCTGAACCATCTGCAATAGGAGTTACACAAAGACTACTGGATCAGAGACCTAGTAGAGAACCCCACTTTGAAAAACACTATTGCTGAGCCATGATTGGTTCATTCCACAGACCTGTTCTCACCCTAAGAGTCTTGCCATCTTCGAGGGAAGATAAGATGAATATATGAGGGAATGAGCATATCAAATACTGCAAGGTGATTTCAGGCTCTGCTTTTTTGCTCTCTCTGATTCCAATTTTTTATCTTTACCTGTGTTTCACCATTCTGACAAGACGTTCTCTAAAGCATCATTTATTGCATATTCACTGGATGCTTCATTCTGAATTTATATAAAAGTATACGTATTCATAGTTACCTTAAGTTTGTATTAAGCCCATTTTAGAGGTAAGAAAACTGAGGTTTAGAATGTTTTAATAACTTGCCCCCATAATCACTTGTTAATAAGTGGCAGGGCGGGACCCAAACCTAGGGTTTTTGAGTTCTAAAGCCTGTGCCATTGGTCTACTGCTTACTGCTTTGTGAGAATACAAATAAAATCTCATTTTCCTTTCTTGCTCCATAATCTTCAATGATTCACCATTGTCTACAAAAACAGGGCATTGAGATCCTTGGCCAATCTGGGCTTCACCTGCTTTTCGAATCCTGTCTCCCACATGGACTGACCACTTTGCATAAAAGCATCATGTCCTTCCTTGTTCTCATGCTTAAGCCCAAAGGCTTCCCTCTCACTTGGCCTACATTCCTGGTTTTGTCTATCTACCAAAATCCAACCCACTCTGCCTACCTCTGCACTCAGGTCTTGCAGCATTTCCCGATTCCCCCAGTTTACCACTTATTATTTCATGAGAGGAACTGGGAAGGCATGAGAATAACACCTGAAAACTTACGTTCACACCAAAATTGTCTGGCTCAGTGATGATCAATATATGGTCAACCAACAATTGACAAGAGAATCATCTAGAAGCACTTTTAAATATACAGATTTCAAGATTTCTTTCCAGATGAACTGTTGGGGTAGACTGGTGTGTCTGAGTTCTCAAGGAGCTTTGAAAATTAGTTTTTTGTGTATTAAAATTTGAGAATCTCTGTCTATGCATAGGTATACAAAGGATACCGGTGTGAACACTAACACTGTGGCTTCATGAAGATTTGAGGATCACATAAGATGGAAATGACTTCTGAAGGGCCACTGGTGCCAACAGTCGAAATCGTTTATCTTTCAGGGAAGGAAGGACTGGCTAAGTAGTGGGTCAGTGAGGAAAAGTGAAGCTCTACCTGCCTCGACATCCTGAGTCTTGTTCTATTTCTTCCTGTTATCTTCCCTGAATCCAGTATCATTTTCTTCTTTAGACAGCATCTTTTATTTTCTCATTATAAATTCATATATATTTGAGTAGAAAAATTAAAGTGTGCAAAAAAAGTTTATTTTAAAACTGAACACTAGCTAGTTACTGTTAACATTTTGCTATGTTTATTTCCATTCCCCCCCATGCAAGTGTATTTTTAATAGAAAAAAGTACTGAATCAGATAATGGCTATATAGGGAATTTACGTTCTCTTTTTAATTCCATTAATGTTACTAACATTAACATCTCTCATATCTTAAACTGCTGTTTGAAATCAAAATCTTAATAGTCACAGAGAACATCTTGGGATTGTTTTGTTTACCAGCATTTACGTAGTTCTTGGCATAGTGTCAGGCACATAGTAGGCATTCAATAAAAATATTTTGAATAAGGGGATTGTTACTTAGCAATTCAACTATTGATGGATGTTCAGATTATTTCCATTTTCTTCTCTAATTATCAATAACACTGTAATTTGTAAGTCTAATAATTTCCTTTAGTTGAATCCCCAAAAGTGGTATTTGTTGCATTATATGACTCTCTATATATACAGTAATATGTATATTTATGCACATACACACACATATATGTACACACAGCCTTTGATATGCTTTCCAATTTTATTTCACAAAGGTTGTTCTAATTTTGTCCTTGTATCACCAATATATGAATGTGCTTAATTCATTTCACTTTTCCAGCTTTGATAAGTCTTTTTAAAATCTTTGCATTACATGCAAAAAAGAAATATGCTTTTTATACTTATCCCATTGTAATGTTTGATTTTCAGCCTATATCTCCTTATAACCTCTTGGAATTCCTGAGATGAAAGGTGGAGAAAAGACATGGTTTTTTAAATCCCTTTACTTAACAAATCAATCAATATTTACTGAGTGGTATACATCTGGGATATAAATTTGGGAACTACATGATAATTGAGATATAACTTGTATCCTTAAATATTATATAGTCTAATAGGAGAAATAAGACTCATAAAGTATATAATATCATAGATAAAAGAGAATGCTATTTTACAGAAAATGAAAGAAAGGAGTGATTATATCCTGCTAAGGCATCCAAAAAGGCTATGTGGAGAAATTAGCCTTTGACCTGGCTGCAGATGGGTGGGGTTCTGGCAAAGGCAGGGAGAATACACAGGGAGTGAAGTAGTGACCAAGGAAACATGCCAGCATATATAGGAAACAGGTAGCCTGAAGTGCGAAGTGGGAAATAAGATTGGGAAGGCAGAAATAATGGGAATGCAGTCCTTAATGCCAGGCTAAGAATTTCAAACGTGAATTAAGTTAATGATAATTGGCTTTAAAGAGGTAAATAACAAGAACAAAAACAACCATAATATAGCACCAATAGCAAGTACTTATTGTCTTTAATGTATGCCAGGCACTATGCAAGTTATTGCGTTGATACTGTCCCTTCAATACTCACCTCAACCCTATGAGGTTGATGTTTTGTCCTTAATTTTTAGTAAAGAGAGATTCAGTATATTATTTCATATCAGTAAGACACAAAGTTGGGGCTTAAACTCAAGTGTGTTGGACCGCATAGCTGGCATGGAAGGAAGGAAGGAAGGAAGGAAGGAAGGAGGGAAGGAAGAGAGGGAGGGAGAGAAGGAGGGAGGGAGAGAAGGAGGGAGGGAGGGAAGGAGGGAGGGAAGGAGGGTGGGAAGGAGGGAGGGAAGGAGGGAGGGAAGGAGGAAAGAAGAGAAAAAGAAAGAAAAGGAAATGAAGAAAAGAAAAGCACTAACTTGGAAACAAAAGGGTATACAAATTGTGCAGAGTCATTTGTGTAGTTTCCTTAAAATGCAGATCCTCAAACCATACCCAAGAAAGGGTTTTAAGTAGGAAATGGCCTTATTTGATATACTTAAAAAAAAAAAAAAAAAAGATCACTCTGGAAGCTGTGTGAAGGAGCCAAATTAGATGCAGGGAGACCTGTAAGATGGTGATATTCAAGAAATATATGACACAAGTTTGTTCTAGAAAAGTATAAGGGCCAATGGCAATAAGTAGGTGGATTCAGCAGTTATTCTGATTAAAAGCAAAAGGGACACAGATGAAAAAGCAGGTTAAGGGAGAAGATAACCTGAGTTTTGAGTGCCTGTAAAATAGTTCTAGAGATGGGTTCATGTGAGGTTTAAAAATATTTGGAACATGGGATACAGAGGGAGACTAGAAAGAATTCTCAGAAAATCATGCATATTTTGAGAGGTAGGGTTAACTATCACTTTTGATGAGTTTTCAAAGCACATGATTGTGAAAAGAGAAGAAAAAATATCTAGAGGCAGATGCTGGTGAAATACTTATCCATTTAACTAACATTATTACACACTTACTATGTTACTATGTCACAGACACAATGCCAAGCATGTTTTAATATTAGAAAATATTTCAAATGCCCAGAAACTACAGATATTACACCACCACTCCAATGTGAATTTAGCAAAGATTTATGTTTTGCCATGGTTGTTTCAAATTACTTTAAATAATAGAGCTCAGAGTAAGCATTTTACATGCATTGTTTTATATGTTCCTCTAGACCAGTCAATGTGGTAGGTATATGTGTTATCTCCAGTAAACAGCTTATCCTTCTGGAGGCATTCTGCACCCTGCTCTGTGGCCTCAAATATCCACCTGTATGGACCACACTGAGGTTTCTCTTGTCTTCTATCCCCTAGCTGAGCTATGGAATCTGCAGGAAATTGGAAGCAGAAAGGAGAGCTAAGTCAGAATCTGTTTCTCTCACTCTGGGATCAAGATGGCATCCATGGCCAAGTACCCACGATGGTGTCCATGGACATGTATCATGTATTCACAATGATGTTTACAGCCCCATGTCACGTACCCATGATGATATTCATGGCCATGTCACTGCTTCTCTCAAAATAGTTCCTGTTCTCTCTCTTTTTGGGTTTCATTCACGTCTCTACCCTGTTGTTCAGGACCTAAAGGTAGTGACAGCTCTGCTGCTACTTATCCTGAGTTCTGTTACAACACCTCATGCTTCCTCTGCCCCCTACTCACACCTTTGTAATTATCTCCTTTGCAAATAGGCCTCCTCAAATCAACCTAACTTGGATATGCCATATGTTTCCTGTTGAAACTCTGATTAATACAATACTGTTTTAAAGTTAAGGAAACTGCGGCTCATAGAAGAGGAAGTTGCAGAATTCACACTCAATCCCAATTCATCAGATTCCAGATCCCATGATCTTATCCACTCTGTAACATTGCCTCTCTGTGTTATGAAAGCAAGGTTAATATCAGTATGTATAGACAGCCAGGCTGGATATTGTAGATTGGAACTTCTCTGTTTCATGAACACAGCAAGCTTATGCTCATCCCTGGGTCTTCGTTTTACTCTTCAATTTGCCTAAAATTCCCTTCTGAATCTTCTTTCATATTTTTCACTTCCAAACATGACATTACATTTTCAAAGCAGCTTCTTAAGCTCCTAATTGGTGGCGCTTACCCGTTGCTACCCAGCCAATTTATCACATCACTGTGTTTTATATTCTTTATAGCACTTATAGTCTCTGGAATTGTCCTCTTTACTTATTTGTTCATTTTATTGTTATTGTTGTATCTTCTTGCCTTTCATCCTCTGATAGCTATGAGATCTAAGGGGTCAGGTTCACATGGGATGCATTTATACAGGCCTAAGAGGTCAGGTTCACATGGGCATTTATACTTACATTGCTAGGAACTAGGATGCTGTCTGATAGACATGAGAATGTGCTCAACAGTAATCAACAAATGCATGAATGAACCATAAGGAAGGAATGAGCAAATGAATACAATTATATAACTCTAAGGTAAATTCAGCTAACAAATGACTAAGGAACAAGGGGCAGCCAGCTATGAAAGAAAGCAGATACAGATTTTTCTTTCTAGATGGTCAACAGTGAAGAGAAGAATGGAACAAAAGTATGGATTCTATCTCTCCTACCTGAATATGTGGTTTAAAAAAAAAAAAGCATACTTCTAAAATTCCTTTGTTTTGAAGAACCATCTTATTATGATTATATGCTATTTTAACACTTGTAATTATAGAGCCAAAACAAATGGCTTAAAGTAAGAATCAAGAGAAACTGGATTTTATTTCTATTGGCTTCCAAATTGTATTGGTATATCTCCCACTTGGGAAGATATTTCCTCTCATTTTTCTTATTGTGAAATAGCAACGTGTTGCATTTCTGTTGCTTCTTCAAGAGAATACAGGGACACAAATTAAATGGTTATTTTGGAATTAGTGTCCTTGTAAATCTTTGTCCTTTGAAACTCAAAGGTCAATGTTACTTTCTATATGCAAACTTAGTTGTTAAATGTATTGCACATGACTAGTCCTGGCATATTGGAAAAACTACAAATTTATCATGGTGATAGGTCAGGGACATGGTGGGTTATTATGCACACAGGATGACAACTAATGATGGTCTTTTTAATTCTCTCCTTTCAGAGGACTCTTTTACACACACACACACACACACACACACACACACACACACACAGCCAAAATTTACTTTGCCCATGTGTAAAAATCAAATTCAATATCTTTTCTGGAGATTGTAATTGGTTGCAATCCTTCATTCTGCTGAAGATTAAGCTGAACTTCTGCCCTTTAATAAAAACTTTAATAAAAACTCTCCTGGAAAATTTCATGTGGTCAAGTCTTAGTTTCAGTTTTGATTTGGATGCTTTATATTGAAACTAGGCAATTTGAAAAGAACAGGAAGCACTGTTACTATAATATCTGAAATTTGATATAATTTTTTCTTTACGGAGCTTAAATACTTTCATAATAGCCTTTCATTCTTCAAAATGTCAGTGAAATAGGTAGATGTTGGTTCCTATATTACATTCTTCCATGCTCAAAAAATGTTTAGACTGCTCACACAGAAGTCTTAGTCAGTCACATACAGAAAAAGAGAGATGGCAGCATTACGGACTACTGAAGTTTGAGCATAGATGTTGGGTAATTCCTCATCTTGAGTTGCATAGTAAAGAAGGTGTGAAAAGTTGTTTTACACTACTGAAATTTAGGGGCTGCTACTGCGGCATGGTCTTGCCTATCCTGACCATACAGTATAAATATAGTTACCTACAGTTACAAATCCCTTTATATCATCTACAAAAATTATAACTTTAATAAAAATTCTAGATCTAAATTCTATTTCTAATATCTACCCGCTGTATAGAGTAAAACATATAACCTTTCTGAGTCTCAATATCCATTTCTATATAATGAAGCTAGCAATACATCTCTCATATGATTGTTACAAGAATTAATAGAAAGCTTTGCCCAGGGCCTGCAATCTATTAAGAATGTATTAAATGGAAGCTATAAATATAGAATCCACAGTTTCAACTGTAATGAGATATTGACCATCACTAAAATAGATCTAATCAGCAAGTCATACTCTCTGCTGTCCTCCCCAATTTCGCTTCTCTCTCCTAAAACTCTAAGGCTTCAATTATGAGGACCTCTGGTAGGCCACTGTTTGTTTTGTCATGTTAGTTTTATAATTTGCTAACTACATTTAGTGGCAACTAGGAACTATACTATTATTTTATCTCAATCTGGGCTTTCCCAAACACATTTCTGGTTCTCTTTGTGGAGGCAACAGGCAAATCTATTCTCTGATCATATCTCTATGTGGTTACCTAATTTCAAGTCATCAAAGGTTGCAGGCTTCATTCCATCCCAGTGATTGTTTACTATTTATTTTCCCCTTAAGAAAGATGTGTCTAGTTATCCTTATAATAATATGTGTCTTCCTGTCTAATTCCTTGAGCTTTCCTTTCAGTATTCATCTGGCCTCTTCTATAAAAGATCACTAAGAGACCAATGGTGGCTTTGTATTTTAAGAAAAACTTCTTAAATGGGTTTTGCCCTTATTTTATTAGTTGCTTAAAAAACTTATGTGGTTTCTTGTGTTTAAAATAATATGCTGATGCTATGTTAAAGATAGAAAGTTTTCCCCTATAATCAGGAACAAGGCAAGAAAGCCTACTTTGTCACTGCTATTCAACTCTTTAGCAGAAGTTCTAGTCCAAGCAATGAGGTAGTCAAAAAAAAAAAAAAAAAAAAAAAAAGACAAAGGTATCCAAATTGGAAATAAAAAGAAAACCTATCTGTACTCACAGATGACATAATTCTATATAGAGAAAATCCTGAAGAATTCACACACACAAAATAACACTATTGGAGATGGTAAATGAATTCAGCCCAGTTTCAGGCTACAGAATCAATAAATAAAATTATTTGTACTATACACTAGCAATCAAAATATGAAAAGGAAATTAAGAAAACAATTCCATTACAATAGTATCAAAAACAATAAAATGCTTAGGAATAAATTTAACCAAGGTGGTATGAGATTCGTATGTTGAAAACTTCAAAGCATTGCTGAAAGAAATTAAAGAACACATAAATTAATGGAAACTTCACCTATCACATAGTTTCACTCTTACCAGTTTGATATATGTTATTTTAGATTTTTTTCCTATTCAATATTAATTACTGTTCTTGGTTGAAAGCAGTAGAAAGTGTCCTACTGTATGACATTTGGCATGTAACTTTACCTCTTTGGATTTCACTTTACTGAACTGCAAAATGGAGAAACTATCAGGATTTACTGCAATGGTTTCGGTGATTAAAGGAGATAGGTGATAAAATACACAGCACAGTGCCTATCATAGAGAAAGAGGTTAATATACGTTTGCTATTTTATTAATCCGTTTTTATGCTGCTGATAAAGACATACTAGAGACTGAGCAATTTATAGAAGAAAGAGGTTTAATTGGACTTACAGTTTCATGTGACTGGGGAAGCCTCACAATCATGGTGGAAGGCAAGGAGGAGCAAGTTATGTCTTACATGGATGGCAGCAGGCAAAAAGAGAACAAGGAAGATGCAAAAGCAGACGCCCCTGATAAAACCATCAGATCCCATGAGACTTATTCACTACCATGAGAACAGTAGGGGGACGTCTCCACTGTAATTCAATTATCTCCCACTGGGTCCCTTCCACAACACATGGGAATTATGGGAGTACAATTCAAGATGAGATTTGGGTGGGGACACAGAGCCAAACCATATTAGCTATTGTGGTTATTTTCATATTTTAATTAGTGTTCTTTTAATTGGTTCTCAAAATCAACTTTACCTTGTCACTCAAAACTCTCCAATATACTTCATCTCACATTAACTACATTCTAACATCACTTCCAAGTCAAAAAGTTATTTCCCTCTCTTATAAAAACACTTTTCTTATTTTTTATCCTACCTGATCTGTTAATTTTCTTCCTCTGTACATTAATTTACAATCAATGCTTTTCTTAATGCTATTTCCTTGTATCAGCAAAGTCAACTCAGAAATTTGTAGAAGAACCTATCCAAATTTCCCGTCTTCTATCACATACATTCTACTGCCATGGACCCAGAAAGACATTTAGTGGGGGCAATAACGTGTTATTGGATTCCATTATTCTTCAAAATATTTGCCCTTCAATATGAGACCCCTCCCTATAGGAGGCCTGTCTATCCAAGGCTCTGTGACTTGCTTGAGCCAACAGAATGTGAGTGGAAGAAGTAAAATGTATTTTATACCCAAATATTCCAATGGAGAGAAGCCTCAGGGAAGATAAAATTAATCCTCATGAATTATGGCATTTCTGGGATATTCATTCCATATTCTCCAGGTGACACAATTACTATTACATCAATTAGCGATATAATAGTATCCATTTAAGTTCATCTACAAGTGATTGAAATCTACAAATAATAGTAGCTTAAATATTATTGAAATCTACAAATCTCTGATGTGAATGTAGGCAGTCCTGAACAGGTAAGGGGCACAAAAGTATCAGGAATCCATGTCCCTTTTAACTTGTTCAGCCATCCTCAAGTCATATTTCCCATCTCATGGTAAAAGATGACTCTTCCCCATCCAACCATAATACATACATCTTGACCCCAAGGAAAGAAAAAACATCAAGAGAAGGATATGCTTCCTTCTTTAATGATCCAAAGCTACTCATACCTCTTCCACTTAATCACATCACTGTACCAAAATGAAAGGGATACTTGGTGTCAGTATTTGAATATGCAATGTGTCTAGCTCATATTAGGAGTTTTATTCAAAAGAAACACAGGAAGATTCATGTGGTCACTGCCCAAACAACTGAAAGGCAGAATTCTCAGTATTGTTCCACAAATAACTTCATTATTTTCTTGGGCAAAGGATATTTACAGGCTTTCTGTTTTTTATATCAGACAGCTCTCTATATTCTAAATGCTCCATGTGCATTACTGCATCTTACTTAGAGAGAATGAGTATTCTAAAGCAGAGTCACAAATAGAATGAGGAACAGGTGGAAAAATTAAGAGTTACTATGCTGGATGACTCTCAATTCAATGTAGGGAAGGCAAGTGGAACAGTTGGGGCCTGTGGTGAGTTGACAAACACTACCCTGCTCAAAGTGACAACTGGTTCTCAGTTTCTAATTATTGTAACATGTGGAGTTGTGAATATTCCATTCAAAGAGATTTCAAACATTTAGAGAAGCCAGAAATCTGAATATTTATTGAAATTTGGATTTTATGGGAAATCTCTTTTTTGTTTCCTTAACGTTGGTTCTAATGTTTTAAAACCATTTGCAGCTTGCCTGTGGACCAGTAATATGAGACATCTGTTTGAGAAAAGTAGGACAATATATCAGCTGCTTAAAATGGATGGCCCATCAAACTGTGAAAACAACCATTACAGTGGAAATTATTATGAAGAGTGGTAAAAAATCAGGAAGGACTTATTATCATAATTACAGATTTATTGAGTATGAGACTCTCACCTTTACTGAACATTTCCTGTTGCCAGGTGTTGTGTTTGACTCTCTTTACATCCACCATCATATCTGATCCTCACAAAAGCCTTGTGTTATTTTCTTTTTAACAGGGGAGTGGCTGGAAATTGAGGGCCAGAGAGCTTAAGTAATACGTCCAGAGTCACACAGCTGGTAAATGACCAAGCTTAGATTTAAATCAGTCCTATTTGATGTTGAAGCCCATGTTCTTAATCCTAATGCAATCCTGTGCACAATTTCTATGCCATTTCCAGAACAACATATGGAGGGTTTGCCAGGATATGAAAATAAGGATATGATCAGTTGGTATGCAGAATCTCAATATTTATCTTTAAACACAGTGTCACCCCTATCAGAGTCACAGCATGGAGGATGCAAGCTGGAGGATGCATGCAGGAGGATTCACCAGCTACTGAGAAGCCTCCAGAGGATCTCACTGCTGTCAATATCATACATTATACTTAACCAACATCTGGACGGCCCTCACACCATTCATCCCATTCAATAAAAAAAGGGATTGTGACTGTTACCGTTTCATGGTTTTAAATTCGCAGTGGAGCTGCACAACTTATTTAGCACAGGTGTTTAATTGTAATAAATTGGAGAAATTCCCAGTATTCCATGGTCCTCAAACTAACAATACCATCTGGGTAGAGTGGGGTAGTGGCTTTCTGACAATGAACTTGCTTATAAACATTTCAAGGGTGGTGGCCTATTTGGAGATCTATGGGGGCAGATCAGGAGGTTGGGTGTGCATAGAAGAGGAAGAAATTTTAAATTATATTGCGGAGGTTGAACAAGAAGCTTTGTGCTTTTTTACCTTTTTGATAATTTGTTTCTTTTTCAATACACATTAAATATTAAAAACACTTGGATATCTCTGTAAACGAGACATTATATTGCCATTTTGTGTATTAAGGGAAAGTTCTGTTGACTGCTTTTAGCAAATCATTCCGTTTATGAAGAATGCGCAAATGTTCCTATGGTCTGCCACTAAAAATCAATGCATGTTATAGTTAATCAAAAAATGCATTAAGAGAAGGACTTCTTCTAGTCAATGTGACATAACAGAGACTAGATTTATCTTTTCACCTGAAGCAAGAGAAATTTGTCACATTTCACCAGACAAAATACATGAAACAATGGCTTTCAAGACACAGAATATTAAGCAATGAAAGACAACAATTCCTAAAAGACAAGAAAATAAACATATGCAATGAGCCCCACAAATGAAACAGCTAAGTGACAAGAAAGTTTCTAAGCCACAAAATAAGGTAGAGGCAAGTGAGGTAGAACCTGATGGGCTCCTTGAGTTGAAGAAACAGAACTGAAAGTCTGGGGAGGCCAAAGCTAGAGTTAACAGAGTACCAAGGAGAGAGCTGCACACAGATTATTCCAGAGAACTACAGAATGTATCTCAGATTTTCAGTAGAGGACTGAGGTATGCATGTGTGTGAGGAACCTACCAGAAACCCAGGAAAGAACCATCTGAAAGAAGTAGAAAAACATAGTATGCAGCACCCAGGCAGAGCCGCGAATAGCCCCATACAGGACTGAGAACATTCTGTTCTCTTTAGCCAGACTGGAAAAAAACCTGGTAATCCACAGGGCATTGGGTAGAGTACTCAGAAGAGTCTTGCCTTAATAATGGATAATAATTAGCCCTTACTAAACACTGCTCTGGTCCTGTCTAACAAATCTTAAAAACAGAAAAGTGAAAAAAAAAAAAAAAACCCAAAAACTATTTCCAAGTAATTGAACTACATACCAAAACAAGGATCAAGAATTTTTATAGAAATCTAAAAATATCCAGCACCCAACAAGATAAAATTTACAACACCTGGCATCTGATCAAAAATTACCAGGCATACAAAGATGCAGGAAAAAAAGAATATAATGAGGGTGAAAAAAATAAAATGATCAAAGCTGAACCAGAATTGACATTGGTGCTGGAATTAGCAGACAAGGATATTAAAACAGTCTTAGCTGTATTTCATACATAAAAAGTTAAGTATAGAAGCAGATTTCAATACCATTATCTCAATAATTGAAAATCCAATCAAAATCCAAGCAGGCTGTTTTATTCTAAATTGATAAAATTATTCTAAAATGTTTATGGGTATGCAAATAACCTAGAATAGTCAAAACAACTTTGAAAAAAAAAAAAAAAAAAAACAAAGTTAAAGGACTAACTCTACCTGATCCATTTAAAAGTTACAGTAATGTATTTTACAGTAACTTGTTTTTTATTTAAAAGTAACTTATTTAAAAGCTACAATAATTGAGGTATTGTGGTATTAACATCAATTAGATAAATAAATGGATCAATGGAACAGTATAGACATTTCAAAAATACATCCATGTATATAAGTACAATGGTTTTGTTTGTTTGTTTGTTTGAGAAGGAGTTTTGCTCTGTCACCCAGACTGGAGTGCAGTGGCATGCTCTCAGCTTACTACAACTCTGCCTCCCAGGTTCAAGTGATTCTCCTGCCTCAGCCTCTGAGTAACTGGGACTGCAGGTGCATGCCACCACGCCTGCCTAATTTTTGTATTTTTAGTAGATGGAGTTTCACCAAGGACAATTGATTTTTTACAAAAGTGAAATGTAATTGAGTGGAAGAAGAATAGTTTTTTTTCCCCTGACAAATAATGCTGGCACACTTGATATACATATACAAATTTTTTAAAATTTTGCACCATATATAAATGTTATCTCAAAACGAATCATAGAAATAAAGCTAAACCTAGAACTTCTACAAGAAAACATAAAAGAAAATCTTTGTGTCCCTGTATTAGGCAAACATTTATTTGATATAACACCAAGAGCATGATTTACTAACAAATTGATCAAGTGAAATCATCAAAATTAAAAACAGTTTTCAAAAGACAATGAAATGCAAACCACAGACTGGGAGAAAATATTTGCATAGCACATATATGATAAAGAACTTCTATCCAGAATATAGAAATACTTTTCAAAGTCACCAAATACAAAAACAAACAACCTGATTTGAAATATGTGCAAAAAGTTATGAACAGACTCTTCACAAAAGAAAATATACAGATGCCAAAGAAGTACATAAAGTTATATTCAACATCATTAGTCATTAGAGTAATGCCAGTTAAAACCATAGTGATATACTAATACACTTTCCTTTTAGAAGGGCTAAAATTAAAAGTTTTACAATACCAAGCGAATATAAAGCAACAGGAATCCTTGTCCACTGTGGGTGAGAAAGTAAAATCAAGCAACCTTATTGGAAATAGTTTGGCAGTATCTTAAAAAGTTAAAAGCACATCTATGAGATCCTCCGACTATTCCACTCTTATGTATTTACCCAAGAGACATCAAAGCATATGTTCATACATAATGTTCATAGCAACTTTCTTTGTAATAGCTCAGGACTAGAACAGTACAAATCTCCATCAACAGGAGAATATACACATTGTTACATATTCATATAATGAAGTATAACCCAGCAATAACAGGAAATGAACAAGTAACAAATACAATAGTATGGGTGAATCTCAAATAATTATGCTGAATGAAAAACAGAAAGAACACCTACTCTTTTCAACAAACAGTATTGGGAAAATGATACCCACATGCAAAATAATAAAGTTAAATTATCTTAAACCATATAAAATGAATCAAAATGGATTTAAATAAATATAATAGCTACAACTATTCAACTCTTAGAAGAAAACATGGGAGAAAAGCTTCATGGTATTTGATTTCACAATGACTTCCTATATATAGCACCAAAATCACAAGCATCAAAACAAAAATATAGACAAATAGAATTTCATCAAAATAAAAGTGTTGTGCATCAAAAGGCACTATCAAGTCCAAAAAACCCATTGAATGAGAGAAAATGTTTGTAAGTCATATATCTGATGAAGAATTAATTTCAAAACATACAAAGAAGTTTTACAACTCAATAACAAAAAGCCAAAAAGCCCATTTTAAAAATAGACAAAGGATTTGAATAGGGCATTTCTCTAGGAAGATAGACAAATGAGCAATCAGATGTTGGACATGATTAGTCACCAGAAAAATGCAAATCAAACCACAATGAAATACCACCTCATACCTCCTAGGCTGGCTAGAACCAAAAAGTCAGAGAAGTGATGATGAGAATATGAAGGCAGTGCTCTCATACAGTGCTGGTGCACATGTAAAATGGTGCTGTGAGTCTAAAGTGGTGGGAATATAAAATGGTGCAGCTACTTCAGAAAGCATTCTGACAGTTTCTAAAATGAATAAACATAAAGTTAGCATATGACCCAGCCAATTTCACTCCTAGGTATACACTCCAGAAAAATAAAAATGTATGTCCCTATAAAAACTTTTACATAAATGTTTATATCATCATTATTCATAATAGCCAAAATGTGGAAACAGCACAGATGTCCATCAGTAGATTAATGGAAAAAAAATGGTGTAAACTGTGTAAGGTAACACTATTTAGCCATAAAAAGTATTGATATACTTTTTTGTAAAGTATTGTTATACCATGTTATACATGGTATAACATGAATGAATCTTGAAAACATGCTAAATGAAAAAAGCCAGCCACAAATTACCAGAAATTTTATAAGTCCACTAATAAAAACTACCCAGAACATGAAAATCTGTAGAGACAGCAAGTAGACTTGTGGTGGCTTAGTGCTCAGTGGGAATGTCGGAGTGCTGGGGGTACTGGGCAGTAATAACTGAAGGGTGTCTCAGAAGGTGATGAAAATGATCTAAAATTGATTGTGTGTTGCACACACAAAATACTGCATTGTACACTTTAAATGGATTAATTGCATGATACATGAGTCACATCTCAGTAAAGGCATATTAAAAAAATAAGTAGATTTGTATACTGACAGATTTATGATAAAGTTTGGTTCTGTCCCTTTCTCTCTCACTGTCTAATAGATTATCATAATTACAGTTTTATCAGCCAGGATGTGCTAGTTTATGCTGTGGTAACAAACAACTCTCACATCTCAAATGGCTTAAAATAATAAAAGTTTGTGTTTTTACTCACATATTCATCATTTGGTGGCTGGGACCTCACTTGGCTTTGTCAGCCTTACTGTGGGATCCATACTGCTATAGTGGCCACTAAAATAGAACATTACCTGTCCAGAAGGAAAAAGAAAACTAGTCTGAATGGTTCATTGTAGCAACTCAAGGCAATACGTGAGACTTTGGCTAGTCTCTTCTACTCCTAGCTCATTGGCCTAGATAAGTCACATGGCTTCTCCCAACCACAGGGGCCAAGAAATGCAACTGGACTTTGTTGAGAAGGCAGAGAGCTAGAAATATTTCAGGAGCAGCCCTAGTATCTACCACATAGCTAATACTCATTAAGCATTTACTATGTATCAAGAGCTGTTTTAAACTCTCATGTGTATTATCTCACTTAATATTCAGAAAAAAGTATTTTGAGGTTGATACCATTATTATCATCAGCTCCAATATTTACAAATAGAAAATTGAGGCATAGGAGTAAAATAACTTTCCCAGGCTTAGTACAATAGTTAATTGTTGGAATTTGAATACAGACATGAATATCAAAGCCCCTGTTTTTGACTTCCAGAAAATATTGAGACCCAGCAATCCCATATTTTCTTCTTCTTACTCAAACACAAATCCATCACAAAGTCCAAACAGGTACAAGAAAGCTGCATTAGCATATATTAGTAAATGACAACAGGTTAGCATTCAGACTTCTAGTACTGTCTAGTGTGTTTCTAGTGCACTGATGATTTCCCATGGTCCTTGGCAGAACCCTGTGTTCTCAGGCTCACCTTCAGGCCTGCTGAATGACCTGGCAGCTTCAAACCAAGCAGCTCTGCTTCATCATTTAGGTTTCCACTTGACTTCACTTATTTCTTGGCTGATATAACAAAGTTGGGAAAACGACACCGCCCGACTCACACATCTCTGTCCACACTAAGCTCAGAGACACATTCTAAGCAAAGAACACCTTAAACCAAATGGATGAATCAGGCTCATTTTCTGTTTCTGTGGTTAAGAATGTCTACTTCTATGTCATGGTAATGGCAAGTGTTTTGATAAACACTGTGATTACGTGAAACTGACTCAATTAAATTCTAGCTTAGAAGGAAATAAGAATACCTAATTCATACAAGGGTATCATTACTTACAGAAGTTAGTACCAGTACAGTATGCTACTTGCAAAGACCTAGTTCAAGGGTCAGTGCTTAGAGGTTGGCAAATGGTGAACTGGATACTTCTACCCTTTCATCCTCTGTCACTAAAATTTGGTCTTTATTGAATTCATGCTACCTCGTGGTCATCCACAAGGCCCAGCACAGTGTGTGCCGCATGGAAGACGTTTAGTAATACTTCTCGAACGTTTGAATGAATGACTGAATATTGGGGAATAATTGGAAGCATTCCAGTGTCACCAGGAATGGGATTTAACTGGATAGGTAGAAACACAAAGCAAGCATACTACTAAAGACATAATACAATCAGTGATGGTTTGTTCTTTCTGACACTATGAATCTTATTAATTATTGCAAGTCATAGCAGACATTTTTACAGGTTAATCTCAAACAATAAATTTGGATTGCATTACTGGCATAAATTGGTTGAGTGAGAGCCCATTGGGAGAAAAAAAAAATGGGAAACCTTCCCAAAATGGCATGCAAAAGAGAAGCATCTTTTTCAAGCTGGTACTCCTAAGTCTCCCCTTAGCAATAGGAACTAGTCTAATGTGATAATAACCTCTCTCTAGGGTGGCATCTTGAAAAGAAACAAGCTTTCCAGTTCTGTGACCTTTCAGAAGAAGAATCCCAGCAGGAATCCCGAGTCTTGGCGAATACCCTCCAGCACTGTGAAATCTTTGAAGAGACCCAACTTTGAAGAGTGACTTCCTACCATTATTGTGCACATACATACACAATCAGGAAAAAAACACGCCACTCTGATTTCTAAAATCCATCTGAACTTTCCCCTAGTTCTCTCCTTTGATAGAAGCTGCCCAAACTCCTTGGGAAATTTTTCGGAGGCAGTGAGAAGCCACTGGAGGAAGCATATTTTCATTGAGCTGCTATGATGGGAATGCTGCCAATGGGGAAAATAATGGGGAAAGATTGAAAATTCTGATTGTCCAACCAAGAAACTTGAACCCTCTGTGGCTTAAGGCCAAGAGATGGAAGGGAAATTAAATGACAAAATGAATCAAAGACATTTTCACCTCTCAATATATTTGAAGGGGGAGAATGTAGCCTGCTTGTGCTATGCCAAGGTTTTCCTCAAGTAATATATTTAGAGTTGATTTTTAGCTCATTATTGTAATTTTCCTCCAAGCGTTTTAACAGTCACAATTCAACCTCTTTTTTTCTGGCCAGTAATAAATCAAGCATTCTGTATGGTTCTGTCTATGGTTTTCAGATATTTTGGGGGCTTCTCCCTTGATTAAGATAAAAAGAATGACTTCAAAAGATTTTAGCTTCCAAGAAATGTCGCCTTTCATATAGAGAAGGAGAAGAAGTTCAAAGAGGGGTTAGTACAGGGTTTGTATGAGAATCATAGCAGTCACTAATGCAGAGCACATGGAAAACAGTAATAATTATATGAATACTATCAATATTTGTCAAATATTACTCTATTCCAGGTACTGTGTTTTGAGTTTTACATTAATAATATCATTTAATTCAGATAAGAAACATGGTGGTCTGCTTGAAAAGGATTCCATTCAATTAAAATGGCTTTCCAAAGAGGATGCAATTTGGAAATTATTTTATGGCTCACAGATGTTAGTTATTATTGTGATGTGCATGTTGTGAGGTTATATTTTATTTTATCAGCCTGTGTGTTTTTCATTCCTAGGAATTCCTTTCTATCCTCTGACTGTTCCTTTTACAGGCAAGACTGGAGAGTATCCATTGGCTCAGAGAATAGTTAGTACAACAGAAAAATAAGTTTCTGAGCTTCAAAAGCCCCGCAGAGCTGATAACATAAATAGTAGACATGAGAAATAATGATGGTGAGAGGAACCTACTCCACCTGCAGGCTAGACGCTTCTCTCCTTGTGACCCTGAAATGTGTCCCCGGACTTAATCCCTGGGTGAATGGCAACAGAAACCTCAAATGAGCTTGGAGGGATCCGAAAACTTAGAAGACCTGTGTTTCTTTCCCTAATTGACCCTGGGGGAATGGCAGGTCACACACAGCATGCTCACATTCAGCATCTTTCGGGAGTTTCAAAGAATATAAAGTTGGCTGCAGGGAGTATCCAGGCAGATGGGCCTAAGGCACCATCGTAAGAGAAACATCAAACATTACTCTTATCTCTGAGTAGTCATGGAAATATAGCTTAAAGGAACAGGGTTAGGATGGAAAAGGAAGAGCAGCTCTCAACTGACAACTCCCAGACCTTACTGTAAGCCAGACACTCTGGACATGCCAGTGCAGGTGGGTGGCACCAACACCTTGCTTAATTACCAGGACGTCCTACCCAAACCCTCCCTGACATAGAGACACAACTCACAGGCTGGGGCTTAGGCAGCAAACTGATTGAAATGACCCCTAGTTGATTAAAATTAATTATCTGCTTCCTAGAAGAATGGAATTTTGAAGGAGCAATTAAACCAAGTTATACAATAGTAAGGAAAGCTGGACTTCTGCACATCTAAATTCCGCATACCTGTACCTGTTCCTGATTTCCCACATTGCCTCAGTGCTCAGGTGCCATGTGGGAAAGGAATCTGTTAACCCCTGTGAACCTTTGGGCAAGTCATGTTACCTTTCTAAGTTCCAGTTCTTCCACCTGTTGAATGAGAGAATTGGGCTGAAAACAATTGTGTGGAATCACTTCAGGGGCCATCCAGAATAAGGGAAGCCAGGTTGTGCAACCTCCCTCAAGATTCCCCGGCTCCATCTTTCAAATGAAGCAGCTTTGTTTGAATCTGATTGGGTTATAGTTAACTTTTTCTTTATCTATTGCAACTGAAATATTGAGAGCGGCATTTATCCTTCTCCTCCTTTCATGGTATGTTTTCATTATGAGATCATTCCTGACGTTTTCTTATTTCACTTTTTCTTTTTATCCTTAGTCACCACTCCTATTTCTGATGGTAATATTAACAACCTCACATACCTCCAGATGTCCCCACTTTTTAGTACATTTATATTTAGTATTTATGAAAGGTTAAATAAAACAACAACAAAAATTAACTCTGGTTCCATATAAAGAAGTTTATAAACCACTTGGTTAGCTAATTACTTCTAAGATCCTCTTTACCTTCTATATGCTAGGAACGTGTTATAGAGTGAATTGTGCCCCCTTTCCCAGAAAAAAGATATGTTGGAAGTCCTAACCACCAGTATCTCAAAACATAAACTTCTTTGGAATTAGGGACATTGCAGATATAATTATATAAGATGAGGCCGTATTGGAGTAGGACTGGCCCTTAATCCAATACACCTGGTGTCCTTATAAAATGATAGCCACGTGAAGACGCAGACACACGGGGAAATTGCTGTGTGATGACAAAGGCAGAGATTAGAGTTATGCAGTGATAAGCCAAGGAACACCAAAAACATTCAGCCAACTCCCAGAAGCTAAGAAGAGGCAAAAAGGATTCCCTTATAGATTTCAAAGGGACTGTGGCCCTGCTGACACCTTAATTGCAGACCTCTAGGCTCCAGAACTGTGAAACGATTCATATCTGTTGTTTAAGCCACCCAGTTTGTGGTCCTTTGTTAGGCAGCCCTAGCAAATCAATACAGAAGGAAGACAGAAAATAGTGACTTGCACATATAATAGCTCTGCTTCTCTGCTCCTGAGAGGATAGGAAGTGTTCCAACATGCCCCTCACTCCCTTTTTGCTTTTGCTATATTTACTTCCTCACTTTTCTTCCTGTTTTTTTCCCAGCCCACACTGCAAGATGGATTGCCAGAAGATAGAAGAAGCCATTTCAGTGTTTTGTTTTGTTTCTTTTTAAACTTTCTCCTCAGCACAAGACCATCTCACTAGAGAACTGCATCTATAAATGTGCACATTCCCCGACACAACCAGAGTTGTCTCATCCTCGAGGTCTATTTTACAGTCAGGCCTTGGAGCAGGGTTCCAGAATTTGTTCAACTCCTGCTAACTTAGCAACTGTTTCTTGATGATTTCTGCTTTGGTGACAGGCACACTTGATGACTGTCCCGTAGAGATACACAAGCATAAATTCTGTACTGGAAGGCTCCAGTCTGGAAAGTGTGAGTTCTGCACAGAAAACACAGCAATGGAACAAAAACACCACGGTTCTGGTCTGTTGCCACGGCCTGTTCTCATGTGTGGATTATTTATATGGCAGGGCAGATGGAGACCCTGTTTTCAGAATGTGTGTAACTCTACTCTTGGTTTGCTAAGAGAATGCTTATCTAGTCCCAGCATGCAAGTGGGTTAAGATATTTTACTTAGATTTATTTATGCATTTACACATCCATACATGCGGTCAAAAATATTTATTGAACACCTGTGATGTGTGAGGCTGTATGTGCCAAAGATAGAGCAGTAAATAAAATAGAAAAATCCCCATCCTCATGAATTACACATTGATGGAAGAGGTGGGGACAACATCTAAAATCAATCAAAATATATAGATATTTAAAATAATGGCTATGAGAAAAAATACAAGTACACTAATGAAGTATGTAATTTGTGATTTTAAACAAGGTGGTCAGAGAAGACCTTACTTATTAGGTAATACTTTTACTTGCCCTCCTTATGGTGCTATGGAAGTTGTGATGAACTTGGAATCTAGATTCAACTCTTATTATGGACTGGATTATGACCTCCAAACCCCTAGAATTCATATTTGGTAGCCTTAACACTCAGTACCATGAAATGTGACTCTATTTGGAGACAGGGGCTTTCAAGAGATAATTAAGGTAAAATCAGGCTCTCAGGGTGGGGCCCTAATCCAATATGGTTGGTATCATATGGGAAGAATCACAAAAATAGTAAGGAGCTTCAGGGATGCAGGTGCCCAGAGCAAAGGTCATGTGAGGACACAGCAAGAAGGTGGCCATTTACAAGGCCAGGGGGAAGACCTCAGGAGAAACCAGGCCTGCCAACCCCTACATCTTGAACTTCCAGCCTCCACAACTGGGAGAAAAAAAAATATTGTTTAAGCAACCTAGTCTGTGGTATTTGTCAGCCCAACCTAAGACAACTCTGATATCTTCCCAGGCTTGTGATCTTGCAAGGAATTGACCTCAGTATCCTCCTGTACCAGGGGGAAGCAAGACAGTCAAGGTCAGGAGTGAAGCATCTCTCAGATTCTGTTCCTTACATGACCTCCTCATAGGAAGGAAGAGTTCCTGTTCTTTCAGACTGCACCAGCCCCTTATTCCATCTCTAGGAACCCTTCATTTCTATAATCCATGGCTTTAAATCTAAACATGTCTCAAATCTAAACATATCTGTAACTGGCTCCTCCTCTTCACCCACCAATCCTGTTCCACCCACAGCCTTTCCCATCTCCACTGATTTCACCTCCAACCTTCCAGTTTTTTACACCAAAAACCTCACAGCCATCCTTGGCTTCACTCTTTCTGTTAAAACCCAAATAAAATATGTCAGGAAATCCTGTTGGCCCTACCTTAAGGGCATATTCAGACCCCAGTGATATCTCGCCATCTCTGCTGGTACCATGCTAGTCATGTCCCCAACATCTCTGACCTGGGTTTCTTCAGGGGCCTCCCAGTGGATTGTCCTGCTAGCATTCCGTACCTCTTTCTGGTCTACTTTAACAATAGCAGGGCAATCTTTTTAGCCTGCCTACCCATCACCATGCCAACAGTCTCCAGTTGAAGGCTTCCTTTTTTTCCACTATAAAATCTTCTCTCTCCTCTGCCCGACTTTGAGTCTCTATCAAACACAAATGATAGCGGTGGCCAGCACTCTCGCTATAGCAAACTGACTAAATGGACTTTGCCTGCTCTCATTTGGGTGGCCTTCATTTATTTCCACAGAAGTCATGTTTAAAACATTTGATAATGATACAGACTGGGTTTGTGGACCATAATGAATTTTTTTTTAACTTTATCTTCACTCCATAAAGTGCTTATTTTGAAGATTGGACTTTTCTGGATCGAAACAGAAAGAACATTAAGTGTAGATAACTAAGCAATTATTAGAGTAGATGAAATCTTTTGGGCTTCTCTTAGGTAGTTTTCTATCATACAATCATACTTAAAACATCTCTGACATTCTCTAAAAATCTGAGCTGTGCTTAAGCATACTAACCATTTCAGCATTTCACTCTGCTGATCTCTTTTTTTCTATAACAATTTCTATTTTGTTGGCCCTCAAACGTATTTATGGTTGTTTTCTCCTCAGCAGAAATCAAATCAGCGTATTCTGTTATAACTCCTTCAGATGCTTGAAACTCTGTTAAATTCGTCATTATTTTCTTAATTTTTAAAAATATGTTTCTTTTTTATTTAAGTATTATTTCCTAATACAAAATTCCTATGAAATGTGTTTTGGTATTCTCACTGCATGTGATTTTATCTACTCACCTACACAGAACATCCCATGGTTAAACAAGTGTAAGTGTAATTGCAGGATGTCTCAGAGCCTAATATGCTAGAATACATAGTGAATTCTTGAGAAGTGTAGATGCTTATGTGATATTAAAGGATTCTTCGCTTGTGGAGCATCTTTATATTAATATTTCACATATTCAAGCCTTTACATGTCCTCATAACTCTTGTAAACTTTTCCAGGCTCATTAAACAAGCCTTATCACAGAACACTATTTGGTTGGCTTGTTAGCATTGAACAGTTGAAGGCAGAAATCTGCCCATTCTCTTGCAAAATAGCAACACATTACAAGTAATCATGTATTAATCTGAGCATTTTTGGTATTATATACAAATCAATCACTTTTATTTTTCAAGCCTTTAAAAACATACCACTTCTTGGTTGGGTGTCAAGGGGAAAGGTCTCAGTCCTCAAAATAACTGCTGACATGCTTCTCTATTTCATTTTCCTCCTAAATAAGACCTGCTATGTTTAACACATTTTAATTAAGGCTGAGCCCCAGATGTCACTGTGCACAGAGAAGCTTAATATTATGGAACTCTAATAAAACTTTGATCCAATCAGTTTCAGCTACTGTAATAATATGGTTGGTTTTTGCTTATTTGAAATGCACATTGTGAATTTCTTAAGTTGCCTTTCTGCCTATTCTCTTATTTCATCTAGGTTCTCTTATATTTTTATCCTTCTTCCTGGGTAATGGAATTGGAGGCAATATGCTCATGTTAAACAAACAGATATATTTTTGTGTACATTTTCAATTTAGGAAGACCAGAATGAAGTGGGTCGTTTACTATTAGGTAAAAATCCAATCTAGTTTATGGAAAATAATAATTTTCTTATCTTTGTATGGTATTATATAATTTTCAAAGCACATTCACATGTATTAATCTGTTTGGATGTAATAATTGAGGTTAGAACCTCAGCCTCAGTGTCCAAGCAGACTTGGAGATTAAATCTAGAAACGTAATTTACTATAGTCTGACTCTTGGGAAATTACTTAAGTTTTCTTCACTTCAGCTTCTTCACTTGTACAATCGAGCTAATAATTTACTACCTAAAATGGTTGTTTTGAAGATTAAATAACATAATACAGAAAGTTTTTAGCTAAATATTAGGCTCACACTAAGTGCTCAGATATTTTAGGTAGTAGTGGGGATGGGGATAGGGACTTAACCACCTTGAAGTAAAAAGCAAAAAAAATTACCTCCATTTCAAAAGTAGGAACGTTAATGGCCAGATGGTCTCAGTGAGTTATTCAAGCCCATAGAGCTAATTAATGAAAGAATCAGCCTGGAACTTGACTTCATTAAGTTTAGTTTAAAGCTTCTTAAACATCAGTGGAGACAGTGGAATATTTGTCAAAAAAAGAGTCTACTTTGACACTTTGTATAATCCTCTCCCACATAATACTGATGGACCCATATTTTCAAGGACTTTGACTGACAGCCTGAACAGTGAGTTGCTGCTAAGATATCATCTGATAGATATTCAAAGATTTTTGTGATGGTTCATTTTATGTGTCAACTTGACTAAGCGAAGGGATGTCCAGATCACTGGTAGGACATTATTTTAGGGAATTTCTATGAGGGTGTTTCTGGAAAAGATGGCCATTTGAATCAAAAGACTGAATAAAGAAGATCTGCACCTAACAATGTGGGTGAGCACCAGCCAGGATACTGAGGGTCCAAATACAACAAAAAATCAGAGAACGGGAAAATTCTCTCTCTTAGTTGAGATGGTACATCCATCTTCTGCCCTTGAACATTAGAGCTCCTGGTTTTTGAACCTTCAGACTCAGGGACTTACACCAACACCCCACCCCTCCCATTTTACTCATCTCCAGTTCTTAGGCCTTTGACCTGAGAGTGGAATTTAAACCATTGGCTCCCTGGGTTCTCACAGTTTCAGAATTGGGCAGAATTATACCACTAGCCTTCCTAATTCTCCAGCTTACAGACAGCATAGTGGGGACTTCTTGGTTTCCATAATCACGTGAGACAATTCCCATAAAAACTCTCTACACATACCTATATTATTGGTACTGTTTCTCTAGAGAATCCTATTAGTGGAAGATTTCCTTGCAAAAAATTGTGGGGTCACTATAGTTGTTATCTGTGTGTTCTCAAAGTCTGTTTTCTATTTAGAAAACTCCAGCTCCTTTTTCCTTTGGGAATCTAGGTCTCCCCTGAAGATTACCATTAAAGTACATACCCATTCAGTAGCCAAGGAATGAAAGGATGTCATGTGACTAGATTGAACCAATCTCTATCTTCCTAAATCTTGAAAATGACCTGAATAATGAAACCTATTGTTCTGTATCCTTTCTGACCTTGGTGCTCTGTAGAGGTTTACCATTAGTTGCTTCTACATAGATCTTTAGGGGTGCTGGCCAGAGGCAGGGTCCTATGGGCATTTGTCCTTATTCTTTCTGAAAACAGGTTCTTTCACTTTGCCTTTTATTCTGGGGGCTGTTCTTTATCTTTCTCTTCTTTTTTTTTAAATTAGATTTTTCAGTCAGTTTTTTATACAAAGAACTCTAACTCATCATAGTAGTCAGCTATTGCCACAAAACTGCTGCAAAACAAACTACCCCAAAACTCAGTGGCATATGGAAAGTATTTAATTCCCATTTACAAATTTGCAATTCTGTTAAGGGTCACCTGATGTAGGAGCACTCAGCCTCAGGCTGTAACTTGGTTCCAGGGCAGTTCCATGTGTCTCTCATCCCCCGGACCAGTCATATATTCTTGTCATTGCAAAAGAAACTCAGCAGGGCAAGCTTAATCAAGCAAGCACATTTTAAACCTCTGCTCCCATCTTGTCTGCTATTATTTCATTGGCTAAAGCAAGCCAAATGGCCAAGTTCAAAGTCAAGGTGTGAAAAGCTCTCTCTACCCATGAAGATGGTAAAAGTGACAGGAATAATACAGATGGTCACAGGAGAATAGAAAATTCCAGGCATCCGTTTCACATGATTAGCCAATGGAAACTATTGAAATAGCTGCACAAGCTAGGGACTGATAAGACCCTGAAAACCAGGATGTGGGCCAAGCTGGCTAAGACTGACTGGGCCAAACATGGCACTGGCTTTGACTTAGGTTTCACCTAGCATCTCATTATATACTTATTTACATACTCAATCACAGATGCCCCAGCACCTTGAGAGTTCCAGGAACACCCACATTTGGTATAAAAATGGGTGGCACCACAGCTCCGAAAAAGCTTTATCTTTTTCTAAGAATCTTCATAAATATTCCATCAATTGGCTAAAGAAACCCATAGTACTCCAAGCTCCCAAACCCAATGATGCAACTCACTCTCTTGAGTATGCATGCGCTTCCCTTTCTTGAGTGTGTACTTTTCATTTTGCAATAAATCTCTGTATTTTCCCTATTTTTTTCTGACTCACCCTTGACTTCCTTCCTGTGAAGGTGTCAAGAACATGGGCGCTGGCCAGAGGCAGGGTCCAATGGGCATTTGGGGACCTCCCCTAGCCCACTGGTATCAGAAGCAGCACTGAATATTTCTAAGTATCAACTGCAGATATGCTAATTTGCATTTAAAAAGTAATTTCTTTATTCTGTACGGAAAGAAGAATTTTTCCTTTAATCCCCATAGGTTCCTAGTTGGAATAAGCCCCTGTAACAAAAGACAGATTGACAAGAGAAAAACAAACAGAAATGTATTCACATGTATATTTCATATATATGAAAGACATCCAGGGAATGAATAGATCTCAAAGAGATGGCTTTGAATTCTAGCTTATGTAGCAACTTCAACAAAGAAAACAGTAAATTTTTATAGGAGTGACAAGACAAAGGAAAATAACTTTAGTCTCTAGGGCAGCAATTTGTGAGAAGTCAAATACATGGCAGATAAAGATGGGTTAGTAAAGCTCATTAATGTAGATTCCTCTGGTACCATCTCCAGGGTAACAAGGGTCTAAAGTTATCTTACTGGCTAACCATTGCTCTCCCTGGTACGGGGTGGGAGGTGGGATACCTTTTGTCTTTGTAAATCTGTGTCCTTTTAGGGAAATACAGAGAGGACAGAGAGCTTTCCTGCATTTGCTTCTTCTTAATGCCTTCAGCTCAATGATTCTTTATATTTGGGGGCAGCGTATTCTGGTCTTCCATACCTCTAAGAATTCCTCTTAAAAGACAAATAGTATTGGAGAAGAAAAACATAAAGCCTTTCCATTAACTACCTACCTTAACTTGGGTTGTTCAGTTGACTAGTATGCAGTGTCCACAGATAGCTGAGAAGAATCTCTGAAATAAGACATAAAGGGATCCATATTACCAAAGGATATCAGGGTTCAGGAGAAAAGGAAACCCAGGTTCATATCAGGGTATTTAAGAGCATGTGGAAATTCAGGGCAACAAGATTTGCAGCAGCTAACAGGAAAGGTAAATTTCACTAGATATAGGCATGCCTTTCCTATCATAAGTGAGAGGGAAATCAAATAAAAGTATACTGATTTTTTAGGTTTGCAAGCTTTGGATCTTCAATTTAGGACTTACACAGACGGGTTCACATATTATTATTTCCCTGTGCTTTGCCATTGCTACACTGTAAATTTGGAGTCCATTGTTTTACAAAAACTAGCATACAGTATTGTCTGTGGAAGAGTTGAGTAAATTGTTTTTGATTCTGGCTCTAGGAGAACATTTTCCTTTCAGTCTCTTTCCTTGTCCTCTATTGTGTTTTAGTTGAGGTCATGAGAGCTGCCAGGCTAGATCATTTCATGAAATACATGTAACTTACAATGCTCTGAGGTCTAAGGAATCTTCCAAGGAGTGTTAATGATTGTGTCACTTGGGCTTTAAAGGAATGGAAGAAGTTGAGAGGCCATGCCCATATCTAAAGTCTAAACTTGTCTACAAATGTTAAAATGTGAACATGTGTGAGAGTTTCTATGAGTGTGAAAGCGGGGGAGTGGCTCGTGTAGAATTATGTTTAGATATTTGGAAGGATATAATTGGAATATAAAATAGCCACATTTGGACAGAGCACATTTTCACTCCCAAATGTGTCAACATCCTTTAACTATACTCTCATGCAAATTAGGTAGATATATGGCTTAAAAACCAACTGCTCTCAGAATAAAGGATATTTTCCCCAAGCCCGTTTTAAACAAAATGAACGACATACACACTCATAAAGAGAGATGATTGACATTACATAGCCTATGAAATTTTCCTTTTCAAAATCATGACATTTCATATCATAAAGAGGTAGTGATTATATTATGTACTCCCCAAAGTTAAAAATTAAAAAAAAAACCACCAGTGGGAAAACAAAAATAATATGCCCTACAAAGAATGCAATTAGGCAGAGCTAGATTAGAGAATCCACAGAGGATAAGCCACAGGGCTGATTATCTTAAATTTAATTTGTGCTTTTCGTATTTTTTTCTCCTGCATTTTAGCGATTCCATAGAGATCAACTTGCCACAGATTCATTTTTCAATTGGTCTATTTAATTTTTTTTTTTTTTTTTTTTTGCATCAGGCATAATAAAATAGAACTACCCAGACCTATTATCAGGCTCCAGCAGCCTTGTCATTTCCAGCAAGGAAGTGATAATGTGGTACTTGACATCTAAATCTCCTCCTTTGCAGTAGGTGCAGATTGAATTTCTTTTAAATGGGTGCACCTGAAATTAAGTTTTATAAATACTGGAATTTGTTGAGAATAAACCCAATCCTGGTAAATGGAATAAAACATCTCTCTGTGCCTTCTCTGCCTCTTGAAATACTGGCATTTCAAATAAAGTGCCAGGAAGCTACAAATAATCAAAGAGGAGGTCTCATTTGTTCACAGAACAGCCAGAATTTACAAAAGGGGGCAGCAGTTGTATGTCTGTAGTCATTTAATTCCATATATAAACAAATGAATACACTGTTCCCTCATCCACATGGGCTGACTCTGTCCCGTGCTCATTGGCAGGCAGATGTTAGTTCCTTCCATATTTTTCTTAATAAATTTGATAACATTAAAAATATCATGAATACTTGTTGCCCTTATGATAAGTTTAGCAGAGAAGATGGAGGGATTCTCCCAGATGAAACTCTCCTTTCATCCAACTCCCTAAATTATCAGGAATTTGCATTTCTTCAAAGTACACATTGTTTTCCTCTACCCTTTTTTTCTACATTATTCAGTCTGGGCTTCATTGTTAAAAACAATTGAGCTCTGAATCCCTACAAATTGTAGCATTCAATTTGGGGTATTTTTGTTTTACTGAATTGTAAGTTTGGTAACTAACCTGTTACCGCAGCAAGCCTTTTGGGTCTCTCTATCCCACCACCTCCAATACCACACAGTTTTCCCTCTAATTACAGATAGTTATACCCTAAGAAATAATCTAGTAACCCAACTTCTACAAAGTACTTTTCTTCTGAATTTTGGCTTGAAAAAGAGATTGAAATAATGATCTATTTGGGGAGAGGGAGGCTTGGAGTTCAGTGAGCAAGATGGTAATTTTAGATGCTGGTAGCCAGTATATTTTTAATTTTGAATATAAAAAATTCTAGAACTTTAAGGAAGTCTCAGGTAAAAAGAACAAGAAAATCTAGTTTGGATAGTCCTGTTTGTGATATATTTCTTACAATATCATATCTTATGTGGAAAAGAAATAAGACTTCCAATGGAAATTCAGAAGATTAATTCAACACCACCAATTCTTAAATCTGAAGGAAATAAACTGAATTTTTTACTATGATCACCATTTTTGAGCACAAATATAAACTACAAAGGTAATTTAGAAAATAAAGTTGACTCTGGTACAGCTAGATATCACAGATAAGGTATTCGTCAGCATAAAGTAAAATCACTTTTTCTACTACCATGCTTATTTTTTTTTAAGTTGTGAACTCTTTGTCTACCTATAATTTTTAAATGAAATTATAAGTATATTAAATATAAATATATACATATTTGAATCACTTATACATTATGTTTTAATTTTAAATTATTGTGATTATACTGTCACGTTTTCTAAAACAAGCTTATTCAATCTCTTCCTACTGATCTTTGACACCAATGCCTTTGTCATCACTAGAGCTACTTTTTGAGTCACTTGAAGCAGCCTCAGATCTCTTTATTTCTCAGAGTTGTTCAAGACTTTTAAAACCTGAGTATGAGGCCATCTCTGGAAGTTTTATCCCAAGGCACATTTATCCCAAGTACTCATTCATGTAACCTGAGGAAAATAGTTTATTTTATTCATCCTGCAGGTATAAAGTCATGCCCTCCAATTACTGTGGCCTTTTAAGCGATCTTAAAAACCTTGTTTACAACAGGCATCCAGTGCTTGCAATTGCAAGGTCACACCTGCAGGAAAAATTACTAAACCTGTATTAAATGTCCCTTGTTAACAATTCCATCTTATGACCTCTGTGCACATTTCCAGCTAGCATCAATTGAGGTTATTTCTAGCTAAAGTAAATCTTCAGGTTTTTAAAACTTGTTTGTTAAAATAAAGTCATTGGGAGGCGTAGTAAGAAGAATAACGCCTCCCTTAAGAGGTCTATATCCTAATCCCCAAAACTGGGAATATATTACTTTCTATGGCAAAAAGGAATTAAGTTTACAGATAGAATTAAGGTCATTAATTGATCAGCTGACCTTAAAATATAAATATGATCCTGGATTACACAGGGAAGCCCAAAATTACAGCAAAGGTCCTTAGAGTAAAAGAGTGAGGCTGAAGAATTAGTCAAAGAGAGGAAACACATAAGAAGAGATTGGAGGGATTTGAAGCCTGTGAGGTACTCTGAACTGCCACTGCTGGCTCTGAAGATGGAGGAAGAGGCCCAAGAGCTATTGGGTTGGGGTGGCTTCTGGAAGTTGGGAACAGCTCTCAGCTGACAGGCAGCCAGAAAACTGGGCCTCAACTCTATAACCACAGGGAAATGAATTCTAATAATGTCAGTGAGCAAGGAAACAATTTTCTTAGAAAGGAATGAAGCCCTGTAGACACCGTGATTTTAGTCCCGTGAGATTGGACTTTTGATCTACAGTGCTAAAAAGAGAAACCACACCTTACTTTTAGCATCTACAGTATCTCATGTGATGAGATTCTATCATACAATTTTCACTTTATTAATGTATAGAGAGCAAATGATTAGCTGATTAAGAAGCATGACTCATTTTCTTCTTTCTAAAACGATGATAATTATTTTTGAGAAATAGTCACTTAGTTCCTTACATGCCAAAAATGAGGAATCTTGTCAGTTACAGAGTATATATTCCTAGAGACAACAAAAGGTGATTATTTGCAGCAACAAACAAGTTTTGAAAGAAAGGAGGACGGGTTCCGTTTTCTAGGTTTCATTGTTCTACCACAGGTTGAGCATCCCTAACCCAAAAATTAGAAATCCCAAACTTTTTGAGATAGACATGATGTCACAAATAGAAAAATTTTGTTTTGTGCACAAAATTATTTAAAATTTATATATAATTATAAAATTAATATGTATAAATTATATATAATTAATATATAAATTTTATATAAAATTACATAAAGGCTATATAAAATTGCCTTCAGGCTAATTGTATGTGTATAAGGTATGTATAAAACATAAATAAATTTCCCATTTACACTTGGGTTCCTTCCCAAGATATAGCATTATATATATGCAAATATTTCCAAGTCAAAAAAAAAAAAAATCCAAGATCTGAAACCTTTCTGGTCCCAAACATTTTGGATAAAGGATACCTAATCTGTACCAAGGCACTTAAGGCCAAGTTGCTCAGATTTTTCTTGACTGGGTGTCCCTTTCTGTCAAAAAACTGTCTTTACCTAATTATAACATAATCTTTACCCTATGTGCAAGAGTACTTTAAAGTTTGCAAAGTGAAGAAAATGCCACGTGTGTTGAGGAGAGGTCTGTGGTTGTACATGGTCCAAGTATTGGGAGAAGAGACTGGAGTTGGCAGTGAAGTCTGGGTCATGGTGATCCTGGGTGCCATTCTTGGGCCAGCGGGACTTTTCCTGAAAGGATCTATGGGCTTTGTTCTGGGGAAGGACGTGATGAAATGTAAATTTAGAAATATCATCCTGGAGGACATAATTAGGTTGGAAGCTATTGCTATGGTCTAGCTCCCACTCTTTCCAAGAAAGCCATAAACTAGTGGGAGTGGAGATGGAGGAAAAATAATCAATAGATCAACATGTAATATTTTGTCGATATTTTGTAATATTTTGTGATTAATTGAGAACTGTTGGATTCTCACAATGATATCTAATTTTCTCCAAGGAAACAGAGACTCTGAGAGGTAATATGACTTCCCCAGGTCATGAAGTAAAAAGTCAGAATAACACCTGCACTCTTGAAAAAAATTAGAGCTCTTTCTGTCTTCATAAAATTTGGCTTTGTACTTCCATTTTGAACTCATCTATAAAAAAGTCAACGATAATCTCTAACCCTGAAGGTTACAAGAGATAGAACTACATATGAGTTTGAGATTCATTTATTAATACAAGTAGAGCATTTTAGGAGCTCAAAGTAATAAAGCTCTTTCACCATTTTAATTAAAAATCATTAAAACAAAAAGAAAGGATTCCGCTTTACAAGTAACAGGAAATGGTAATTACGTCCATTTTATTCTTTGGAAATAGTGAAATGAGTTCCCATATACTGAATGCTTGCCCAGGCTCAGCACCACTCTTAATACTGACAGCATAAGATGACATTGTTATCCCATTTTACTGGAGAAAAACAGGCCAGAGAGGTTAAGTCATGTGCTCAGTGTCATTGGGTAAGTAAGGACAGGATCAGGATTTAAGTCCAGGAATTTCTGTCTTCAAAGTTTTCAACCTCCTTGTCATGGTGCCTCTAGTCTGATAAAGAAGTAGTTAAGGAAGCATGAAGAAAGATAAAATGTAAAGGTAACTTTTTTGGTGACTTATATGAAGATTTAATAAATGAAAGCAGCTCTTAAACTTCCACCATGAACTCGAGTTCATTGCTCTTGACAAGTATACTCAAGGGAGTACATGAATCTAGGAAATTGTGTATTCTTCTAGAGAAAGGTTCTGTAATTTTCATCAGACTCTGAAAGAAGCATATGACCCTCAGCATGTGAAAGCCATTTCATTAAAAAGAAGGAATTCACTCTGAGCCTTATTCTACTACTGACCTTAGGGTCTGAGTGGTAGGAGCACAACTTTATCCTTGGGTGATATTACATAATTGCTTATAGACCAGGATTCAGGTAGATCTGTTCTCCCTCCAGGCAGAAAGAAAGCCCCCAAATCAATGCTCCTGTTTGTAAGGCGTGGATCCTCCTTCATCTAGCATCTTCAAACTTCCTTATTCCTCCCTGATCTGGAGTATTCTTTGGTAAAACAAGGAAGAAAGAGCGGCTTTGTTAGTAATCAAACAAACCAAAGTAAGGCTATGAAATATGGTCAGTACTTGCAGAAGTGCATTAGTGTTGTAGATGCTTCCTGCCAAAGTATCAAAAAGACCACTTAACTGCTGGGTGATGGACAATGAGCATCTAAACCATCACCAGGAAGCAGGAAGTGGTAGAGGACAGGATGAAGAGCTAAGAGACCCACGGATAGCTACCTGTAGTGGATGTTGAAGTGACCGAATGTGACCTAAAGGGAAAGGCAAACAATATATACCCCATCTTCTGCACTGTGTCTGCTTAGGAGTTAAGACAGTTTCTTCCTGACATAGACTTGCCCCTTGCAACACGGTGGGGGAGGATAAAGAGTATTTAAGATTCCAGGAAATCAGTGAATGTTCATTCTAGAGAAAAGTGTCATTGGTTCAAAGGCTCACAGAGTTCAAAATCACAGAAAGTTTCTCTCATTGGAAACTCACAATAAAACGAATTCTAGATCTTGTTAAGGTACAACAAGAGTGGTTCTCCCTCTCCCTCTCTGTCTCTCTCTGTCTCTCTCTCTCTTGCTCGCTCATTTTGATTACTTCAAAAGGCCACCGACTCACAGACAGCCCTTAAACTTTATCTATTAACTTTCTCTGGAAATATCCTATTGGTAAACAGAGACTTTGATAGCCTGCTTAGCCTGCTTTCCTCCCTGAGTACCTTGTGGCTGGTCAAAATGGGTCCCTGGGGCTGGGGATTCACACCAGCAAGAAAGAATTACAAGCTGCCCACAGCCACTTTGGAAAGACAATAAGGAAAATGTCAGGTGCTAAATTATATTTGTGTGTCAATCATTTCATTAAAAGGCTCTATTATTTCTGATCTTTTGATGACTCTTTCTTTAGTGGTCATTACTTTTTTAAACTAAATTATATACAATTTCTTTTACCACCATGCAGAGACATTGTAATTTTTAAGCCCCAGTCTACTCCCAACCTCACATGTATAGCTTCATGGTCTGACAAATAAAATTACAGCAGTTTTACTCCATTAACTCTGGAACCAGCTTGCCTAAGTTAGAAGGTTTACAGAAATCAAATATCCTCCTGGAATGCATTTGTAAAATTTCTCGCTCTCGCTCATTTGAAATGGAGAATTACTCACCAGTTGCTTACTGATTAGTTTCAAGAGTCTAACTTAGATATTTAGTTCCAGAAATAAAATGAATCTTAGGGATCATCTTGTCCATAAGGGTCAAATATATTTCATCTTAAGGGCCAGCTGTCATTGACTGGGTGTTGTTACCTGAAATTTTGTGTTCAGTAGGATTCTGAAGCTCAGTCTAGGTTCCGTAGCAAAATGAGCATGATGAATTTCTACTCTCTTTGCCATCAGTGCAGATGCCAAGTAGAGCTACACTGCTACAGATGGTTGCCATTCTAGCTCTAGCCCAACCCACTCATTTACAGATGACAAAGCTAATACCTAGCAAGGTGGAATGACTTAATCCGGGTCACTCTGGGACTTAATAGGACAATGGGAGATAGATTTTAAGTGTAGATCTGAGTTCTTTACACCCAACAAGTACTTAGGATAGGATAAACCTAAGGGTATTTTTGAGTAACCAATTGCAGTCTCCCGTCTTTGCTAATTTCAGCTTGACCAGCATTAGATATTTATTGTTTTGGTGGTATAACTTTTGTCAAAAGTATATATTTTGAGAGAAGGAATGCTTCACACTTTTTTTTATTTCTTTGTATTAATCACTCTCTTAGATAATTTGCTATAACCGCATAAAAGAGATTGAAAGCAAACGGCTGGCAGTCTGTCTCTAGCTGGCAAGAGAAGGTCTAGAAGAGGGTGAGGACAGTTTACCTTTGTGACTTAACAATTTTACCTCCAGTAGGATGTAGAAGGTCAGTAGAAAAATGGACAGCTTGGGGAGGAGAAGGGTTGGAGATTACCACATTATTTGGTATCACTTTAAAAATCAGTCTATGTCTACATATTATTTGCTATCTTTCTCATCCTCCCTCGATGCCCCTTGAACACCCTGGAATGCCTCAGCCTCCTGAATTAGAGCTTCTGCCTGGAGAACTCTTTCTTTATGGCCCACTCCTTTACTTCTTTCATGACTTTGTGCCCATATATCACCTTATCAGAGCACCTTATCTCTCATGGCCTATTTGAAACAGCACATTTCATCCCATCCCTCTCTATTCCCTGACTCTACCTTGTTTCTTCATAGCACGTAACACCTGACCATTACAAATTGCTTATGGCTGTATTTATATAGCATACCATCTGATACACAGTGTACTATACCCTTGCAATAAATTATGTACATGCTTTTCTCTCTCACTGCTAGAATGTAAGTGGAGCATGTTCTGTTTTGTTCATCTTTTGTTTCTTAGCCCACAGGACAGTCTCTGTCATCTGTAAATGCATAGGAAAACAGCAATAAATATTTGTTGACTTACGTAATTTGAAGTGATATTGACATTTGAATCAATCTAGTTTAAAATTTCTGACATTATTGAGTAGGGGTTGGCAGATTACAGACTGTGGGCCACTTCTAACCCAAAGCTTCTTTAAGTAAATAAAGTTTTATTGGAACACATAGATTCCCAGTTGCTTATGAATTGTCCCTAGCTGTTTTCATGTTACATTGGTAGAGCCAAGTAGTTGCCACAGAGATCATACAGCCTGTGAGACCTAAAACATTTCCCATCTGACCCTTTATTAAAAAGGTTTGCTGACTTCTGCTATAGAACATTAACAGGGATGAAAGTCATCAATGGTCAACATAGCTCTCTTACTATAATTGTCCAAGATGATCTGCCAAAGAGGTGGGTGGATGGTGCAATGAATTACTGCTCAGAGTCAACTCCTCATTCAATTGTAGAGCATCAGGATGCAAACTTCGAAGCAAATTCTGCATTTATTCCACAAATATTTTTTGAGCACCTACTATGTGCCAGTTTCATTCAAAGGCCCACTGATATATCACTGGACGAAAACAAAAGTTCTTTTCTCTTGAAAATATACATTCTAGCAACAAAGACAGTAACCAATGAATGTAACTTCAGTTCCACAGAAGTGCTACAGAAGAAGTAAAAGGGAGAAAAATAAGGAGCATGTTCCAGAATGTTTGGAGGAAAAAGAGCTACACAATTTTATATAGCAGGTAGGACACATCAAAGATAACTTTAAGCAAATACTTGAAAGGATCATTAAGGGGCCTTGGAGATCACCTGGGAAGAATATTCAAGGCATATAGAATAGCCAGTGCTAAGAGCCCAGGGCACAAGTCAGTCAGCTGGTTTTGAGGAACAGCCAGTAAGCCCCAGTCAATGAAGAAGAGGGAATGAATGGGTGGGGCATTCACACTGAGAGTATTCTGTCTTAATCAGAAACTCTAACTGGGAGGGAAATACAATTTAACAGCTTATAGAAAAACTCCCTTGGGGTATTTAATTTTGACAAATAAGATACTGTAGAATACTGTTAAATTGATTACATTTTATTGGCCCAAATTAATTTTATTGCTCGCTTCACATTTTCAAATCCCAGTCCTTACCTCATTTATTTGAAATCTCAGAATTGAAAACACTTTGGATCATTTGACCTCCTATTTCTCTGATTCTTAAATTTGCTGAAGAGTCTTCCTGCTGGAGAAGAAAGCCTCCATCGTGAGGAGTAGAACAGGCTCTGCAGTCAAACTTCCTGAGGGTAAATCCTAGTTCCCCCAAATCACTGAACCTTTTTGAGCCCCAATTTCCTCATCAGTGAAATGGAGAGAATATCAGTGTCTGTCACAGGGTTTTTCTTAACATTGCGTGACATAATGTGAAGTGGCACCTGGCACAATGTTTGTAAGCATTTATATACATGTTAGCTATTATTATTCCATATTTTGTTTATTTTCTGCTTGAAAACCAGAATTTTTTCAAATTCCCTAGCAATGGGCAATTTATTCTCTCCTGAGGCAGCTCCCTGCTTCTTTGGGCAGGTCTGGCTGTTAAGTATTGAGTCCAAATCCGCCTCCCTGTCATTTGCATTTACTGGCACTAGTTCTACACCTTAAGGTCAAATAGATTTCATCCATCGGCCACCCAAAAGCCCTTCAATGATTAGAGGTAATCACTATATCCCTCTCTAGTCTGTCTGTTTCCTCAGCCATGCCTCATTTCACTCTATTTTCTATTTTCCTTTCTCTCGCCACACTAGTTTTTCTCCTTTGACCTTGCTCCAAATCACCTTATGTCTATTTTAAATTATGTTTACACTTCTTCCCAACATCACTCTCCTTGTCCACCTTTCGATTTAATTAATTACATTGTTATTTCTACATGTCCACATTTATAAGATGTGCATTCCATCCAGCAACCATAATTCCTACAGTTGGTTAGCCTTAATGCTTTTTTTCTTTTTTTCCTACTATAAGTACCTGCATTCTGGTTTGACCAGTGTGAGGGCTGTGGATGGGATTCAGGTTTCCTCTCTTTCGATCTTAACAAGTTAATAGCTTGGTTTTTGTTCATACTCTAAACTCATGTGTAGGTTAACATTTTTGCCAACAATTTGCTTCACACATAATGCTACTAAGCTCCATGTGCCAGATTTTGCCTTTGTACAATAAGCTTGTCTTGTGATCTCAATACTAGACCTCCTTATAGTCATCTCTGCTAAAATTTACCACATCAGCTTTAATTTGTCTTTCTTCAACTCATGATCTTTCATTATTGCTGCTACCTTAGATTCACATGACAATTTCAATGGCACAGTTTCTAGGTCGTTATTCAAATTACTGATTTAACATACTGAGCATCTCAGGACTAAAGACAGAGCTTTGTGATCTAACCCTAGACACATCCCCGAGATTTAATAAGATCCCATTGGTTAAGATAATTAAACCAATTTTATCTCACACAGGTTACATAATATCTTTATTTGTCCTTCTTATCATGAGTGTATTTTAAGGAATCTCTTCCACTTCTTTGCTCTACTCCAGATGCATGCCATCGGTAGCATTTTATGATTTATTAGTCAGATATTAACCTGGCCTGAAAGGAAAATGACATTGTACTGCTCAGGCTTGTTGTTTACCTAGCAATCACTTAGAAAATCAGGTGATGTCTGTCCCTTGCTTATAACCAATCAATGCTTTCTCTGGCTGAGACAGTATTTCTCATCAAATATTTTATTCCTTCCCCTACATTTTGGAAACCTCTTGAAGTTAGACAGGGACATGAACCTAAATCTAGCAAAAAAAAAAAAATATGCATGGAAGTGGTATGTGTCACTCTTGGGCTGAAACCATGAAAATCTCATACATAATCTTGCACTTTTCCTTTTCCCCTGCCTTGGTGGCTAAGGATAATCAGTGGTCCAGATTAGGTGTAGCTATAAAATGACAGAGCCTTCACTGCCTGAGTCTTGAATAACCGTGCAGCTGATACTCCCTGCATGTGGATCATGCATATAGTATGAGTAAGGAATGTAGTATTTTCTTCTGTCTAATTACAAAGATTTAGGAGATGGTAGTTTGTTACTGCACTATAACCTCACCTATTCTGACTCTTTTCTTCTGCTCTAAGATTAAAGCCCAGACTCCTATGATACTATAGTAGGATCTGTGGGATTTAATGTCTCTCTCTCCAGCCTTCTTCTATGCCACTTCTAACTCATTTCCCCTTCTCTAGCTATTCTGACCTTGTCATTGTTCCACATCCTTTCTAGACAAGCGGCTTTCACATATGTTTGGCCCTGGAGATCCAAGTTTCCTTTGCCTCAAATGCTCTTTCTTCTCTTTGGACTTACTCTGGCTGCTTTTTGTTCAGAATCTAACTTAAGTATTACTTCCTTGGGGAACATTTCTTGGTTCACCCAAACTATCTTAGACCCTCCATATACATTTTAACAGCATCCTGTACCTCTCCTTCAAAGAACTTTGCACCCATAAAATGATAAAATATGCAACATTTTAATGTAATATATATTTGTTTCACTAGAATATAAGCTCCTGGAAGTAAGGGCTTTATTTAATTCACAACTATAACCTCAGGATCTCATATAGTGACTGGCACAAAGCCCTCCAATTTCTGATCATGACTGGCTATTCCCATGACATGAAGAAGTTGTTAAAAAAAAAAAAAAAAACACCTAACCAATTTTACACTTATGCTTGAATTCCTCTAGTCCAGTTATCTGATTTCTTTTGATCTCAGAAGGCCAAGTCACTTAATATTATGCTTGAAATAGAATTACCTTCTCTTTATAGATGTAGCTTATCAGCTCTATACATGATCTATCAAACAGAAGCAGAAAATGGGTGAAAAGGGCAAAGATGATGAAACTTAGCACCCAGCTGAGCAACACAGTCATGAGAAGAATGATAACTCCAGGTGGGCTATGGAGTCATGTGGCTACTGGGGATGGGATGACTGAGCTGAGCTGCTAAGAGGAGAATGATATTTAAAACCAATTGCACATCCCATGGACAGTTACAGGCTTTCCTGTGGCCAGGGACAAATTACATATCACAAATTAGCCTTCCGTCTACATCTACGAGCAGGCCCATGCTTGGTGCAAGCCTGTACATCACTTTTGAAAAATAATAGCTGCTCTGACAGTACCTAGCTTGGCGCTGGGGGAATACAGCTTGTAAGGAATCTTGACTGAATTATTGATTCTGCTCTTTAGAGTCAATAAAACTAGTTTTCTGAATCATTTGGTACAGCTATTATCCTAATTTGAAATCTCTCACTCAAATCTAACTTAGGCATCTTCAGAATGGGCAAGTCTCAAGGCTAAAGGTGGCTTTTGTAGATGAAATTAAAGCTCAGCCCCTGCCTGAACAACCACAGCTACCTCTGTCAGGAATGGGGACACTGTTTGCTGGCGTTATCATTGCCACACACTGGAAGGCACATGATATTGGATGCAATGCAGTTTATGTATGTTTTCAGCATCTGAATACCATCACTTTTCAAAATACTTTTAAGCATTTTTAAGAACCTGTCAACTTTCTTAATGCTAACATTTGAAAAAAAAAAAAAGAGGCTAATTGGTGTCTACGTAACATTATTAAAAAAATGTTCTAGAAAAAAATCTATTAATTGCTGCCCTTCTTTCTCGACACTCTCTCGTCAAGATTATCGATGTTTCAAGGACTTGGGAAGAGGCAGCGGCTGAGGACTTACAGATGGGTAGGAGGAAGTGAGAAGTTGGACCTAAGGGTCAGGTGGCCCCATCTACACTCTAACCATAGTCCCCTTTATCTAATTTTATTGGAGGAAAAGGCTTCTACTGTTATTCATTTCACTCATTTATTCCTTCGCATTTACCAAGTATTTATTCTGTGCATAGCATGTACTGCAAAAAAGAAGTTGTGATAGGTAAATCCTGATATGGACTGGATATTTATCCCCTCCAAATCTCATGTTGAAAAATATTCCCTAATGTGGCAGTACTGAGAAGTGGGGGATTTAAGAGGGGATTGGAGCATGAATGACCTGCCTTCATGAATGGATTAATCCATCAATGAATTAACAAATTAATAGATTATCATGGGAGATGAACTGATGGCTTTATAAGAAGAGAAAGAGGGCTCTGTGGTCCTGAACAAGCATGTTAGCACGCTCAGCCCCCTTGCCATGCGCGGATGCCCTGTACCACATCGGCAGTCTGCAAAGTCTCCACCAGGAAGAAGGCCCTCACCAGATGCCAGACCATGCTGTTATACTTTTCAGCCTCCATAATTGTAAGAAATGAATGCATTTTCTTTATAAATTACTCCATTTCAGGTGTTCTGTTATAAGAAAATGGAGTAAGACAAACCCCTGATGACCTTTGTGGCTTTATAATCCCCTCCCTGTTGAGTGGGGTGGAGCCTGTGAATCTAATAAGATTTTAATCTGATGAGATATCACTCCAAGAACCAAGAACCATAACCTGAATGAGTTTGGAAGCAGATTTTCCCCCAGAGTTTCCAGATAAGAGCCTGACCTAGATGCCACTTGGGTTTTGGTCTTATGAGAGCCTAAGCTGAGATTCCAGTCTAGCCTACCAAGGTTGCTGACCTACAGAACTGTGAAATAGTAACTGGATGTTGTTTTAAACTGACAAGTTGCAATTTGTTATGTAGCATTAGCAAACTAACAAAAATAAAGCGAAATTAGAACACCGATATGAATTTCAGAGGCTCGCCCTCCAATGGAGTAAACAGACTTTGTATAGCCTTTGTGATGACACTCCTCCCCACAAAAAGCAAAGTACATTTGTAGTTTTTGAAGTGCAAGTCTGTGTTGCATTCACTCCATTAATGTTTAATAATTTCTAGCCATGTGCCCTACATAGGATGGGCTGTAGGATTGAGAAATAGATTTGGTTTCTGCCCTCAGAAGGGCTCCAGTAGGAGAACATGACAAGTTCCATAGACAGGGGCATAGCCCTGCGTCATGAGGCATCCTGGGTGATGCTGGGATAGGGAGGACTGGCTTTTACAGGGCACAGGAAAGAAAAGCTTCTTGAAGGAGGTAAAAACAGAAATTAATCTTGCATTTCAAAAGGCATATTTGGTCAATGTGTTTTACAATATTTTCAGGCAATTTCATCCAATGATTGTTCTTAAAATTTTGTGTTGTTCAATGGACACAGTGATGCATTTAACTGCCTTTTTTTGAAATAGTGAGGCCACTTATGCCAAAAAAAAAAAACACAAAATGGTCCATATTACCCATGGTTGCCCCTGCAGTCATTCAACTTGATTCCTTAGAAAGCAAAATTTCAGTAGTTAAACAACTTGACAAGTTTCACACTGATAAAAATTAAAATGCATTTCCCTCCTTTCCTCTCAAATACATTTGCACTGGGTTTGAGGAAATAGGCCTTTGAAGAGAGAGGAAGTGATTACATTTTCAAAAGCGTAACTTTGCAGTGAGGTGATAATGAGGATCACAGAGAAACTCAGCATTACAACCCTTCTCAATCATTTTTAGGAGGGTCAAGAGAAACAGTGGAGTGCCTGTGTATGTAGAAATGGAGGGACAATTCAAATTCTCATTTGTAACTTTGTACTTCAGAAGACAGTGAAACAATTGCATTTGCTCTCTAATTTTCTCTATTTTAAAATCTATTTCATATTTCTCTTTCTTGTGAATTACAAATTGCCTTTCAATTTTATGAGACTTTCAGAATTACAGCACAAGGTCAAGCATATGAAAGTTAATTATTATACAAAGGTCACTAATGTGCAAAACAGAGGTATATACACACATACATGCACACATGTTTCCTCATTTATATCAATTGATTTATGTCAGTGCTATCTTAGAATTAAACAAACTGGAATTTGGACAGGTTATATCTTTTCAGATTTCTTATGTCTAAGACCCAAGAATAACGACTATGGATATTTAGTCTACATTAAAACACACACACACACACACACACACACACACTGTCCATTGGTTCATGATTAATAGCTCTCACATAATAATAAGCAGTATAATTTAAAGTGCAAATTGATATTTAAAGGACAGGAATAAAAAAAAACCATAAAATATTAATTATAACAATAGAAAGGAATGAAAGCACACCTCCTGGGAGGCAAAGAGAGAGAAGGAAGAAGGGAATTGCCTATTATACGTGGGACTTTTTGATAAATGCAGCAAGGAAAGCTTTACTGAAGAGCTGGGATAACCTCAGCAGAGCTACAAAGGAAGGGTAGAAAATAAAATGATCATGCTACTTGCATGTTACTTAGCTGCTCTTCATAAGCCAGTTCAACTGTCTGGGGAACACAGAGCAGTCAAATGGCTCACTTAACACACACACCCGAGAAAATCAACAACCCCAATCTATATCCCTATTTGAAATTCTCATCATTAGCATTGCTCTTCTGGTGAACGTTTTGATATCATTTACTTTTTAATCTGGTTAAAGATTAAGGTGTTTGTTTTCGTGACAAGCACCCAATTTAACTAGGCAATAGAATAGCAAAGGCAAGTTCACGGAAATGGCTTCAGCACTTTCAGGCATCTAGCAGACAACAGGTCTCCAAGGAAAAGAAATGTGGAATAAGATAGTTTTGGTGGGTTAGAACAAAAGAACAGATTGAGTTAGCTTAAATGTGTGATACCTCGCAGTGGATGAACAGGCACAAATAGCAGAGGAAGCTGAAGACCCTGAGGTGCTGAAAGCCACAGAGAAGATCAGGGTTGAGGAAGAGCAGCAGTAGAAATAGCACTATTTGCCAGGCATTTTTCTAAGCACTTTAGATATACCAACTCAGAGTCCCCCAAACAAACCCATGCTGTAGGAGCTCTTATCCCATTTTACCTATGAAGGCACTGAGAGAGGGAGGTTAGGTAAGTTGCCCAGAGTCATCTCCAGTGAGTGGCACCACTGGGATTCCACTCCAAGAGTCTGGCTCCACATTTCACACCCTGATCCACCGCTTCTCAGGGAACAAATGGCATAGGAAGTACCTGAGAATACTTAGATGCTCCTAGGTTCAAATTCCAGATTTGCCACTAATTAATTATGTGATTTATTCACTTATTGACCTTGCTTAACCTCAATTTTCTTATCTATAAGTTGGAATAACAGAACTTATGGCATAGTTAAGAAGATAAAGTGAGATCTTCTACATAAAGTGCTACTTGGAACAAACTCCTACATAGGCCATGCTCAGTAAATCCCTGATGCTATAAGCAACATTATGGGCAAAGAAGTCATGTATCAGTCGTGATGTAGTCAGAGAAACCACAACTGCTGGGAGAGCTAAGCAATAAGGGATTTATTGCAGAGTTAGCTCTTGTTGAATTGTGGCACGGATGAGGATATCTATGCAGGCTGCTGTCTCTGTGTGTAGCATTGAACACAGCATCCCTAGAGGTAGGGTGGACAGGCACTCAAGAAGGAGAGCCAGAGGTAGGGCTGTGAATGAGTAAGAAGATGATGCTGAACCCAGGCAGACAAGTAGAACTCATGATCATCTCCTAGTGACTCCAGTCTCCTTGCAGTGGGTGGCCTGCAGAGGTAGCTGGCTCCCTCCACATGTGGCTGCATCCACACTTGGTCTAGGACTCAGAGAATCCGGAGGAGGGGCTCTGGTGCAGGTGCTGCCTCTGGCCAATAGTGCACCCAGTAACAATGCACACCAGTTCCACCATATCTGGTACTCAGTTCCAACTTTCAGAGTGTAAAGCTGTGGCTGCTCCTACACTTCTGCTTTCCAAATATTGGGTAAGATTTCTCTTGCAGCTAACACTGTGGTTCACAATACGGAAAAGGAAGCTCTAGGAAATTCATTATATACTAACTTAGTTGATATAGTACAAAGCCAGTGCAGTCAGAGATACATACCTTATGTTCTCAGTATTGGGTAGTTCCTTTACAGTTTAAAATAATGATTCTAGCCCAGATGTGATGGTTTATGCCTGTAATCCCAGAACTTTGGGAGGCTGAGGCAGGTGGATTGCTTGAGCCCAGGAATTCAAGATCAGCCTGGGCAACATGGAAAACCCCCGTCTCTATAAAAATAAAAATAAAAATAAAATAAAACACCCTGGCATGGTAGTGCACTCCTGTAGCTCCAGATACTCGTAAGGCTGAGGCAAGAGGTCACTTGAGACCTGGAAGTCAAGGCTGAGGTGAGCCACGATCATGCCACTACACACTACACTCCAGCCTGGGTGACAGAGCAATATCCTGTCTCCAAATAATAATAGTAATAACAATGCTAACTCTAAAAAACAGTTTGACTTTCACTTGGGGGCACTTTCTGAGGAACAACAATACATTTGGACCTGTTCATCTCCTCATCTGGACTTCCCATAGTCCAAGACCATGCCAAGCACCATATTTCTCACCAGCTTCTGGGCACTAACTCTTACCCCTCTGCCACATTCTGTGTTGCTGAGCATATTATGTTTCTAACACACCAGGTTTATTGACTACTCCTCTGTTTGAAAGCTCTGCTGAGTCCTATTACAAGATGATCACATCCAAACTCCTTGGGTTGTCTTTCCTGTTAAGGCCTAAGTTGCTTATCCAGCTTTATATTTTTCTAGATTTTTGCTTCCTTATTATTCTACTTACACTTTTTATGTAGCTTCTACCAGATTATGTCATAATTGCCACTTGGGGAGATAATCTCTCCCACTGGGCAATGAACTACTTGTGGGTAAGACCTGGCTCTACCCACAATGGTGGAGTAGTAGAATATATGAAAGGCAAAAAGAACAAAAGTTGCATGTGTCTATTTTTCATTCACTTATTCATTCAGTTATTGTACACATTTATATTAATGACTTTCTATGTGCCAAGTACTCTATCCAATGTATGTAAAAGGGAACAAAACATCCACAATCACAGCCCTTATGGAGCTAACATTCTAGTCAGGATATTAGAGATTAAATAAAAGGACATGTAAATAAACGCAGAATCAGTTATTGTGAGAATGGTTGAGAATAAAAAAAATAGATGGTCATTCTTATTAAATATATTCAGTTTCAAAATGACTGTTTAGGTTAAGGAATTTAATTTGTGGACATATGAGAGCAACAGTTACCTCAGCAGAAAATGGACACATAAATAAATGTGGCCTTATCAGCACAATGCTCAAAATAATTGAAGGAGCCAATTCAATTCCCCATTTATTAGTTGCAAAGCATTATGACAGGCAGTGAACAAGCGGGCCCTTCAAAAATTACCAGTTAACTTTGAGAAAATGCAAGTAAAGGCTCTGACAACAGCTGTGTGTGCTGCCTGGAGTATGTTAGTGTTAGAGAGTGTTAATCCTTGGAGAGAAAAATCAGCTTGTGGAGATGGGGACCAAGTTGGAAGATTTTATGAGAGCTCTTATCAAAATAAAGGCTCACAACAAGCATATACGGTATCAGCATCTACAGACAACAATTTGGTAAAACAATAGTTGAGTTCAGAGCACTGAATTTTAATAATGGGATGTTAATCATTTATTTTTTATCCAACAGATAAAATTTCCAGATGCCAAATCCAGTGCCAAAAATGGACATGTGAACAGCAGGTATGAAATGATAAATCTTGTGATTTATATGCTTTGCTTGCTGAAAGCCTCTCATGATTCATTTCATCACCATGGAGCAATTTCCCCAACAAAATGTGTCTTTCCTTTCCTTTAATCCAAGCAACTCATTTGCTATTCCCTTTGTTTCTCTTTTGGTATGGTCTTTGTCAAAACACTTCCTTCTTCAGAATTTCCTCCTTATAAACACCACATCTTTGATCACCAGCAAAATGTGAATGATGGCTCCAGGTAAGAACAAAGGGAGCTATTTAAAACCTTCCCAACCAACTGATCTTTTTGTTGATTACAACTGTTTGGGAATATTTTTCATGTTCTGTTTTTACTTAAGGATGTCACAAGTTAGGCAAGATATTAAAATTGCATATGAAGATTCACTAAACAGAAGTTTTTTATATACTATGCCATGTTTAGTAACATAAATTGGTTTCAATTAATTTAATGGAGAGTAAGGTTTGAATTTAAAGTCTTTTTTTATTCATCCATTCATTCTATTATCCATACATTTACTCTATATACATAATCAGTACATGTTAGTTACCAGATACTAGCAATCAAGCAGTGAGGAAAATAGGCATGATGTATGCTGTCAGGGTGATAAGGTTATAAAGAAATTAACACAGGTTAATACAATAGACTATGTGCCTCTGTGTGTGTGTGTGTGTGCATGCACATGTGAGTGCTCATGCATATGTGTGTTTTGGGGGCACAATAAAGTCACAGTGAATTTCTAACATCAAGCTTCTGAGAGTATGACATTAGAACTAAGACTTTCTGTATGGGTGACATTAGATCTTTGCAAGGTAGATGAAGTAGAGACAGCATTATAAAATTTGGTACAAAATGAAGGTGGAGACATGGGAAGGGACTAGATCAGGTGAGGGCGTAGTTCTATCAAAAGTTCTTTATTCCAGGTACTAGATTCCAAAAAGCTAAAAACCTCTTAATATTTGGAATAAAATTTTCTATGTTTATGTGTCTGTATATTTTCACAGTAGTCTGTGACCCCACAAAAGCTCAAACAATTAAGATCTGATCTACTGTAGTTTTAATTAAGTCTAAGAACTGGTTTAATATGGAGTTAATAAAAATATTGAATAGACCTATCATAAATTCATGGTTAGCTTCTTTCCAAATCTTTTGATGCCTTAGGTCAGTGTTTTTAAAAATCTCACTACTTACACATTTCAATACTATAGGGTTTATCTGGAGAAACCTACCTGCTGTTTGAGTTTTGCTTTTTTCAGGTGGGAAAACAAAACTTTCATTAAATCCTATGAAGATTCACAGAGTTAAACTTTTTTGAGAAGAATAATACTGAATTAAGAGTCGTTTTGTTCTTTTTGAACTTTACATTGGGTGAACACTACCCGAAATGGGTAAGATAGGTAATTTTGAGAACTTGATAATAACTAAAAAAATGCAAACCCTTTCCCTCATCATTTTTTACCAGTGTTTGATAACTATTGTGTGAGAACAATGGGAACAGATATATAATAGTGTCTTCAATATCCCAAAAAGATGATGAATGATAACACTTACAATTTAAAAGAAAAATGGCCCAATTTCAAGTGTTCTTTCTGGAAGTTCTATAGCTGTTTTGGGAAAACTTGCTTAAAATAGGTAGCAGAGACAAGAATGAAAAGAGTAAAATATACTCTTCATCCTTTTTGTGTGTGTTCTGAAGGACACTGTTTAACATACATCATTTTGACAAATCTGATTTATTTATTAAATAAGACTTATGATCATCATATGGGTTTTCAGGTGCTGTGTTCATGACTAGTGAATTCTGAGAAAGTTCATTATGCAAATCAAAACATTAAAAATATCATTTTAGATGTAATACATTTCTTTGTTCGCTTCACCTCATAACTTTGACTGAAGTAACCTGACACATGAATAAATATTTATATCAGCTTTTATACAATTTTATGTTCTTTAACAAAAAGAAAAGCCTGCTTGAAAAGGTTGTGTTGAGACTACTCATGGGTATTTGCCTTATGGCTATCTATTTGTTTCTAGTATAAAGCATATTATAAAATAGGCAGAATCTGCATAGACCTATTATAAAACATATTGATACATTGGTCAGCTCATAACACATTGAAAAAGAACACGTTCAGACAAACGTCTTTAGTCTGCATGGCTCCAGATAATTGGTTTGATTTTCCCTTTGCAGTGGCTAGTTTAGTTTTATAAAGTTCCAATTACTACAGTTGTGACAAAGAAAAGTGTCTTCCTCTGTGCTGAGTTTTTGGTTATCCTAAGTGTTGTCTCCAGTTTGTAGAATCAGGAATAAGTCTGGCATGTTTAGGGAGGTGGAGGAGGACTGTATTAGTCCATTTTGTGTTGCTGTAAAGGAATACCTGAGGCTGGGCAATTTCTAAAGAAAAGAGGTTTATTTGGCTTATGGTTCTGCAGGCTATACAAGCAAGGCACCAGCATCAGCTCAGCTTCTGGTGAGGTTTTGGGAAGCTTTTATTCAGGGCAGAAGCTTTTACTCATGTCACATGGTGAATGAGGGGGTAAGAGAGGTGCCAGACTGGTTTTAAATAACCAGGTCTCACGTGAACTAATAGAGCAAGAATTCACTCATTACGTAGAGAAGGAAAACAAGCCCTTCATAGGGCATCCACCCCCGTGACCCAAACATTTCTCACTAGGCTCCAGTTGCAACATTGAGGATCACATTTTGATGTGAGATCTGGTGACAAACATCCAAACCTTATCGAACACCTAGAAAGATGAGAGATGGTGAAGTGGAGTGACAAGGTAGAGATGGGATTTTTTTAAAAAAAACCTAAATGTCAGAGAGTGGAGTTAGAACTTTATCTTTATGCAACAAGCAACACCCATAGATTTTTTATCATAGAAATAACTTAATGAAATTGACTTTTCAGAACGATTTATCCACCATAGTCAGCAAGATAGGTCTGTAAAAGGATGTGCTTTTCCTTTGGCAGTGCAAATATGACCTCCAGAAATTCCTTCCAGCAAGAAGTGGCATCAATTTTCTCTCCCCTTGACTCTGGGTTAGCAGTGTGAATTTCTCAGACCAGTAGGACACAGCAAAAGTGCTATTTAAGAATCTTGGAAGTTTTCTCATGTTCTCCTGGAGCCCAGCTGCCATGTACATACTGTCCTTAACCGTGAAGGAGGCACATGTGGAGAGAGAGTCTGAGAGGAGTACACTGACACATAGGGTAGAATTGAGGTGCCCTACACCACAGCAATGCAAGGCTCAAGACGATGACAAAGGCACTCTTGGGCCCCTCATCTCAGCCCACCTGCCAGCTGAACAAGTGGCCCCAAAGTACCAGAGGATGAATCCCTCAGTCTACCCAAGAATCCTGAGAAAATGATACATCTTTGCTGTTTTTAACCATTACATTAAGACAGACTTTATTGTATAGCAATAAAAAACCAAAATAGCATCAGGTAAAGTGTTTTTCTCACCATCAAACTGAGGAGAGATTCAATGAGCTGTAGGCATGAAAGCCAATTAGAATGATATTCTGGGAAAGTTAGCCTGAGATAATGAGAAAGTGGCCTGGGTGAAAAGATTGGGACTTATATGCTCAATTTCTTGCTCTCATCAGGAAGGAGGTGGGTAGTGTAACATTGGGTTAAAATCTTGAGTTTAGAAGTCACACAAAACTGGACGACTTCTAGCTGGGTTCCATCACTTAAATATTTCCTTATTTAAGACAAGGCTTTCTCACCAAAAATACAGCACTAAAAATAGTCCCCACATAGGGAAGGCATTATGAGAATTAAATGAGAGTATGAAATTACTTAGCAGAGAGATTTGCATACGCAAGGTGCACAATGAGGTGCCAAGACAGTATTTAGAAATACTGCCTGTTGTTCCCCATTTCTGATATTTCCCCTTTACCTGGTTGCAGTTTGTCTTTTGTATCTCCAGAGCAAATGTCAGAGGAGAAATGTGGAGAAAATAGAAAACAATTCTTGACTTGAGCTTTAAAAGCTCAGGGAATTTGTGTTTCAAAAGGCTCTGCCCTGAGGCCAGGCTCTGGGAACTGAGATAAAGTGTCTGAAGCAGTCTCCTCACTTTCTCCCACCCCTTGGCTAAGAAAGGAGAAAGAAAAGAGCTTAGATGTCAGATTCTGGAGAACAGCCTAAAAAAGGGGTCCTATTCTCTGTCCTTAGCATCCCCCCATTCCAGGCGAGGCAAATCCCAAGACTGGAAGAGCTATGGAAACCCCGGATGAACCTGAGACAACTCAAAGCAGAAGAGACTAGAGTTCCCTTATCATTTTAAGGAAAAACAGTAAGACCTCAAGGTCCTTCTGGGCCTGGACTTTGGTATATTAGTAAAAATGGGAAATATTTTGAATGGGCAATACAAGATCGCCAGGTATCCTGTCTTGCAAATCTTTCCGGATTATCTCTGCCTTTCATTGTCTTTGAGCTATTTTATAGCTCTACGAATTGTAGAATACTGGTAGTAAGGCAAGTAACTCTTATCCATAGAAATAGAAGTGCCAATTGTAACCAGTCAGATGAGTTGCCTATTGTCCCATGAATATTGATCAATTTGATATATATTTGTAAACTTACTTCAGCATTTTTGCTTAGCTAGAAGTGTTTCTGTCTATTTGAATTTTCCATACAATGGGCTATAACATGTCTTCATTTTACATTTCTATGAAAGTCCTGATTATTCATCTGTATTAGTTTGCCAGGGCTGCCAAAGCAAAGTCACAGATTGGATGATTTAAGCAGTAGGAATTCACTGTCTTATGATTCTGAAAACTGGAACTCCTGGAACAAGGTATTGACAGGGTTGGTTTCTTTTGAGGCCTCTCTCTTTGGCTTGTGATAGCTGTCTTCTCCTCTTTGCCTTCACATGATCTTCCCTTTGTGCATATCAATATCCTAATTGCCTCTTTTTATAAAGATACCAGTCACATGGAATACGGCCCATTATGAGGATATGAACTCATTTTACTTTGATCATCTCTTTAAAAGCTCTGTCTCTAAATACAGACACATTCTAAGGTACTGTGGGTGAGGATTTCAACATTTGAATGTTGAGGGACCATAATTCAGCTACAGCCTTTTCTTTAAAAAATTGTTTTTTAGCCAGGCATGGTGGCTCACACCTATAACCCTAGCACTTTGGGAGGCCGAGTGGGAGGATCACCTGAGGTCAAGAATTTGAGACCAGCCTGGCCAACGTGGTGAAACCTCATCTCTATTAAAAATGCAAAAATTAGGTGGGCATGGTGGCAGGCCCCTGTATTCCCAGCTACTTGGGAAGCTGAGGTAGGAGAAATATTTGAACCCAGGAGATGGCGGTTTCAGTGAGCCAAGATTGCGCTACTATACTCCAGCCTGGGTAACACAGTGAGACTCTGTCTCAAAAAAAAAAAAAAATTGTTATTTAACATTTCTCAAGCGATGATTTCTCAAAACAGACCCAGATAGGTATATTTGAAATAGCCTAACCAGCTGACATTTGGACAGTACATTATGGGCTCCCTTTCCACCACAGGTACCAGTGCACAGATTCTCTATCATTCATGAGTACTTTAGAGTAAAAGCTGTTTTTTATTATTAGTATGCTTTTGTAGCTCTGTTTTCAAATCCAATCAAATCACTATTGCACTCCCAGGGAAGGGTTTTGCAACTCTCTCCACACTTCCTCATCCCTGAACTATTATGTTTACATGCATATTCAAGGGTGGGCAAGATTAAGAAAATTGTGCTGAACAAAAAGATAAGGGATGATGAGGATTTCAGAGTGTTATGAAGGTAATAAAGGGCGAGAGTTCCAGAAACCCAAGATCAAGCCTTACCCAGGGCAAGTCACATATGACTTCTCCTGTCTAGTTTTCCCAGCACTGCACTGTGGAGCTGTGGAGGAAATGATGTTGAAATCAATGTCAAGGACCACTTGAAAATATAAGAAAACTGAAGATGTAAGCCACCAATCAATTCTTCTAAATTCCTTTGGTAAACTCTTGTGGTATTCCAGAATGAGTCTGGCTTTAGAGTCTGAGAAGTTTCTGGCAGTATGGAAAAAAGACATGGGAAATCTATCGTAAAATTATGCCCCAATCCATGTAAGCATGCAAACGCAGGGCTCTCATTTGATGAGTTTTCTTGGTGTTTACTGCCTGCTCCCCACCCACACTTAAGAAGACAGAGACCTAAGAAGACAGAGACCTGATCTCTCTTGCTCAGGGCTACATCCCTAGAACAAAAGAAAAGGATGGAACATGGTAGTTGTTCCATCAATATTGTTAAATTGAATTAATGAAAGTCACTTAACCTCTTTGGCTTTCGCTTTCTTTGTAATTAAAATGAAGAAGGAAATAAAATTCACTGCACAGTGTTCTTGTGACAAATAAATATGAGAGAATGCATGAAGTTTCTAGACTTAGCAGGAATGTAGCAGGACTTTTCTGCCAGAATCCCCTCAGTCCCTCTTCAAATTAACTTCAGGCTTTGGCCATGTAAGGGCTAAGAAAAATCTTTCCCTTTGTCCTCTACTGGTTCACTGAAAATCAAACAACAAAAGGCAGATTAATAGGAGAAAAGGCATCCAGGTAGGGTGGCTCACACCTGTAAACCCAGCACTTTGGGAGGCCGAGGCAGGTGGATCACCTGAGGTCAGGAGTTCAAGACCAGCCTGGCCAACATGGTGAAATCCTGTCTCTACTAAAAATACAAAAATTAGCTTAGTGTAGTGGCAGGTGTCTGTAATGCCAGCAATTAGGGAGACTGAGCAGGATAATAGCTTGAATCCAGGAGGTGGTGGTTGCAATGAGCCGAGATTGTGCCATTGCACTCCAGCCTGGGTGAACAAGTGAGACTCTATTAAAAAAAAAAATAGGGGAAAAGGCATACAAATGTATTAATGTGCACACAGGGAAAATCACAGAGTGATTACCCTACTAAGCAATGGTATATAGATGATTATATACCCTTCTTAGGGGAAAAGGAGATGGGAAAGTGTGGATAATCTTAGGAAAGTTGTAAACGATTTTTAGGCAAATTCAATGGACTTGAAGAAGATACAATTCAATGGACTTGAAGAAGGCCTGGGATGCAGTACATTGGGCCAGCAGAGCAGACAGTGGTTTCTGACAAAAGTCTGCCCAGGTGTGTTGACAGACTTCAGTCTCTCTTCCTGCATGAGTTTAGTTAATGAAAACTCAGAGAAGGCACAAGAGGTAATTGGTTTTTTTCTTTAGCAGGTCCAGACTTTAGGCAGATAAAAGAATTTCAGAGGACAACTTCATCCTGTGCTTTGGGTTGGGGAGGGGAAGGAATAATCAGTCAGAGAAACTTTGAACCTTCTTCAGTTCAAGGTATCATCAAAGCACTGTATTTAGAGTATTGTTTTCTGAGCCTCAAAAGTCAGTAGTCTGCCAAACATGCTCACATACTTCGTTCCCAGTTTGGTTTTTTGGTTTTAGCCTCACTATAGCTACACGCACATACAACCAGTCTATATTCCTCTTGCTAATGAAGAGCCAGACAAAATCATCTGAAATTGTTCTTCTTTCAGAGGCACAGCTTTTAGTGTTTCTCATGGTATTTATCTTTAATCTCTACTTAATAAATATTTTTGAAGGAATGAATCACTGGCCTTCATTCACAAAACCTTAAAATCCCTCCCTCTGACACATTTCTAAAACTTCCTTTTTATGGCTTTTTTTTTTTTTTTAGATATTAATTCCATTTTGAACCTGGCTGAAGGATGATTCTAGATGTTGAAAAAGAGCTTAGTGGACAAATGGAACTTTTAGATAGCCATTACCAAAAGCCTAACAGCTTCAGGAAAAGTCTCCTAAGTCAGGCCTCAGAGCAAACTCTGAAAAGTGATAGTATTACATCTAACAGCTGCTGGCTGGTTCACTTTAGTGCCAGTGTCTGGAGGCAGGGCCGGGGACTTCCTTCTTACTTGCCTGAAGGATTCACAGAGCCTTCACTAGATCATTTTGGCTGCAGAATTCTGCAGGAGGGTACAACAGTGAACAGAAAATGGGAAAACATCTAGAGCAATAAAGAAAACTTTGGGGGTACAAACAACCTCTTTCTTTGTCTTTTAGGTGTCTCACTGGTAGGAGGACTCAGAGGGAGCAGCCTCAGTATTGCACATTCACAAGAAACTGGACTATGATCATGTTATGATTGATTGCTGCTTCTCTGCTATCCCATACACACACTTAGGGAATCAGAATATATGCAGAATATATGCAGTCAAACTGGAGAGAAAGAGAGAGAGAGTGTGTCTGAAAATCTCCACCCCTCCAACTGGAAGCACCTTCACAAAATTCAAGGTCTTTTTTGTTCTAATTAACTATTTCTTCTGCTTTAGAATCACCCTCAGGAGGAACTTTAAAACCTCAAACTTCAGAATGTGCAGATTCCCCTCAAGCCCTTTATGTCATTTTTCATTTGGCACCCTACCTGATCACACTCCCTAAAATGTGTAGCAGGAATTTTTTAAAGTAAGAGAATCCCTAAAAGGCAACCTCTGCACACACAGATACAGCTTCTGTCTCTTTAAAGCATTAGGAATTGAACCAATTGCCAAAGAGACTACTAAGCCTGAACTATTCCCTGGGAACAAGCTGGGAATATTTGGGAATGGCATTAACCCTTTCAGGCAAAACTCAGACACTGGCCTTTGTTCTGCCGTGTTAGCTTAATCAGATGCCAGTGTTTGTAGATAGTATTGAGGTTTGAAAAGGTCACAAGAATATTTAAGAATTTTGTTTGTGTTATTCTCAGTGGCATTTGAGATGCAGCTCATTATTTTTCTTCTAAAATTATTTCTCTACTTCAGGAGAAAGTCTTTCCTAAAGGAGCCGAGGGAAGGCTTGTGCTTTTGGATTGGAGGTTGGTTTCAGATAGCAAAGTGGGGAAGCAGAGAGGATATTCCGAAATCAAGTGAACTATGTGAAATCAAGTTGTCAAGTCAGCAGGGGGAACTCACACAGAATTCCGTCAAAATTATTCCTGCAGAATTCTAGGAAGAGACTACACCAGAGAGACTCACCTACCCTCTCTTTAAACAGTTCAAGTTAGCTTTGGAACAAATAACTAACTTGTCTCCTGAGCACCGGAGGAAGTAGTAGGCTTGTATTTAGGAAGCCTGTTGTATCAATGTTTGTGTACATGTGTGCACACAGTATTTATTTTAATCAGGTATGATTTGGTAAGACACATAAGTGGCTGTCACGAAGAGAGAGATTAACTCCCAGTTCCCTAGAAACAGGAAGCAGACCACCACAACACAGAACCAGAAAGCCACAGCCAGGGAAGCACCAGGGTGTTCAGGAGGCAGAAGAAAAGGCAGAACCTTCTGGACAAGAGACTTTATTGAGGCTTCCACAGGAAGGAACAGATAAGACTAGGTAAGCAGGTTTAGGATTGGCTAGTCTGAATGATGCAGCAAGATCTAGGACATACGGCTATCCCTAATTATCTTGTACTAGTACCTGGTCCTGAGATGATTAAGCCAGGCAGACAGTGGCTTAATCACTTTCTCACTTTAAGCTTCATCACCTAAAGTGAGAGCCCAATTAAGGAGGTGGTTGGGAGTATGGGCTCTGGACTGGATGGTTGGTACAGGAAACACACTCTTTCAGGAAAATTAGTTTACCATCTCCAGGAATTAGTTAATCCTAGAAAGGGTAGTCCCTCCAAGGTCAGCAAAGTCACAAGATGACAAAGAATCAAAAATAACAACATAAATGCCATGAAATACATATATGTGTATGAACGTGTGTGTGTGTGTGTGTGTGTGTGTGTGTGTCCTTTTATTTTGATTCTCTGTCCACCAAACAACCTTGAGATTTTCTTCGTGGTGCATTTGTGTTTTGATCTACCCAGAGTCCAGACCCTACTTTCACTGCATGCTGTATTTGTGGGACCACCACGATTCTCTGTCCTTCCCTGACCAAGGGGTGGGCATTTGATACAAGCTAAGGTAAACTTTCTCTGCCAGAAAGCTGAATCTTGCATGGAATAATGGAAGAATGGAATATTATTGGAGTGATTCCTCAAGACAAGAGTACCTCAACACATCAGCCCATTAGTTTGTAACCTGGTTTCTGTAGCTGCTTTGGTTTTTTTTTTTTAACACCAAAATCCAGCTCTTCAGTATTTCCTTCAGCTGAGCTTCCCCATATCCTTTTATTAATTTTATCCTTAATATAAACTAATTAGAATTGATTTTTGTTCTTTACAGCCAAAGAAACTGTAATGAAGCAGCCTGTCTATAAGTAGAAAAAGTGCTGATTTGGACTTTTTAAATACTTACTATTTATAGTGATTCAAAAAGTTTTCTTTTGATTACGATTTTTGCACCCTCTATCATAGGAGGAGTTAAATGATCATGTAAATACAGAGATTTCAGCTTCCCATTTCAGTTACAGTTTCCATTGCACACTAACAACTTGGCATCCTGCTTTCTACCTCAGTCTTCCGCACTGCAGTTAGCATGGTTACTCACGTTCACTTTCAGAACTCTCAGAGCTTGTCTCCAAAACCTCAAAGTGGAAGGCCAACCTGGTCACCCACTTTTAGACCCCATCACTTACTGAAGACCAAATACCAGATACAACCTCTCATCATCCTCCACTGATTTTCAGAGGTCTCCATGGCACTTCAGGGACTGAGGTGGAAAGGTTAGCACAACATTACTTTTTGGAGCTTGTGATCACAGCAATGGGAAGAGGGCTACATCAGTGTCTGCTTTAGCAGCTGCCCTGACAATCTACTTCTGCCTCTTGACACTGGAGCAGTTCAGCCTTTCTTAACCAGACCCATCTGGTCTGCCACACTGTGTGGATTCATTCTCATTGGTCTGTGGCTAGGTGTGTTCACGCTCTGTACCTTCACACAAAGGTCATGTCCTCTGGTCAGACAATGGCTGACTTGGGTCTTGAGGCAGAAGGGTTTTAACAGCTTGAATATATTCCAAAATAATGCCAAAGCAACTAAGGATTTGGGGAGATACATTCAGTTGTGCTGAACTCTGTTCTTTTATTACTTCTTAAAATAGGGAATGTTTTCTCCTATAGAGGGTTATTAAAGACTGGGTGGGAAGGGTGACAAATATCTTGCCTCTTGAAGAAATAATAGATAATTTTAAATTTGAGCTAAGAGATGAACTTTTTTGAAATAGTTTCCTGAAAGATGAGTGCAGATATATTGGAAACATATCGTCAGAAGGATTTTGGTCTCAGAAAAAGAGAATTATTTGTAATTCTCTTGAACATAGTACATATCATTTCCAACCCCCCAACATAGCACATGTCATTTCCAAAAAGAAATGTTTATGGAAAAATATACCATAGAAATGAGAACATGAATCATGATATTCCATGTTTCCCATATTTCGAGAAAGGTAAGCAAGGAATTTCCAGTGATGGTAACACAATAGCAACATTAGCTGGTGCCAACTGTGTGGTACTGGCTTGTTGCCTGGAAAACAGACTTCAGAGTATTTTTTATACCAATCAGGAAGATTTCATTAAAGGATGATTAGTATCAGACAACACTGGGAAAGCCTTTTATCTGATTCATCAAGTCCATAAACAAGATAGTCCCAGCATGCCACAGCTCCGTGAAATGAAAAGACATCTGTTATCCTGAATTATGGTCAACAGCTATCTAACATCAACCTCTGTGGGCTGGAGGGCCCAGAATGCTTGTGGTGCCGTTTGCCAAGCTCCATTTGGTTAACCTTTTGTTCTCTTTTCTTTCACACAGGAGAGGCAAGGGTGTCTCCCGGCTAAACAATGGTAGCAAAAAGTTTTGAATCTGAGGGATCGAGGGGTTCAAATGTTCCGGAGACTCTGCTGAGCAGCTTACGTACGTTACTCCATCTGATGTTCCACCACCAGCAACGCCATCCCGTGTTTTAGGTGGGGAAATTAAGATCATACAGTCTTCCTGCTGAAAATATAGCATTAGCCTCCCAGTGGGCTTACAGTAAAATCTCAGCTCTGGTAGCTGGCAAAGTCCTGCATGATCTGGCTCCTGCCTACACTTCTGACTTTATCTCATGGTATGCTCTTACTCAGACACTTCCTTCGCTATATTTCTTCAATTCTCCAGACATATCTCTGCTTTGTGGTCTTTTCACTGGCTGTCCCTGTGCCTATAATGCTCTTTGCTCAGCTCTCCATATGTGGCTTCTTATCTAGGTCTTGCCCCTAATGTCATTTACATGGAGAGTCCTTTTCCCTACCACCATTCTAAGTGACTTCTCCCCATCTGTTCCTTTCATTTGTCTTTCTTTAATAGCATCCATCACCAAAGGAAATTTTTGTGAATTTATTTTATATAATAGCTGTCCCATTAAGCTTTGGTCAAATATGCCAGTATTGTTCACTACTCTTTACTCACTCACTGTGGTATTTAGGGTTGGTGCATGATAAATACCTGTTGAATAAATTCACATGTGAATGAAAGAGTGAGCTTTGGGGAGTATAAGTGACTCACTAAAGGTCATATGGCTGTTAAGTAACAGAGACAGAACTCAAATCCAGGTTATCAAAATTCCAGAACTCAAATTCTTAATCACCATCCTTCATTGTTTCTCTGTGGAGCTTCACATGAAGCAAACTTTATTTCTCATTGCATTTGTGCTGAGAGAAATGGGACTCTAGTGAAAAGGAGCACGAAGTTCACAACTAACCTTGTGAAAATACTCATAGCTGACTTTTACCTGGTGTGCTACTGAATGGTCATATTGGTGTTGAAATATTACAGTGGTACTCTAGTGATTGGTGAAGAGCGACTGCTATGAAATCCTCAAGGGTGCAGACACATTTTAGTTCCCCTCCTTGCGACTTCCTCAAAACATAGAGCCTTCACCAGGATCCTACTTGATCCAGTAACTAAAAGGTTTACACCTAGCACACCAGCAGTCTTCCAGGACCACTTCCATTTATCCTGATGGATCATACCCACTGATTATCATTTTCTACACTCCTGGAAAAACTCTGAAGACAGACATTGCAAAAGCCAACTTTTAACTTGCTATATCTTGCCTCAAGATATACAGCCTAAGCACTATCAGCTCAGCTGCAGCATGATAAGGGAGAAAGCGCTTTTTCCTTTTATCTCATCAAATGCTTATTATAAATTTCAACTTAATAAGAAAAAGAAAAGGGCAGGCAATAGTGGCAAGTAATTGTGACTAGTAATTGAACTGGCAAATATGAAATGTCCTAAAGAAAATTTAGGGTTCTATAAGGGACCATAATAATCATTTTCCTTTCAATTTTAGCTTTTAATTATTATTATTATATTTTATCCTAGGCCTCCCATTGTATTGAATGTTTAAGAGTAATCTGGTGAATAAGCCAATGTGGAAACTATGTTCTGGAATCAGTAATGGCTGACATTTACTGGATACTATGCCGAGAATTATGCTAAATACATGTGCATTATTCCATGTTTAAATTCTAAGTTAACACATGTAATCCTCCTCAGAGCACAATTCTATAATATAGACACTACTGTTCTTTAACGGATGTGGAAACCGAGCATTGTAGACATTTGTAATTAGTCCAAGGTTGTGTAACTATTAAGTGTTGGTGTTCAGATTTGAATCCTGGTCTTGCAGATTACAGAGCAATATCTCTTAACCATTTTTCAAAACTGCCTCTTAAAAAAAAAAAAAAAAAAGAAAATTTGACCAGTCTTCCATGTTTTTTGTTAACATCTCAACCAAGAGAACAAAAGTAAAATTGTTGGTTTGCCAAGAAGTTCCTGTTAAAATGAAATGATGAACACTTTTGAGTTTAAGCAAATAATGCAGAAATATTTATATGTTATTGCTGAAAAACTTGTCCATATGTTTCTCTTTCACTGACATATAGCAACACTAAATTTAAGAGCATGCTGGAGTCCCCACAGAAAAGAAATTAAACCTCTAAATGAATCTAAACTCTAACAGATGCCTACAAGTCCATTTCACGAAGAAGCTGTTCCTGGTGCATTTGTCAGTCTAAAACCTTAAAGGCTGCATCAATTTCTTCTGGGGCTCTGAGTTAATCCCTTTGCTGGATCTGACTTATGACGACTGTTAATAGGCTTAATGTGGTAGTAGCATGGGCAGTCAAAACCCTGCCTAATGAAAAAACACAAAATAAAGTCATAGGAGGAATTGTGGTGGGGGAAGAAAGTCCTTTAAGTATTATTGATTAACTAGTTAGCCAATGTTTATAAAGAGCCTTAACAATTAGTCTCACTATATATATTTTAAGGATTGTTTATTGATAGCTGGGCAGTATAGAATGGGCTGCTTCTATTTTGGGTAGTGGAGGAGAGTAAGGGATGGAATGGGAAATAGGCACTGAATGAGGGAAGCCTGGTGATCAAAGTACAGTATTATCTGATTATCTATCCATCTTTCTGTATTTAAAATACTTAAATTCTTAACCTGTCAAGAAAAATAATCAAATTCATCTGTTTTCAACTTATCGAGAGAGAAATAATCCAGGCAGGGAATGACCCAGGTCTTCCATCCTCTTTAATAAACGTAATTGACTTTTACACTTTTCACCACTCTGTCACAGGGGATGAGAATGTAGATGGAGTAGTGGCAGTGAGATGAAATTCCACATCTTTTCTTTCTTTCTTTAAATCCAATCCCTTTGCCTTTTCACCTGACACATAATTTTTGTTTTTCTTCTGTGTGCTAGTTTTTGTTTTTGTTGTTGCTGTTTTTTGCTTTGCATGCTTTTAGAAGTCAGCTTGGAAGCCAAAGTAAATTGTGGTTATTTCTTCAACCAATCAATCTCTCTCTCTCTCTCTCTGTCTCTGTCTCTCTCTCTCTCTCTCTCTCTCTCTCTCTCTCTCTCTCTCTCTCACACACACACACACACACACACACTATAAAGCAAAGCAAAGTGATAAGTGCAACAAGAGCAGCACACACACAAGACAACTGTATGAGTAGGGGCAGCATGGAAAAGCAGGAAACTAAGGATTACTAAGCACCTAGAATATGCCAGACTGTGTTAGACATTTAACCTAAGCAATTTAACTTAATTTTTGAGATAACTGTTGGAGAAGGGTGGTACTATGTTACAGCCACTCTGCGGCTCAGAGTGGTTAACTGACATGCTTGGAGGCCTATGTCTAGTAAGTGGCCATATCAGAACAGGAGCCCAAGTCTTTGATGTCAGTGTCCATCATCTTCTTACTCTAGTACAAGCTACCCAAAGACAGATTTCCACCTCTTAAGGCTTGGAGGAGGCATCAGGAAGAAGGTGAATATTGCCAAAGTCATTGAAGGGTGGGTTAGACTTAAACAGGCAAAGAAAGTGTGTGTTTGTTTCAAGATAAATATTGTGTTCCAGAGATCAAGCCTGTAAGGAGAATATGGCATAGAGCTAAAAAGGGCAATGGGTTCAGATCCTGAAAGGCATCGAATGAGTGTTTATGAAGTGTAGAATGACATGTCCTCTATGACCCCAGGAACGATAAAGCTTACACACTGAGGCAGTGTTGAAAATGAATTGCAGGAAGGAGAAGAATTACTGCCTAAGGATTTTATATGGGGAGTGTTATGGGCTGAACTGTGTCTCTCCAAAACTTCATGTGGGTGGTCCTTAAACCAATATGGTGGGTAACCTTATAAGAAAGGGAAATTTGGACACTGACATGCATCTGTGCAACAACAGAAGGAAGACTATATGAAGACACAGGGAGAAGACAGCCATCTACAAACCAAGAAGAGAGGCCTAGACCAGATCCTTTTATTCCGCCACAGCCCTCAGGAGGAACCAACCCTACCAACAACTTGATCTTGGACATCTCATCTCCAGAACTGTGACAAAATAAATTTTTGTTGTTAAAGCCACCGTCTGAAATACTTTATTAGAGTAGCCTGAGCAGACTAATACAAAGACAGATGCCTGACTCTTCCTAGGTCTCAATAAAGCAAAACAGTACCTTCCCACCTGAGTGGGAACAATAACACAACACAACACAACACAACACAACACAACAACAGTGCCTTGTTGCTATATCCTAGTTACCTACCCTCACCATTCATGCTTGATACCTTAAAACTCTTTCCTCCAGCCTTCACATCAAAACCCACATCATATCAAAAATGAAATGAATCAAGGCACCTCATTGGGTCTCTTCAATCTTTTATATAAAACTAATCACTTTTCCCCACTTCCTCCTTCCTTTCAACCCCAAATATATTCCTTGAACCCAAATTTAGGATATGTTTAAGACAATTAACTCCAAGGGGAATATACAAAGATGACTCAAACATAGCCCATGAGTTCATAATCGAAAGTTAAAACACGTAGTTTGCAAGTCTAGAGTCACTGGGAGTCAATTCTCTCATTAATATCACTGAACAACAATGTTCCGGTTATAAATGCAGGCCTGCAGAACTATACAATTAAAATATACGGAACTATCACTTTAGTTATTTTCAAAGGTACAGAGATCCGTGAATGTATCATGACTACAAATCAGGATCAGATTTATATATTTCCACAATTAAGTTTATTTTTCAGTAATTCATGTCATTAAGTTCACCTTGTTTTGTTTTTACACTGCCCTGTTTATAATAAAATGGTTTTATTGTTTGTCTTCCTCTCCTATACTGGAAGCTGCATAAATGTAGGGGCCTTATCAGTGTTGTTCACTGTGGTATTCATAGCACCTAAAATAATTATATTAGGAGATAGTAATAATAATAGTAGATATTCTATAAGTATCTGTTGAATGAATAAAAATATCCTCTTTTTCTTTGAATAATGGAAAGTTGATGATATTGCTTCATAGAAACAGATTAATTGGCTGGAATTTTGGCTTACATTTGGGGATGTATTTATTAATAAAAAAATTTTAAACACACTCATTTGCCTAGATTAGAATCAAGTTAATCACTGGAGGTAGGAGTAAATGCCAGGGTATTAGCCATCAAAAATGTAGAAATACTAGGTAGAAGCCTCAAAAAAACCCAATTTTGACTCAATAGAAAAACAACATATTTTACAATGTATATCTAAATTAAAATGTAATATAGCCTCTTATCCTTGGATGCCCAGATGGGTGATGAGAGTATTTACACATTAATATTTTTGTTCCTATTACACTACAACTGGGATTTTAAAACAAACAGTTTTCATTGAATCATGGAGTTGATACAAATTTAACATATGTTTCTTAAGAAAACAATGGCAACAGTCAAAACACAGAAATGTCTTAGAGCATTCACAAGGCAGGGAAATCTTTTATGGATCAGCAGAGATGGCAGGTAGGGTACTGGAGACTGCCTAGTACCTCCTCCAAGCGATACTGCCTAGCCCACAGCCCAGCAGCTGAGACGGCCATATTTTGAATCACACTCATCAACTTGCCATAGTGAAGTGGGATAACAGTAAGAACAAGAACCAAAGGAATCTTCAGTTTAGTTTGGTACGAGAAAGACATGAAACAATGTGTTTTCCTCTTTTGTGAAACTAATCTGGAAAATACCAAGAGAATGAGGCAGATTGTACAGTGAGACCAAGTCTGAGAAATTTAGACTGAGACACCATGAGAGGACAGGTATGAGCTGAACACATCTTATCAAAAAGTAAAAACTCTAAGATGGAGAAAAGATAATTGCAGGCTATTGATCATGATTGGCCCAACTTGAGACTTTACCTTACGGTGTCTATGTATTTTGACTTTCTAAGACTCTGGCATTTACTCAGCTCAAATAAGCATAAGCTAGGTTCTTAGCAGAGGACACTGAGAACTCTGGGGTTTTGATATTGTTCAGCTCCAGACTCTACCTCAGTCTATGCTCACAGTAAACTCCATTATCCCTCAAGGAGCATAGATGAGTCTCTCCTAGCAATCAAAGGAAACAAAGGAGAACTGAGAGTGGTGTCTAAGTGGCTCCCTTGTCTCAAATACTCAGCTATTTGAACAATTATGCCTCTGTGACATAACAAAACTTATTCTTGAGCAGGATTTGTCAAATCATTTGCTTTTCTTTAGCCCTGCCTTGGATAAGAACCTCCTTTGGGTCTTCATGTGCCATATCCCTTTTCTGTTTTCCTATTCATGGCATAATTTTGCTCATGCTCTTGATCTCTAGGTTATTTATTTCTTTCATGTCTTAGGCAAACAGGATACACACCCCAGACACAAAAAGCCCTAACTTAATATAAGGATACATAGCCAGACGAAAGAATGCTACAGGGATGCCAAAATAAATAATACCCAGGGAACTCACTTGACTCTTTTGGAAATGCAACGCTTTATTTATTCTCAATAGTTTCTTTGTTTGGGCAGATAAGGTATTTTCTATCTTTTCCCCAGCCTCCTCAGTAAACAGCCCTATGAATGCAATATGTGGGTTGGGGATGGAAGAAATACATGAGAGAAATAGAGAGAGTAAAAATTTTCACTGTTCTTACTTTTGTCCTTAATTGTTGTCTATCACTGCTGAATGGCTTGTGGATTATGCTATGGATATTTATTCCATGGCAAAAATAGAGGAAATAGGATGGATTATTTTAAATGGGCAAACTAATGGCTTTTTCCTACGAATTCAGCTACAGCATTCATTATTGCATTTTAAGTATAAAAGACAGAAAGTGGGAAGAGAGGACTGCCATTTCATAGAAAATATTAATCCTATTGTTTATAAAGTTGATCATTTAAAATAAAAATTATTTATGTGTGTAATTCCTAGAGAAAGAAAACCAGACCACTTAAATTACGTTCCTATTTGAGAGAGGAAATCTAAATGAGAATTTGGACCCTTTCTACAGTTAGATCATTGATTTTCTGTGCTTGGAGGCATAGTTAAATTACAGCAGCTTACAATTAGTATTCCAGCTTTGAAAAACCTTAGACAGGACTTCATAAAAAGTGCCACAGTCACATTTGTCACATATCTTGTTCTGACTGGACCAGCCCTAGTTCTATGCATGCCTGGACTTTGGGTTTAATCAATGTGTAGCACTCAACGCTGTCCCGCTCCCCGAGCACACACCGTATTTCTGTAGGTTGCAATGTTTACTTTGTTGTTTTTGTCAAGTACTTCTGAGTAAACAGAAAGAAAATATTTTTTGATTTTGTCTTGTTTGTTTAGATTACGCTTTTGAAGGCAGAAATGGTGAAAAAACAATATTGTGAACTGGTTGTTTGTTGTTTCCTTGCCCTCCTAATGGACAGGTTTTGAGTCAGAAGCTCCAGCAGGCAAGTTCATGGAAGCCTTTGTGAGACTTGAAGCACCTTCGGGATCCAGGTGACTACAGTCAATGGAGTGGGAAGATGGGCATTCCCCCTACTTCCATGTGAGTGCCCAGATGTAGCCCCCATAGGCACTGTGTAGTGGCAGGCAGAGTGGCCAGAATCCCTGTGTGTTCAGTTTACCTGTCCCAGTAGTTACCCCAAATTCCTCTAGCCAGTTAGCTTGCCTGCAATGGAAGAACACTAGTGGATTTCCTGAGTATGCCAGACAGTCCTAAAGACCTTATGGTTCATGGCAATAGGGCCCAGAGGGAAATTGCATGAGAAGCCAAGTTCCTCCTGTCAAATGGGTAGGAACTAGGATCAGGTGATATTCAGGGTAGATGTTGAAGATGCTGTTGTGACCACAGTTGTACTTCGTAGGCTGCTGATGCCTTTCAGTGACTTATGCCTGAATAGAACCCCAAAACAGAAAAACAAACAAAAAAACAAACTTGCAACTTAGAAAAAACTGTAGGATAGGGTAGACTGTTTGCAGGGTTCCCCATCTTTCTCCTGAATTTCTATTTTGATGTCTTTTTCCCTTCTTTCATTAGTTCACCACCTTTTGGTTCTCAGTATTCCGTGTGTAATATTAAAACCCCTTTACTCTGGTGATTTGTCAAATTCTGCTGCCAGTATGCTGGACATTTCTGATCTCTTCTTCCTCCCTCAAAACTTACTGGCCTAGGTCAACAGAACAGAAGAAAGAGTCCAGAATTAGATGAAAATACATATGGTAAATTGGCATTAGCATGCTAAAGTGGGCATAGCATGTCCGTGAAAGGAAATGCATGTTTTTCTTGGAAATAATAATTGTATCACTTAGGTATTTCCTGTAACAAAATAAATTCAAAAAAGATAACAAAATTAAACATAAAAAGATGTGAGAATTTTCTAGACTGAAACACGGAGAAACAGTTAATAAAAAAAACTGGTTACATTTGACTTCAAGGTAATAATAATATTCTATGTGAAAAAAATCATATATAACGTCAAAAGAATATTTGTTAAACATTATTTCCAATTAAAATTATTAAACAAAATTCAAATTGTTCTTAATATAAAAATATCTATTGCAACTGAAAACAAAAATGTTAGTAACCCAATAGAAAAAGTTCTAAGAGACATGAAGAGGTAACTTACAGGTGCATTTAAACATATTTTTTAAAAAAACAAAATGAAACTTCACTCATAGAAAAAATATAAAACAAAAATTTTAAATCTCCCCTATCACAAATTAGACTGGCAAAGATACAGCAATTAAATAACATGCTCTACTAGTGAGTGTATAGACAAAGAGATAGATTTGTGAACTATTAAAGATGTAATTGGTATTAAAGACAATTTAGTAATATCTTTCAAAATTATAAATGTTCATATCCTTTAACCCAATAATTCCACTTCAAAGAATTTATTTTCCAGATAGTCACAAATGTGTTAAAAGACAACTGTGTAAGAAAACCCTTTGCAGCAGTCATAATAGCCTAAGTTTGGAAATAACCTACCCATTTTTCAATATGACACTTGTTAAATAAGTTATAGCATGAGCAAATAAAAGGTGATTCTAACATCATGAAGAAGGTCCAGTTATACATGTATAATATGAATAATGTCTATTATATATTATTGAGTTAAGAGAAAACAAGCTACAGAAGAGAATGTACAGTATGCCTTCATTTGTGAAACAGTCCTCCTTCCACCCAACTTATGCAGTACACACACTTGCGGATGTCTGCAGCCTCTTTTGAAGAGCATAGAAGAAATGGGTAACAGTGGCTGTTTCTACAGGAGGGAACTGGATTGTTGGGGAACACGAGAAGGTGATTTACTTTTCACTGTTAAACTGAACCTTTTGAATATTATACCTTGTGTCTTAACCATGTGCCATACAGCACTGAGTAGGTTATTCACTATTGGCTGAATGAAAGAATGAATAGCTAGCTTTCTCCCAGCAGTTTTTGAGAATGACCAGCTAGCTCACCCAAAGGAGGTATGCATTGTCATGCAAGTGCATGGGACCTTGCTTGCCTTACCCTAGTGTAGGCATTTTCAGAAATGTGCCTTCCCGTGATCATATCTACTTTCATCACAGCACTTATCTCTATCCCTGTTAACATGTTTACTTATTTAATATTTGCTTCCAATACTAGAACTATACACCCTAGAACTATACACTAAACAGAAACCTCATCTACCTTTATCTGTCCTATACCTCCAATTTCCATTTGTCTGGCAGATAGTAAGCATCAAACAATAAAAAAGCTACTAGATAGTAACATGTATAAATTGAGTTAACAAATTTTCCTCATAGTATGGTTGACTTAAGATAGAGTACACAAGAACCATTTTTTCTTCTCCATATGTTCTGGATCTTCTAACACAAGCAGCGAAAAACATGCACCGTGACAGGGGTTTTCAACCAAAGGACATATCAGACTCACTCGCTCATAAAAAATCAAGGATTTTGATACCTATGCTGCACCTCAAACCTATTGAAGAAGAATCCCTACAAGCAGGAACTCAATATCTTTGTATTTTTTAAAACATCTAGATAATATGGATGAATTGCTAGGTTGGAGGGCTACTGATTTATGAAGAGACAATCACACCACACATCTTTACATGACATCATCCAAAAGGAAATAATGTGCTCACAGAACCACAAACTAATGAGGAAAAGACAAATAGTTGGGAGATAAATCAGGTACCTAAATGCAAACTGCATCAAGAGTTCTCTCTTGTTGGTAATATTTGCTTGCAACCTGGAGCCAGAGAGAAAATGGTAAAATGCAGAATGGACAGATGCCTCACTGAAAAATCTTTTGGTTACAAGTGACAGTGAGTCCTATCAAACTGGCATAAATAAGGAAAGTCAGAACTGGAAAAATAATACTTTTCATATTCATACCCCCGTATTAACCAAAGCTGCTCTTGGGAAATATGGACAACGCTTGATTGTCTTTATTGTTCTTGAGGAATACGGGCAAATTTATTTCCCAGAAGGCCCAGCAAATATAAACATTCCTGTGAATTTCTGCACTGGATCACTTCTTTAGCTCTTGAACCAATAAAAAGATTTTCAGAGATTTTAGATATACTGATTGGTCACAGTGAGTAAGTGATCACCCCTGCAGAAGGTAGATTCAATGTGAGTGGAGCTCACTTGTACAGGTTCACAAGAGCTGACTGTTAAGTTATCAGGAATTTTGCAAGCTGGTTGTTCAACACAGATGTTATTAAAGACTAAAGTATAAAAACTTAACAATTACATCAATTATATTAAAAACAGATGTAACTAGTCAAAACTCATCACACTTTTACCTATTTTACTATTATCTGTGCTAGAGGTCAGGAAATTACAGCCCTCAGACTAAATCCAGCCTGCTGCCTATTTTTGTAAATGAAGTCGTATTGTAATACAGCCATGCCCATATATTTATGTATTGTGTCTATGGCTGCTTTCATGTACAATAGTGGAGTTGAATCACTGTGACTGAGACTTTATGGCCCACAAAGCCTAAAATATTTACTATCTGGTCCTTAACAGAAAAACATGTGCTGATCCCTGATAGATGCTCTTAGGGTTACTTGGGTCTATTCTGTCTGTCTGGTGTAAATATTGTAAAATGACATGTGACTGCCCATCTCTTTCCAACCCTACGTTCAATGACATCTCCAGCCTGAAATTGCCACAGTGAAAGTATTTACATCACAGATAAAAGCCACTGTTATGCATTATTGGGCTTTTATACTTTTCATACTCCTGAAAGTATTTGTCTCTACGTCACTGCATACCGCTAACCTTAGCCAAAAGGTATGGCTGTGAATGGGAGAGGAGTGCCTCTTTGGAGAAGAAATAAATGCTGAGTGGTGGAATTAGCTGCAATTAACATCTCCAGACATCTAGATCAGTGCTTTTAACCGAATGACCCTACAAGTTGCAGGAAAAAAAAGATACCCCGGGATTTCTCAGGCTGAAGGAAGTTAAAGGAGCATGGATAGAGACGACAGAAATTGCACAAGGGAGCAGGAAAGGTGAACTCTAATAATGAGTTATGAAACAAGCTGACAAGATCTGAGAGAGTTGAAGATGAGAAGAAGGAAAAGGAATACAAAGAAACCAAGAGGATATGCTATATGCTGCAAATAGCTTCAGAACAATATCTATTTCAAAGGTGAACTTGAGGAAAAATTGAAAGAGCTTAAGACAAGATTGTGACAGAAAACAGAAGGAAGGACAGCATCCGAAATGAAGCACAAACATTTCCACGGGCAAACTGTGTGAGGCACTGGTAGGAGAGTTAGCCCCAATGGAGCATCCAGGGATACAGATACCAACACATCAAAGGAGTAGTCTTAAGGATCCATTCAAACAAAACAGAATGGTATTTAATGGCCTCCTGTGATACTTATGTTCTTTAGAAACAAGCTATGGATATAAGGTTCTTAAAAAGGGATTCAGGACCTGATTTCAGTGGAGTGAAATGAAAGAAATAATTCTGGCATTTGAGTGGGAAGGATTCCTATTATCTCAATAAGCTACAAAATATTGATATTACTGAAACTGCAATGAAAAAGAAAGGTAAAAATATATTTTTTAAGGCCTCTTTTGTGTTAAGAGTTTGCTACCAGGCAAAATCAGCACTTATTATGAGCTAGGTTTGCTTACTTTCCCTATTTGCACTGTTTGCTTCGTCCTCTGACATCTGAATGGCCATGGATTTTAAAGTGTTTGTTGTTCTTACGAGCATCTGCCTTGGATTTACGGAATCGCCTTTGCTTTGCAGCACCATCCTTTATAATTAGTAGTGCTGTGATTCCAATACCCATTAATGCTCAGGACATTCCTAGACTACATTTGTTTTGTTACGTAGCTACTTAGTCAATTTATCAAATAATGGATCAATTCATTTAAAAAAGAAAAAGAGCCTAGATGTTGGTACACAGATTTCTATCAAATAAATTTAATCAATCAACAAATATTTACTGAACTCTCACTTTGTGACATGCTGAGCCTAGAGATACAATTGAGAACTTACTGTCTAGTGTGGGAGAGAGACAGAAAAAATGTTTAAATAACAACTAATTACAGTTATTTTAAAAACATTATAAAATAAACAGGGTGCTAGAGAATAACAGAAAGGTAATTCATAAATTCATTCAGCTGTGAATGACTGGCACTGGGAGTAACAATAGTTCCCACTGATGCTGCTTTTTAATTGGGCTAAAAGCCTTAATGTGAAGAAATGGCATTTTTATAGTTCAATGGTTTCTAAAGTTGTTCAAGTGTTGAACCACCTGGAAGTTGCAGTGTTCCCTTCAGAACATAATGAAATAGCATTACATGTAATGATATTATGAATGTAGTTAGCACAAACTTAAATAATTTGGTTGTTTATGGTACTTAGGGATGCTCAATTTAAATATTCATGCAGTAAAACAAAGTCTGAAAAAAGCCACAATGATAAACAAACACTTCCCTAAAAACTAAACCACTGTACATTCGATCCACCAATTTGCAATTCTTCTGCCAGTACTGATGCTCTGCACTTAAATCATAAGCAGATGTAAAAGATTTAAGAAAGCTTGATGGGAGCGGGAAAAATCCTTAAAATTGAGAAAATTGTATCCATTGTCTTGTCTGTTCCTGCTGTGCTTCCCCCCAACCAATTGAGAATATTTCCTATCCAACATTAACTTTTAGAACATTGACTCTTATTGCAGAATCTCAGTTATCAAACATGGTTTCTTTATACTCTTGAAATCATTACCAATAGATGATTCACACTAATCACTACATACTACCAGTGTGCAAACAGCTCTGCAGCATAGTATTACTTAGATGTGTGCATCTTCACTGTAGGGTGTTAAGAAAGTACTATCATCAGACTTGGGATTCAAATAAGTTTTAAGAAAGATGGCAGTTTTTGTGTTTGAGTTCCAAAATGTTACATATATTTTGAAATGTATTTCAGAGTCTCAGATATTGATTTACAGAGTATCTTGCAAAATGATACTGAGTTCCTTGAACACTGTTTTCCTTCTTTTACAAGACTAAAATGTTTTTGTGTGGAGCGGCTTTTTTTTTTTTTTTTTTTTTTTAAATAGTTACCCTTGTTTAGCTTGGTAATGCTGCCGAAATATAGTGGCATATTTTAGTCATACTCAGAGGGCCAAGATCTATTGAATTATCATCATTATAAATATATATGTGAAATTTGCATTTGTTCTTTTTTTGTGGGCATATGTTATCTGCCAATAAAGCTTTACAAAGGCCTTTTTAACTTTTCTGGAGTGCCAGGTATTAAGAATTTTAATGAAAAAGAAAATCAATTATTGTAGGGTAACACAGAAAGCTTTTCATTTGCAAATGATAATCTCCCTCTTAACATCTTAACAGTAACAGATATGAGCTGATAATGAAATTCTCAGGACTGCTTGGAAACAGAAGCACGTCTTCCTGCTCCTTCTGCCAATTTTCCTCATCTATCTGCCCTGGAATCTGATGGCTTTTGCAGTGGTGGCTCCTTGGTGATTAGCTCCAGACAGCAGAAAGCCCTGCACATAAAATTTCTGAAGCAGCTCACTTTTATGTCAGTCTTCAGTAAATCAACTCTTCTATAGCCACATTTAAATATCTTAGCTGGGGGTTCTCGATCATCCTTAGGGAATCACCTTTATTTTTTATAGAAATGTCTATGATTTCTGTGAGCAATGTCAAAACAATAAGGACGATCTTTGCCCAGTAAAACACAATACCTTGGTTATAATCAATCATAACGCTAGGTAAAAAGCCTCATCAAGTCTATTTATAAACATTTAAAATGTAGGGCAATTAGTAAGACTGATTATTTGTTTATATTTGTTCATTCATGTTTAGCTTTTTAAAATATAGATTTTTCAGGTTTATGAGTTTTCATAATGAGTGAAACATTCTAATCCTGGAAAAATAATAAGTTAATCAGAATCCTAGGGCTATGTATGTAAATTATATTATATATGGCATCATAAATTTTCAGACCAGATATCACTGACTGTCAAATATACAACCATAAAATCCATGTTAAAAAGTATATATAAAATACATATTCAATGGCAGGTATATTTCAGAAAGTATATAATACTGCTTTCATGTGATAATTTAAATGTCCTATAATTTTATGAAAAGTGAATCTTGGCCAGGTATTATGGCTCACCCCTGTAATTCTAGCACTGTGGGAGGCCGAGGTAGGCGGATCACAAAGTTAGAAGATCGAGACTAGCCTGGCCAATGTGGTGAAACCCTGTCTATACTAAAAACACAAAAATACAAAAATTAGCTCGGCATAGTGGTGCATGCCTGTAATCCCAGCTGCTCAGGAGACTGAGGCAGGAGAATTGCTTGAACCCGGGAGGCATAGGTTCCAGTGAGCCAAATGGCAGCATTGCACTCCAGGCCCAGCAACAGATCGAGACTCCATCTCAAAAAAAAAAAAAAAAAAAAAGCCTGTAAATCTTTTGTTGCATTTTTAAAGTAATCCTAAGTACGTATTGTTTTTTTAAAATGTTTCAGTTTCCAAACTTAGAGTGTTAGCTTCAGTTCAAAAGTAAACATGTGCTATGCTAAAGTTTTCAATTTTGAATATTAACTCCTTTATTTAGGACTTCCTTTGTTTTTTTACAATGTAATCTAAGCCAGGCACTTTTCCAGGTGCTTTAAATATAATACTTGGGGGAAAAACAAATTTATATAAAATAATGTAAAACATTCTGCATTCTTAAACAAACATACAAATTAAAAGAAAAAAAAAAAAGATGAACCATGCCATTAGATTCAACAAATGGAGATTAATTCAACAAATTCTTAACTTTGGAAGGCAAATCCAGGTAATGCTTTTTAAAAATCTACAGAGCAACAATATCTGAGCTAATTATTTTTCTATATCTTGGAAAGGTAGGTATTTACTCTAGAGAATGGAGACTTAGAATAACATACATTTTTAAAGTTATAGAACTGCATTTGATTTTTCTACCTCTTGTGTTTTTTTCTCTCCACTTCTTCACTCTAAATTGTGAAATGTCTTGCACACATAGAGAGTACACAGAACATTTGTGTAGTTTAAGTAAAACACACAAGAGGTCCACATCACCAGTGAAAAAACTGGAATTTTACCAGTAACCTAAAAGTCCCATGTGCTCCTTTCTATTCTTGTTTCTCACTCACCCAACTAGAGGTCAGTACTACCTTGAGATGGGTTTATTAAAAAGTTTTACCATTTACATATGAATTTCTAAATTTAATTTGTTTCATTTTATACAGCTGAACTACAAACATAATCTTATCCATGTTCAAGGAATGGTAATATTACTATTATGCGATAAAGGATTCCTGGAAAATACAAGGTAGAGAGAGATTTGGGGTAAGAGCCTGCTTTCAGCTTTCCTGACTTTAGAAGAGTTCAGTGTGGGGCAATCAGTGTGTGAAGTAACGGTTGGTTCTGGTGGATATAATAGTCACACAGGTTGAACCATAGGACTGTCCAGGAACTGGATATCTAGAAAACATATCATTCAGAAAGATTTATCTCTATACATTTTTTTCAGTTTTCAGAATGCTGCTTATTGAAATGATTCTCTTCTTGTTTCATGGATGTATATCCTCTTTTATCTTAACACTAAACACAAGTTTTCTAATTGTCTGTTTTCTCCTAGCTGCTTTACTTTTCTGTTTTTCATTTGTTTGTTGCTCTGGTTCTACTGTCAATTTTAGAGATTTTTCTCAAATATCTGAAATTTTCAGCATCTGTTCTAGGTTGAGATTTAAAAGATAAAAAGCTGATTGGAGGTTTTGAGCAACATGAGTGGAACATTTCAGTGTTGAGCTTCATTGTATGGTAAGGCGAGTAGGTCACTCCAGGCAACCCCTGACATGAAGTATCTTTAAATTTTTCTTCTTGGGCTGTTGAGGTTTACCAGTCCATAACGTGCAGGGTTATGGGTGCTAATTTTCTTAGAGTTTCACGAGGGAAGAAGTTGGGGCTCTTCACATTCAGCATTTTAGCATAGCATAGGCTTGTCCTATGGCTGTTTAATCCCCCTACTTGGGATATGCACTACTCTTGGTGGATTTGTTTTCTTGCTAGGGTGGGGAAAGTGCTATTATCCAGGCATGAAGCAGGGAGGGATACACGTATTCCACTGCTTCTAAAACAGATTTTACCAATTCTTTCTCATTTTATCCATTCATCCCTACCCTCTTTCATCCATAGGTTCAGAGATGTGCTGGTTTCTCTGCCTTCTAAAGATGTTGTCATATAAATTGGTTTAGTTCTCAACTCTCTCCTCTGCCAGCTTAGGATTCATTCAGCCTTCATTTATCTGCTGCATTAGTCAACATTTGTTCATCTGCTTTCCACTTTCTAAGGTTTTATATTTTATTGCTATTTTCTCCTTCTGTTTTGTGTACCTTTATTTTTTATGAAAAAAACTTATTGATAATTTAGTGATTTTCCAGGAGAATGTGAAAAAATTACATATTTTTCATATCCACCATCTTACACTGCTGGATCATGTCAACTTGTCATGTATCCACTACACATAAAGGCCTCGGTGAGGTGTGGTGATCAGCAGCAAAATGTGTAAGGTATTTCTTTCTTCTCTATTCTCGAGGGATTTGTGACACAGCTAAGGAAGAAAGGTTTTCACATACAAGATGAGACAACATGCTATTAAAATCCAGATGTTGTAAAAGCAACATCTTAATCCATTATTCGACTGCTTTGGAATATGGTGTGAGATAAGGAGAATCAAGGAAGTGTTGCATATTTTTGATTTGGGAATTGAGCAGATGCAGAACAAAGTGAGGTCAGGTAGAATGTGCAGATCAGTTCTGTCTAAGGGACTTGGCAAGTTACCTAAACTCTGACCCTGTACCATGATCTAAAAATGACCTGGATAATAACATCCTTTGGGTCAATAATGGAGAAAATGATTTAAAGTTCCTAGATATAGCACTTGACTCAATAAATTCTAACCATACCCTGGATTACTACAGATAGCCAAGGAAGGAAGGAAAGAAGGCAGCAGGATACGGAAGAAGGAAGGAAGGAAGAGGAGAAGGGGGAAGGTGGGAAGGAGAAGGAAAAATGGGGTAAAGAAGGAAAGGGTTTATATCTGACTCCCTACGCTTTTCTTTAATGAAACTTCATTTTAAAAGCCATATCCTACTACATTTTCAAAGAGGAGCAATGAACCAATATTGCATTTTAATGGGCCATTACTGACAAAGGAAATCAAGCCCTGGATATGATCTTTTTTGGCACAAGATCCTGGGAGTGAAAAGAGATGTAAGTCAACATTTATGAGCTGGGAAAAAATTGGAAATATTCTGGCCCTTGGAGCAAAGCAGTCATATGCTATTACTAATCCCTGTTTACCCTCGAGGAGCAACAAGGGTTCATATGCAAAGAGAAAAGAGATTTTTGAAAATCACTATCTTCTTTCATTTAAACCTCAGCACTTCATTAATTAACCTGACCTCTTGTAATATTATCTTAAAAAGTAATTCTATCAAAGACCTCTTCATATGAATGAGAGATTAGTACCAGGGAGTGTAAATCCTGAGCATTCTTGCATCAAAATACTTTTTTTCTACAAGAAATTACTTCCTAGGTAATTTTTTTTACAGTAATTATTGTCAAGAAGCAGCAGTGTGGAAGTTTTCCCTGTGGATATGGGTAAGATTGCTTCCAAATTCTCAGTGACTGAAATGTTTGGTTGTTCCCTTTAGGGCAGAGGGGGCATGGAGGAGCATTTAGGTCAGATGGTGGTTGGAATTTGAATAGTAGTTTTAATATCTCACACACAAAATATACAGGTTGTAAATTTCTAAGGTCCCTTGCTTTGTATGACATGGTTCTTCCAGAATGAATTAGAAATTTTTCCTTCTAGCCAATGTGATTGCTTGACGTTTTGCAGCTTGAAGATGTAACATCGGATGACTTCATTGTTTATCTTTTCTTTACTTTTCCCATAAGATTTAGCTCTTTCTTAGGTCTCATATTTCTTAAAACATGAAAGATCATGTCCTTTTCTGATTATAAGGTTATCTTGATTTCTCAATGAAGATGAGTGAAAGAGTCAAACTGTAGAGGCCCACAGGACAGCAACCAGAAATAGACATCACGGAAACCACAAACTGGGGGCAGGCCACGTTGGAGCCACAGAGAAGCCTTGCTTTCATGACTGAGCTGGAGGAGCACCGGAAGAGCACAAAAACAGTAGCCTGCCAAAGAAGCATTTCATTTCTCTGGAACTATCAACATAGAACAAATTAAGTGAACAGAGCTAGAGATTTTAGAAATTATTGTGGGAGTTCTTAAAAGTTTATAAAAGGACTCTTATCAACCTTGAAATTTTACTCTGAAGAGGACAGAAGAAATGAGTAATATGATTTGCAAATATTTCCCCCATTCTGTGGGTTACTTGCACTTTACTCACAGTGTGCTTTGAAACACAAAAGTTTTTTATTTTTATGAAGTCTAGTGTGTTCATTTTTATTTTAGTAGCTTATGCTTTTGGTGTCTTAGAAGACTTCATCCAAGGTCACAAAGATGTACTGCTGTATTTTCTTCTAAGGGTTTTATAATTTTAGCTTTTATATTTAGGTCTATGATTCATTTGGAGTTAATTTTTGTTTATAAGAAAGGAGTTTAGCTCCCTAAATCTTATTTACTGAACACTAGCTATGTCTCGGATATTGTACTAAAATTTTCCATATATTCCCTTTACTCTCACAACAGTCCACTGTGGAAAGCTTTAAGATGAGGAGATAAGAAACTCAGAAATTATTATAATATTAAGAGGACCACAATTTTAGTCACTACTATTTCTTGAGAATATACAATGGATCAAAGTCTGTGCTAAAGGCTTTTTGTGTGTTCATTAATGGAATTCCTAGACAACTCTTTCAGATTAAGTTTATTATTATCTCCACTTTACAGATGAGAAAATGGAGGCACAGGGAAGTTGAAAATTGTGTGCAGGGACACACAGCTGATAAGCAGTAGTATCAGGCTTTGAAGCCTGGCAGTTAGAGAGAGAGTTTGGCTTTTAATCACTATAATTAATTGTCCATGATCACATAGCAAATAAAAATAGGAGTAGGTAAACCACCCAAATAATAGATCATCAACCAAATATCCATCAACCAATAATAGATAAATAAAATGTGATGTATCTATACTATGGAATACTACTAAGCAATAAAAAGGAATGACTGACATATGCTGTAATATCTAAGTGAGAGAAGCCAGTCACAGAAGACCATGGATTATATGAATCCATTTATATGAAATGTTCATAATAGGCATATTTGTAAGGATAGAAGGTACGTTAGTGACCACCTAGGGCTGAGGAGGGGAAGAAGTTGAAGGGAAAAAAGGGATGATTACTAACGGGCATGGGATATTTTGGGGGACGTGTAATGAAAATGTTCTCAAACTGATTATCATGATGGCTACATGACTCTGTGAATATACTAAAAACCATAGAACTCTATGCTCTAAATGGGCAAATTGTGTGGTATATGAATTATATCTCAATAAATCTATTTTTTAAATGGGGCTAGAAAGTCAAATCTAGACTTGGATTTCAAGCCTAGGCTTTTTTCACTATGCCTTGCTGACCATCACTTTTTTGGCACCCTCTCTATTACTACTCAATTTCCTTATTGATTCATCTTCTCTTCGTAGTCTGTAGTCTACTACAGGGCAAGAGCTGTGTAGCAATTATCTTTGTTCCACCAAATCCCAAAAGGCCTATTCTGGTGGTATTAGCTCCAAAGTCATCTTGATACATTATCTATTGAATGATTAAAATAAAATATTCCCAACTGAGGTGCTTCTAGTCTAACAGAATATGGCTGTTCCTGAAAAGTTGAGTGAGGATTTAATTTTAAATTGAATATTTAAATATTATAGTGTGCTTAATATTTAGATGAATCTGTCAGCCAGCTCTTAGAGTGAGTGGCCATCTGCCACATTTTTATTTTTGGAAATCTAATTTTTTTTTAATTTGCATATACTCATTGAGATTTTTTTACAGCAGAATAAATGTTAAATGTTCGTATCTATTACAAGTTGATTTGGTATACTGGTACAGTGCTGGAGACTCTATGTGGGAAAATGTGAATGTGTTAAAAGTGTTTTTGACATTCAGCGTCATAATACCCTAAGTGGGTTTCATTTCAACATTTCCATTAGTCGGTGGAAATAACTTGCAATAAAGAATAACAAATGACTGGAACATTAAAAAGGGAATAAGCAACTTACTCTCTCTCTCTCTCTCTCTCTCTCTCTCTGTGTGTGTGTGTGTGTGTGTGTGTGTGTATGTGTGTGTGTGTGTGTAATTCTACAGCAGTTTTCACAAATTTGTGCTATTAAAGATTCATAAATTAAAACTGAAAATAATACTTGTAAGTATTCCTGTGTGTTCTCCTCAGGTTTCTACTAACTGCTAAATTGTCTCAATTATACCATGAGGGTCTTCCTTATCTTTCTACTTTCTTTGATGGCAGTCACTTACTGTGTTGCAGAATGTCCCGATGTATTCTTGGAGATGACATGTGAGAGAAAGGGGGCTGGGGAAGTAGAAAAGGGAATAGAAAGACATAGTTCTGTTGGGAGAGAAGTGAAAGTGTTTCTACAAAGAAAACAAGGATGCTTCCTGAGCCATCCCTCCTACTGCTGCCCAAACAAGATCATCCACCAGCTCAACAAACACTGAGTTTGACAAAATGCTGATCAAATCAGTGTCCCCAGAGGTTCTGTTCCTTGCATTCCCCTAACTGTACCTCCCTTCCAGGGCAAGTGGACATCAATACTGTCACTGAAGAATTCATTCTCCTGCTGTATTGGTGTGCTAGGGCTGCTGTACCAAAGTGCCACAGACTGCATGGCCTAAACAGGAGTAATTTATGTCTCACAGCTCTGGAGGCTAGAAGTCCAAGATCAAGGTGTCAGCAGTGTTGGCTCCATGAGGCAGAGATCTCTTCCAGTCCTCTCTCCTTGGTTTGTAAATGACCATCTTCTCTCCACGTCATTGTATCATCTTCCCTTTGTACACCTCTGTATCCAATCTTCTGCTTGTTATAAGGGCATAAGTCATATTGGATTAAGTCTCATCCTACTGACCTCATGTTAACTTGATTACCTCTATAAAGATCCTGTCTCCAAAAAAGTCACATTCTGAGGTAGAGTGATCAGCACTTCAACTGATAAATTAGGAATTATCCCAATTCATCCCATAAAGCCTATGTAAATGGTAATAATGCCAAAACCATTTTTTTGTTGTTTGTGTGTAGCCTTTTCTAGATTACAAATCATCTTATATAGCCTCAAATCATATGGAAAGTTTAACTTGGACAAATTTCAAGTGCATGCATTAAATTCACTTGTAAGGATAAACACACGCACGCGCACACACACACACACACACACACACAGAGGAGTGACAGAGAAAGAGAGAGGAGAGACACACAAAGAGAAATAGGAGAGAGAGAGAGAGAGAGAGAGAGAGAGAGAGAGAGACAAAGTCAGTGAATGGAGTATCTGAGAGCTTGCCCATGTGAAACTCATAGTCTTTCTAAAATTCTTAATTTGCATGAGTTTTTATGCAAATATTATGCCACATTAAGTGATAGTGCAGCATTTAAGGACACACATTTTGGTATAAAATGGCCCCCAAAGGCAATTCCATTTTATCTGAAAATCAACTAAAGAAAAAGAAAACAATTCCAATGCTGGTGGAAAAAAAACTGGCTGGATTGTATATACCAGGAGACACTATATATAATTTTTAAAATATTTGTTCAAGAATAATATTTGTTAATGTGATAGTTGCATTCCACACTGACTATAGAATAAATACCTCCATCATATTGTACCTCATTCAACTGGGTGGGTCAATATTACTTTCTGCACTTGTTTTTTTAGTGGGTTTATGGCATGTATACTAATTATATAACTGAAATGTAATTTTGAAACATTTACAAATTATATATGTGATAAAGGACTTATGTGTAAACATATAAAGAATCCCACGGAATGCCTGACTCGTACTCCTTAAGCCAGTCTATGACTGAGAAACTATTATAGACCAGAGAAGACTTAGTAGGCATGGCAATTCAATGCAATGTGGTGCCCCAAGTTGAACCCTGAACAAAAAGAAGAAATTAATGGAAAAATTGGTAAAATGCCAATAAAGTCTGGAGTTTAGTTTTATAGTAATGTATCAGTGTCAGTTTCTTGGTGGTATGACAAATGTGTCACATTTATCCAAGGTGTTAATAATAGGAAAACCCAGGTAAAGGGAATACAGGAAATTTCTTTCCTTTTTTGTAGCTTTGTTTTTGTTGTAAATCAGAAATTGATCAAACTAAAGTTTGTGTTTTTAAATGAGCAAAATATTTGAATAAACATTTTGCCAAAGAAGATATACTAATGCCTAAAATAGGAAACAATGTTCAACATCCTTAGTCATTAAAGACATGCAAATTAAAACCACAATTAGATATCACCACACACATATCAGAAAAACTAAAATAAAAAATAGTGACACACCAAATGCTACTGAGGATGTGGAGAAACCAGGTCACTCATGTAAAATGGTAATGCCACTGCAGAAAACAGTTCAATGGTTTCCTACAATCACAAATGCTAATTTGCAATATGACTTAGCAACTCCACTTCTAGTTACTTACCCAAGAGAAATAAAAATATATGTTTATAGCAGCATTGTTTATAATAGGTAAAGAATGGAAAGACAAATGTTCATCAGCTGATGAACTGATATAAAATACAGGGGATATCCATACAATGGAATATTATCCAGCCACAAAAAAGAACGAGGAACGGCATGGACATACCTTGAAAACATTATATTCAATAAAAGATGCCAGACACAAAAGACTACATATTGTGTGATTCAATTTATATGACCTACACAGGAAAGGCAAATATAGACAGATAAAAAATAAATCATTGATCCCCAGGGGCTAGGGGTAGGAAGAGGGATTGATTGCAAATTGTACAAGGTTACTTTTTGGGATGATGGAAATGTTCTAAAGCAGATTGTGGGGATGACTGCACAACTTTCTAAATTTACTAAAAAGCATCCCACTGTCTTCTTAAAATGAATGAATTTCATGGTGTATGATTTATACCCCAATAAAGTTGTTAAATATGTTTTTTATACAAAATTTAGATTATGGAGAAAAAAATAAAGAGGAAATAATTGATCATTTCATCACTTAAAAATACACTTCAGCATATTTCCTTTGCAGCTTTATCATGTCTATTGATTTTAATTTTAAAATTCAGGCAAATCTTAAAGAAATGTATTTTCTCTGTTGATGTATATTACCCTGGAGAGTTGAATAATTAGGGTTTATTTCTTGAGACTTTTATTTGCAGAAATGACTGTCCCTTTGTAGTATCTACTACCAGTCCCCATGGATGTGACTGACAGGTAGCATTGATAGCTGGTCAAAGCAGCCTGGAAAATCCCACTGTCTGTTTGCTTTCAAGCAAAGCAAAAGTCATAGCCCAATTAGAAACACAAAAGCTCTGTCTCCAAAAACACAACTCAAGAGATCAGGGAGGTCATACACTTGCATTTTGGCTTTTCAGGCCAGAACGTAGAGGGCACTTTTCCTGTCACATGAACAGATGAGCATAGCAGACACTGTCTGTGACCTTTGGCGGCCACGCTGTGCAGGGAGCTACCTGCCCAGTTGAGGAAGAGAATAGAGTTCAAAATGAGACACATAAGATTGTTGGTTGGTTTTTCTTTTATCTTTCATTTTCTTTTCCTTGTTAAATTTTTTTTTTCCAGGCAAAAAGTGAAAGCTTCAGTATATAACTCAGACATTCCTAAAACTTATAACAAGCTCCCCGTCCCAAACTAAATAACCATCCAGAACTTTTTTAGCTGATCCTGAAAGAAATTCTGAAGCATTTCCTGAAGGTATAAACTGCCTAATATTGTGTTTAGAAAATATGTGTAAAAATAAATTTGCAGACCACAAGGAATTTGTAGCACAAAGGAAAAAATGTGGCTTAAACTGTTTTATTTAAATAATCTAATCTACAATTTTTTTTTTAGGCAGGTCAAAGATATAGACAAATTTTGTCTGTCAAAATAGATAAGATGAATAAAAGTAGAATCAGCAAATATATGTATATAAGAATTATCAGTTGGAAATTGATCCCAAATAAAGTTTGTGTTTTTAAATGTATTTTCAAATATATATATTTAAATATATTTGTTTTAAAAATATATTTTAAAGATAAATATATTTATATATACATATTTTTAAAAATATAAATAA
>NW_022436963.1:25086977-25225011 GCF_009761245.1 Sapajus apella
ATAGATTTTAAACATATTAAAATATATATATATTTTATCACGTTTCGGTTGATAAAGTAAGAAGTACTCATAAAACTTCATATGCTTCTTATACTGCCTGGGACTTAAATTTATTCAGCCTGCTGTGAAATTATAGAAGGATACCTTTCTCCAAATAACTGAATTCCAAACACCTTAATTAGAAGATCTGAGGCATCTTTAGAAACATGCCCACAAGCACTAGAGGGCAATGCTGGACAGATATTACTGAGATCCAAGCCAATACCAGTGAGTATGACTGGATACTCACTGGTTTCAAATGAAGAATACTTCAGATGCAACTTTGAATATTCTGTGAGTAGAATGAAGTTTCCAGCTATTCCTTTCCAGCTTGATTACAGGAACAGACAAAAAGAGGGCAAGGTTTTCTTGGTAGCAATCAACTGTGCTTCCTGGCTTCATCAGGGCATTTTGCCCAGATTGAAGCTGGGCCAGTTTAAGAGCAGGTTGGCAGAGTGAGGAGATAATAGCCAATGTCAAAACCAAGAAAAAGGTTTTGGAACGGGATTCAGAATCAAAATTTAGACACTGCAGTAGAAAGAAAGATAAAAGCTGCTCACTCAATTGTGTCCCATGATCTCATATAATGTAATGGGCCCAAGGAGTTATATGAGGGTGAGAATTATTCCTATAAGTTAAAAAACATCAATTTGATTAAAATCTGATTGACAACTCATAAAATGACAAGATGCTATTTTGTTATGGGCATTATCACTGTGATTGCTGGTTGCTATAACAATAAAGGATTAAATTCTGCCTCATTTTCTCTCTCTCTTACATAGTCTCATTGTGCAACTGAATACTAGGATAAAATCCCCTAGTAAGGATTTGACGACAATAGTGGTTCTCAAAGTGTGGTCTCCGAGTCAGCACCATCAGCATCATTCAGGAACTTGCCAGAAATTAAAATTCTTGAACCTCAGCTCAGACCTGCTGAATTAGAATTTCTAATGCAGAGGGGCTCAGCAATCTGCATTTTAGAAAACCATACACTAAAGTCTGAGAGCTACTGAAGTTTAGAAAACACGGAGCCGGTTGTCCCTAGAAAATGATACCTACAAATTAGCCAGGCATGGTGGTGCACACCTGTGGTCCCAGCTACTCTGGAGGCTGAAGTGGGAGGATAGCTTGAGCCTTGGGGGTGGAAGTTTCAGTGAGCTGAGATTGCACTACTGCACTCCAACCTGGGTGACAGAGTGAGACTGTCTCAGAAACAAAAAAATGCTACCTACTGTACAATGCTATCTAAACAACAATTATGTGCTATATAATCTACTATCTCTTTAATACTTGCTTTAAATAATACACACAAAAAATCTTCATTTTGTAACGATTATTTTCTATAGTTCATAACTTAATTTTATGCAATTCAAGATGTATTTTATAGTGCATTGATTTAAATATTGATATCTAGATTTTAAAGCTAGCTCAGGGATGCTCACTACATTTCTAATATTATTACTGATCATGAAAATAAAGCATACAAATGTGTAACACTTTTGCTAACCAAATAGCTTTCAAATAGAAAATATAATGGATACAAGTATCTTGCCCAAGATCATACAATTAGTATTAAGTAGAAAACTATGATTTGAATCCACAACTTTCAACACTAACATCAATATTTTTCCCCGGTATCATAGCTACTTATACACTAAATGAAGAACTTTAAATATTCAACAGTGAAAAACTAATGATTGTCACAATAACAGTGACTCAGACAAATAGTATTTTCTTTTTCTTAATGTTTTTAAGACATGGTCTCACTGTTAGCCAGGCTGGAGTACAGCAACATGATCATGGCTCGCTGTAGCCTCAACCTCCTAAGGCTCAGGTGATCCTTCCACCTCAGCCTCCTGAGTAGCTGGGACTATTGGCATGTGTTGTCATGTCCAGCTAATTTTTCTATTTTTTTGTAGAGACAGTGTTTGCTATATGGCCCAGGTTGCTCTCAAATTTCTGGGCTCAAGCAATCTGCCCAGCTTGGCCTCTCAAAAGAGCTATGATTACAGGCGTGAGCCACCACACCTGGGCCGCAAAATGATATTTTCATAAAATGTTCTGTTATTTGATGAGAGCTAGGTTTAATTAGAAGAAGAAAGAAGCAGATGGAGTTTTCCGGAGACTGGAAAAACACTTCTGAACATTTTACAAGAGTTAAAGAGGAAATTCAAGTGTGGAAAAGAGATTATTTAGGTGAAGCTAATTGAGCTCTGAGCTGTGAAAATTATAAGACTAGGGTGGTGTAGTGAATGTCTAGTCTTTCTGCAGGAGAAGAAAGGGATGAGGAGGATATGTTTGGGTTAGGTAGCTAGTTTCTACTAGCCCTGAAGGGGTTGGAACATCTAAAACTGAGCAAGAGATGGGAAAGTATGACTTGTTGAGTATGACTTAGTGAGACCCTGCCATGTGCTACACATTGTTCAAGGGCAAGGAGTAAGGTGATCTGAGTGAGGTACCTGTCTCAGGTGGAAAATTTAAGAAGACATCAAAAAGGGGAAAAGGAAAACTCAATAATCTAGATACTATTTAAAGCAATATATTTTAAAAATCACAATAAATGCAATAAATCCACAATGAAGGATGTAGTAATATTCAAACATTAAGTGGAATCTCTTTTATTTATTTATTTATTCTTATTTCAGTTTCCAAAATGGTTCAGCATGGTGCTGTTACTGATCTTGTCTTTATTGAAAATGTTAATATTTTCTTCATTGGGAGATTTTTACATTAATTTTAACTTTGAAATATATCAAATGGGCTGGCCTTGCAGTGGCTCATGCCTGTAATCCCAGCACTTTGGGAGGCCGAGGCAAGCAGTTCACGAGGTAAGGAGTTTTAGACCAGCCTGGCCAACATGGTGAAACCCCGTCTCTACTAAAAATACAAAAATTAGCCGGATGTGGTGGCATGTGCCTGTAATCGCAGCTACTTGGGAGGCAAAGGCAGGGGAATTGCTTGAACTCGGGAGGCAGAAATTGCAGTGAGCCAAGATCGCACCACTGCACTCCAGCCTGATGACACAGTAAGACTCCTTCTCAAAAAAGAAAAAAAAAGAAAAAGAAATATATCACACGAAAAAATAACTTCTCAATGCAAATCAAAACCACATTGAAAAGCCATCTCAGATCAGCCAGAATGGTTGTTACTGAAAAGTCAAAAAGTATTATGTTGGTGCAAAAGTAAATGGTGGACTGGATAAAGAAAATGTCGTTCATATACACCACAGAATACTACACAGTCATGAATATAATGAGATCATGTCCTTTGCAACAACCTGGATGGAGCCGGAAGTCCTTATCCTAAGATAATTAATGCAGAATGAGAAAACCAAATACTGCACGTCCTCACAAGTGAGAGCTAAGCATTGAGTACACGTGAACACAAAGAAGGGAATAATAGACCCAGGGGCATGCTTGAGAGTGGAGGGTGGGAGGAGAGAGAATATGGAAAAACTACCTATCAGGTAGTATGTTCATTTCCTGGGTAAAAATATAATCTGTACACAAAACCCCCATGACATGAAATTTACCCATATAACAAACGTGCACATGTATCCTGAACCTAAGATAAAATTGGAAAGAAAAAAAAAATTCTTCTCTTAATTACTGAGTCTTTTAGTGTTTAAATTTTGTGTACCCTCACTTCATCCAAGTTCCAGACCTGTACTATGCTAACAGCTTTACATTAATTATCTCAAAGAATCATCACAGTCCATAAAGTACGCAATTTTTTGGATATGCAAATTGGATGTTTTTAATGAAGGCAATAACTTTGTATTTGAAAAAATATATAAGCATATAATAATATACATAGACATGTAAATATCCTATTACATTTACGGGATAGAAAATATCAACTAAAGCTCACATGCCAATTTTTGTTTGTAACAGCAATAGTGCACAAAGGCATATTTCCATATGTTTTGAGTCATTCGTTTATGTTTCCATGTGGTATTTTTGAACTTTTTTATATGAAGCATGTTAAAATTATATTAGTCCTGTTAATTGTAGAAATAACTGGCCCACTGCTGAAAGAAGTGCATCTCACAATCTATACCACAAAATCCTATCATGGAATTGTTCTGGCTGCTTCCTGGGATGGACAGACCATATGGGTGAATGGGCAAGGAGAGCGGGACCAGGTAAAAGATATATGAGAAGGAAGTGGTGGTAAGAGCCTTAGAAAGCAACAGATGTCCCCGCAGGGTAGAATTTGTTGACTTTCCTCTCTTTGCATCAGAAAACATAGAGTCTCTTTGGATCATAAAACATATCTACTGCCATGAGCTTTGAATTCAGTTCATCTGGAGTGCAGCCCTAACATCCCAGATGATGCCACTGTGCAGCCAGGCTTGAGAACCACTATGCTACAGAATCCAAGTACTCATCCCCTGGGGTTGATTCAATGTGAATGGGATTCCAAGGCCCTGCTAAATGAGTGATAAATCCTCAGTTCTGAGCATCTTCCATGCTTTTGTTGGGCTGTTCATGGGTTTGTAAATAGGGAAAACCTGAGCCATTTCAAGTTATAAAAGAAATTATTAAAAGATATATGTGGTTGTAAAAGGAAAAGAGAGATGAGATAGTTGTCTCTTGGCAGAGAAGAGGGTTTTCATTAAGTTTACACTGTGTCATGTGGTATATCAATTCTCTTCTTCATATGCCCAAGTGATCTTCAGAAAAATATTTATTTCTCATTGATGAGATGCAAGAACAGTGACTGCCCACAGGAGATCTTCTGTTACATAAAGGTTAATAAGGAAAGCACAAGCAAAGGATGCTGGCAGGAAAAGGCCAGAGGGTCCCAGCTTCTGAAAGAGTAGATGCGACGTGCCGCCGCCATCCTTTCTGAATGAACAGGAGGCCTCATTGAAAGGATGCTTGGGAGCCATTTGCTTTCCCTAGACTCACAGTCTGGATGGAATCTATACTTACCAGGTTCATGAGCATTAGGATGTTATCATTTATGATATCCTTTTTATTATCTCCTGTTGAGATATTTACCAGTCTGAAAGTGGTGGTGTGTCAGTGTGGTATATTTTTCAAGTTGATCTAAATGATGTGAGTCACTGCAAACCCACTCACTCATGTATAGTTCAAATGAAGATTATGTACATCTACTCCTAATCATTTTTCTTATCAGCATGCTCAAAGGAAGGCCTTATACAAAAAACGGGTGAAATGCCAGCATCATGAATATGTTAAGGTTAAGAGCAGTAATTACTATTTTAAGATGGTAGGCCTGGCACAGTGACACAAACCTGTAATCCCAGCACTTTGGTCAGCTGAGGCTGGTGGGTGAGGTCTGTAGTTCGAGACCAGCCTGACCAATATTGTAAAACCCCATCTCTACTAAAAATATAAAAATTAACCAGCTGTGCTGGCATGTGCCTGTAATCCCAGCTACTCAGGAGGCTGAGGCAGGAGAATTGCTTGAGCCCAGGAGGCGGAGGTTGCAGTGACGCAGTGAGTCAAGATCGTGCCATTGCACTCTAGCCTGGGCAACAGAGTAAGACTATGACCAAAAAAAAAAAAAAAATATGATGTAGTCCAGAAAGTTGGAGGCAGATCTGACACCTCAAAGCTGTATTAGCTTTACTTCTGTCCTTGGAGAAGAGGTCTAAGAGTCTGTGCTCAGTCAAAGTTGATTTTCCTATTTTCCATATGAAGTAAAAAAAGAGATCTCATAGCATTGTTTAAAAAGACCCCACAATATTTCTCTCCTGCATGCTATTTCAGAGGCTTCTTATGTTACTTCCTCTCCCTTTGAACCTGGGCACGCTTGTGATTGCTGTGGCCAATAGAGTGTGTCACAGGTGACACTATGGGACTTCCACTAGAAGATCACAACTTCTCCCAGGACAACATACAAGATATTTGGTTACCATAAAGCCACCATGCTGGAAAGATCCTGTGGAGAGACCCCATGGTGACAAAAAGAGATGCCTGAGGAGGTCTGGCTGTCCTTGTCGCCAGGTATTTCAATCTTGCCAGCTCAGGTACTTTCAGCATTGGAATTAAAGAATGGGCTGAACTTTCTGCCAGATTCAGAAGAAGGACAGAGTTGACTACGAGATGGTAATCCACTGAAATATTGGAGAGGGTTTTATACTCTCATGGTGCAGCCATGAGGGTTAGAGACATGAATGAGTGAGCCAGGGTGATTCCAGCCACAGCTTCCACATCACTCCAGCTGGCACAAAGGGGAATAAAGAGGAGCTGTCGCCACAGTACCCTATACAAATTGCAGATTCATGAGCAAAATCAATATTGTCATCATTTTAACACATGTTTTAGGAAAGTTTGTTTCATAGTGTTAGATAGGCAGAACAGAGGCAGAAAATCTATTAGTGACAACAAATTATTAACAATGGAAGGAACATTTTCTGACCATCTAATATAAAATAGCAACTCTCTCTCCACCCTTTTACCATATTTCACTTTCCTCCATATTTGCCACCACCTAGTATTATAGATTAACTTGATTCTTGATTAATAAAATTTCCCTAACACTAATAGAATGAGTAATGCTTGCGCAGAAAGGGGCTTTGGGTGGCTGCTGAGGACCTAGAATGTGCTCACGCACAGTAGTGTAGAGGAGGAGAGAGTAGAATGATACTTTACACAGTGTTCGTTCTTATTGGGATACTGAGAAACTAAGTAGTTTATCTGCATTTCAGACTACTTATGTGATTTTGGTCAAATATTTGATTTGTGTAAAAAAATAATCTTAAACAACCTTATTTTTATGATAGCAGGAGTGGCTTATGTTTTTGTTTTATTAGTATTTTCTCTACCACTTCAATCTCAAAAGAAGTTGGAAAGATTTTTCCTTTCTTAAAGAAACTTGACAGAGTTTTGAAATGTAAATATACCCAAACTTCTTAAGAACCTAATGAATGAAGTCTTTGTGAACATACTAAAGAAATTAAACTTAAGGTTGTATTTGTAAAATCTTTTTAGGAATTCTATAATGTCAGAACTGATGCTACCAGAACATGAATCACAACAAATAATTCAGGGCATTGAGTCTGAAACTCACGGGCATTAAGTTTGTATCACTGTAGAAAGACCCTGAAAAGCAAAGTACTGAAATAGCATTCTACTAAATTCACGAAGCCATTTCTATTTGATTTTTTGTTCTAATTTCAAACGCTTCAACTTAAAGCTTGAAGTCCTCATGTGCCTGCTGAAAATAACCTGCTAAGCACGATGATTAAACAGGAATGAAAAATTTATTTTTTGTGCATATGATCTCATGAATGACTTGCTTTTTAGCTCCTCTCAGAGAGAGCAAACAAGAGTCAGTGTATGAAGTAAATGGTCAAATTTATAACAGGTGGCTCTGAAAAAGATTGAGGTTTGAGAATATTGTAATAGGAACAGTTAGTATGCTAGAATTTTCTGTGTGAGTTTGCCTTTGTGTGCATGAGTACTACTATAAACTTTCCTATGTTATTTAATTTTAATTTTATTTTACTATTTTATTTTTTTGAGATGGACTTTTGCTCTTATTGCCCAGGCTGGAGGGCAATGTGTGATATTGGCTCACTGCAACCTCCACCTTCCAGGTTCAAGCAATTCTCCTGCCTTAGCTTCCAAAGTAGCTGGGATTACAGGAATGTGCTACCATGCCCAGCTAATTTTTTGTATTTAATAGAGACAGGGTTTCACCATGTTAGTCAGGTTGATCTCGAACTCCTGACCTCAGGTGATCCACCTGCCTCAGCCTCCCAAAGTGCTGAGATTACAGGTGGGAGCCACCTCGCTGGCCCATTTTATTTTATTTTTTTAGAGACAAGGTCTCACTTCATTGCCGAGGCTAAAGTGCAGTGGATCTTCACAGGTGTAATTATGAGCACTACAGCCTGTAATTCCTAGCCCCACACCATCTTCCCACTTTACCGTCCCAAGTAGCTGGGACTGCAGGTGTGCACAACCATACCCAGGTTTCTTAATTTTTATCTAGTGTTGCTGTAATATTAGAGTCATGTTAAAGAACTCTAAACATCCCTAACACCATACAGGTAAACTTCGAGGTGAAAAAGAATCTTGTAGCTATTTTAACAGTGCAAAACAAACAACTGACTGAACTTTTCGACTATGTAACCATGACCTTCCTGTGTCCCGTTAGGAGGTTTTAAGTAGCACAGAAAATCCATTTCCTTAAATGCTGATATAGCAAACACAGCTACTTTGTGCGAGACATTAGCAACACAATAAATAACAACAGAAACTTGAATGAAAAATTAATGCATAAGTCTTTGTCTTCATTCAAACTTAAGAAAAGTGAGATTGTTAGATTAAAAATAAGTACTCTTCATTCTCATGACATATATTGCCATATTTTTTTTCCAGATATGCAATGTGCATTTGTATTTCAGCAGCAGTGTGTTACTCTGCCCAACTTTACTTCTTGTTAGTATTAAGCACGATGATTTAAAAGTCTTTGTCTATTTATTAATTAATTTCAATTGTTGCTTAATAGTACAGTTCAATGTTGTTTAATCTACTGACTCATAATTGCCTTTTTTATTGTAGCAACATATACATAACACAAAATTTACCATTTTAACCATTAAGTGTACAAATAAGTGGCATGAATTACATTAACAATGTCATGCAAGAATCCACTTTATCTTTTTCTAGAAGTTTTTCATCATCCTCAACAGAAACTATGCCCATTAAGCAATAGCTTCCATTTCCCTAGTAACCTCTCTGCTCCTTTCTGTTTATGAACTTGCCTGCTCTAGGTACTTCATATAAGCAGAATTATACAATATTTGTTGTTTTGTATCTAGCATGTTTTTAAGTTTCATTTATGTTGTAGCATGTGTGTCAGAATTTCACTCATTTTTAAGGTTGACCAATACTCCATTCATTATACACACACACACACACACCCCTATAACATATACATATATAACATATATATACACATATATATCATATATACATATATCACATATATATGTGTATATATATGTGATATACGATATATATATTATATATATCACATTTATGATATATATGTATATATATGCGATATACAATATATATTATATATATATATATATATATATATATATAAAATGTTTTGTTTATTAGTAAGCCAAGACACTAGAGGAGAAAGTCTAATCACATCTCATTAGAAGAGAGAAAAATTTTGCTTCTGTGGAGGAAGAAGAAAACAAAGCAAAGCAAGCAGACTTAGAAACAGAGAAACGCTAGTGCGATGGAGGAAGGCTGGCACTGATTTGGTGGTGAGAGGCATGGGAAGTGCCTTGGTTGGAGGGTAACCAATGGGCATTTTATAAAAGCAGACATCTAATACTTACTTTTAAACTCCTCTCCCAAATCATTTCCACATCCGTAGTAAAATCACCTGTTATACTCACGAGTGTATAGTATGAGTAACTTTCTTCCTTTGTCTTTCAGCATTGGAATTAAAGAATGGGCTGAAACTTCTTTCAGATTCAGAAGAAGGACAGAGTTGACTATGAGATGGTAATCCACTGAAATATTGAAGAAGGCTTTATACTCTCATGGTGCAGGTATGAGGGTCAGACCAATCATATCAATACTTCAAGGGGCCCAAAACTCCTATCACATATGAAGTCTATTTATCTCTCACTGCATTTTGTAGAGGAGAATTTTGAAGAATTGCTTCACCAGCCAGACCCAAAAAACCACCACCAAATAGTTCTTGTGATAGGGTGTGCACTCCTTGTAAAGAACATGAGGGCCACTTGGGAAAATTTCCTTTGAAGTCCATTCAAATATACCAAGAACCATAAGATCCAACTACACCAGAATTTCAGAGAAAATCTCCTGGCATCTCTTAAAAATAGTTGTTTTGGAAAGCTGCTCCAAGTTGTGTAATTTTGAGCAGGCAATTCCGTAACAGAGCTCTGGTGCACTTCCCACAAAAATAGCCCAGCATGTGGATACATGTGCACTGTGTGGGAGGAATAAAGAACAAGCCAAGTGTTTGCTTTAGAAATTACTAAAATTCCAGGGAAAAGACTCCTGCGTGGTTACCTTTATTTGCTTCAAGTTAACTATTTTAAAAGAGATTTCACCTTAACTATCAGAAGATTTTCTCCTGGTTGGTGTTCATAACCTTTGCATTGAGACATTGGGCTTTCTATTCCACTTCTCTTTGTGCTTTTCAACTCTCATTCCCGTCCTCACCACACACACACACACACACACACACACACACACACACACACACACACCATGATCATTCTGTCCATGAATACACTCATGTTATCTCATCTTTCTCATAACCTTCCTCTCTTTTGAAAAAAGAAAAAAAAATCTGTTAAGATATTGATTTGGACATCATTAACAAGCAGCAGTGGCTTCGGTGACTGACATGCTTGCGATAGGATGTGAATCCTTATCAGCAATCAGCCTGATGAAGGAAAAAGGCACAAGGCAAATAAATGAAGGGGCCTATGACATTATTAGGAAATGGGTTTTCAAGTGCTGTTCCCAGCAGGTTTGTTATGGGGCCATGTCACATATTATGTTTATCACTTGCTACTCAGGAATCACCTACTTGGGCTGATGGCAGTCCTGCCCTCTCAGGCATGGCTCTGAATTACAGGAAAGGTAAACGGATCAGAGAGAGTAATCAAACCCTGCCTAGTGTAATTACCTGAACTCATTTTATGGGTATCCTTGTTCATATGACCTTGCTTAATTCTCAGTACACAACTTGATGCTCCCCCTTTAATGACATGTACACCTGAAGAATTCTAGCACAGGGGATGAGAAATCATGCATTCTGCATGACGCTGTGCCTTCTGCCAGTCTGTGGTACTTTCTGATCCTGTGTGAATAGATCTCAGAAACAAAAGAAAACGTATTTAGGATGGCTGAAATTTAGATCATACACACGTACATCAAATTTCTAAAAAAATAATAAACAATTTTCAAAGATTTATTTTCTCTTGTTCAACCAATTAGCCTTTCTAGGAATTATCTGACACATTCCTTGCCCTTTAATTTCCTTTTGCAGAGAAAGATCAGTATTTATAAATGAACCCTACTATACAATATGCTTAGATAACTGCTATGATTAAAAAGTCTGCTTCCAAAGCTAGGAGTCAAATCTGGGCTGAGAGAAAAAACTCTCAGGTAGATAAGTTCATCCTGGATACCTTTTCACATCTCATTCCTATTCATGCTTTTCCTTTGGCATTCTTTATTGTATTCATGAATATGAATATAATGCTGAATGCAAAATACACAGTCCCTCTTTCTATGGAGTTTATAATCCAAAGACAAAGGCAACAGAACCACATCTTGTGTTTATTAATGGTTCCATCAACAACAAAATAGCAATCCTAGTAATGGTGTTCGCTAATATTTCTTAGGCAATTGATATGGGCTATGGTGCTGTTCTAAGCTAATAAACACATTTAATGCTCAGAACAATTATGATGTGGATATTCTTATTATCTCTCCTTTTTACACATGAGAAAACTGAGGAACAAGAACATTATAATGTGCCCAGTGTCTCAGGGTGGAGGTGCCACCCTGTGAATCTGGGCTATCTTACATCAGTGTTCCAACTCTCTTTCTGATTATCAGCCCTGGTGTTCCCCATGAACTTGATCCTTCTCTAAGTTCTGCTCTGATAGAAGGAGAGGAAGGGCAAGTGAAACCAAAAGAAGATTTTACATGGTGGGAACACGAGGGGCCCAATGAGGACTAGAAATGTTCAGTCAATAAACAGAATAGGAGAGGCAGGAAATAAAGTTGTAATTGGGAGACACTGAATTTAAATAAAACTCTAAAAACATTCTGTTGTATCTTTAAACAACTGATGAACAGCATACATAAACTTTTGCTTGATAATTATGGGATACCAAGATGAGCAATGATTAGTTATCAATGATCATCTTAGTTATTTAAGGGCAAAAGACCCTTAATAACTTATATTGAACAAGTTGATATATTGAATCTATTGAAAATATTTTCTATCGCTTCATTTGATGTGAGGCTTCCTCTTACCAGCTTGTCCACCTTGCAGTAGAACTTCCTCTAGCATTTCTGAGCTAAATTTTGGGAAGTTGGTAACTCAACCAGATTTCTAAAATTGTATTTAGAATGAGATAATCGGCTGTGGATAAGAGCATGTTCTCTGGTGACTTGCATTCTAATTTGGTCATCACTGATAACTGCATGACTAAAGAGACACACAGATTATATATTACAGAACTCCAGATGGTACAATTGAAGTAGAATGTGAATGGCTACCATTGGAGGAAACAATGCATCAACTCTGAAACTATTTCAAAAACAATGATTTGATTTTGCCTGTGAGTGTGTTTCAGGAGAGAAAGTTGGTGTACTATTAAATGTGGGTTATTATCTTCCATTCCTGGGATGTTAGATTAGATTCTTTCTACGTGCCAATTTTGACACATAGTTAGAATCTTTGTGGAAACTGAGGTTGAAAAGAAATATGAGGAAAGAATCCACAAAGAAAAATGAGCAATATGAGTCATAGTTTCTGGATGAGGTAGTTGCTATGATCTGAATGTTTATGTGCCCCTGTAATTCACATGTTGCAATCTTAACCCCAAGGTGATGGTATTGGGAGGTGGAACCTTTGGGAGGTGATTACGTCACCAGGGCAGAGTCCTCATGAATGGGAGTTGACCCCTTGTAAAATAAGCCCCAGAGAGCCACTTCATCTTTTCCACCATGGGAGGGCACAGTAAGAAGACTTTGTCTATGACCTCATCAGACACCAAATCTGCTGACACCTTTAACTTGGACTTCCCGGTCTCTGTAACTGTTGTTTATAAGCTACCCAGCTTATGGTATTTTGTTACGGCAGCCCAAACAGACTAAGGCTATAGATGAACTGTATATATATATATATATATATCATTTATTTGCTGAATCTATTCTGTATCATTAAAAAAAGAAGATGCCTGGCAAAAAGATGTTTATTTACAGAAAAGGCAAATACTGCATGCTCTGCTCTGCTCCTGTGTCATGGATGTGAGGGTAGATAAAAATAATCTCTTCTCAAGGTGTTTGAGGAATGGAAAATTTCAAAAATGGCCTCTTTGTGCCCTAACTTTCTTATCACTGGAGCCGAGTATGCTTATAGTTCCTTGGCTACTTAGCTATTTGAGTCCCTGTGAAACTAAAATTTAGCCTCATGTTGGTAAAGTGGCAGCTTCATCGATAACTGGGATCAATGAGTATTATAATTATTTTGTTTCCAGGTTTTTAAAACTAATGTATGTAAAAAGTTATTTCCTTGTTGCATCGTCCCAAAGAGCTATAGAAAACATAATTAGAGCATTAAAATAACTAAAATTTTCGTAAGAAAGTCCATGTTACAAGTCCTTTAAAAAGCCAAATAGCAATACCCGAAGAACTGAAAAGCAGTGAAGGAATAGATCTGAATCCTGTTCTTACCTGCTGGAGTATTAATAAAAAGAAATAAAGATCAGCTCCGTAATGTGACTTAAACTGTTTCCATCTTACGTGACTTTTTTTTACTGACTAAAATAGCCCATATTCTTGAGGATCCAAACGGCTTAAAATATGCTGACTTAACGCCTGTGCTGAGCGACCGTGGGTGTAATTGTGACATTTCTCCAGATCTTTGGCATTTTGTCCATTTATATATCATCACCATGGCTACTGTGATAACATTTAAAATAATTCCAGTGTAAATCTGACAGCACCTCATTAGATTTTCTTAAAATCATGTAATTAGGTAAGAAAAGACCGCTGATTGAACAGGTTAGAACAGCCAGAGACAGGATTACATTTCACAACTAACAATCACAGCATTCCTTCTTAAAAACCCTCCCTAATTTAGTGGATGCTCCTGTCCACTGAGAATCAGGAGACCGTGGCTTTAAAACTTAAGGCTTCAGTGAAGAAAACATCAAGATACCATTTCCTGCCTTTGAGGTATGGGTAACTAGAAAGAGTTGTCACTACTTTCCTTTTTCCCAGCCAAGGGACTTGGAGATGCTTTGATGCTGGCTTCAGAAAAGCCTAGAATCCTAGAAAGGTTAAGTCCCTGGATCGAAAGACCATCTCCTGATTCCTGGCTGACAGGAGCATCTGCTAAATTAGAGAAGGCTTTTGAGAAAGAAAGTTGCGATTGTTAATTTTGAAATGCAATCCTGTCTCTGGCTCAGATAATCTTAAAATTGTAATTTATCACCTTTATTTTTCTTAACAAATTGAATATAATTAAGAAAGATAAAAATGCCATTAAATCAAGGTTCTCTCAGGACAGAAAGCTGTCTACCCACAGAAAGCCGTCTACCAACAGAAATGGCACAAACCTGATTCATTTTCTTAATAATCTTTAAATCTACGGCTTGTTCTTGGGCCCAGAGGTGAAGTTAAAGTTAAGTACAATTTTTAAACAAACGCATTCTGTATTCTGAAGAGGTGAGCCGCAGGAAAGCTATTTAAGCTGCCACCATGGTTGCATTGTTTACAAAAAGGCATCATAAATGCTCAGTTTGACGATCTTTGGGGTTTTAACTGGGGGAGAATGTTTACACTCTTGAAATCTTCTATAATGAGGAAGAATTTAGACTAATTGGCGAATCTAATAGAGGAGCTGATGAGTTCATACAAATAAATCAACTCTATTATCTGACACAGATTTCACAACTGTGGCCTTTCTTAAGAGAGCCCTATTCAATTTTATAACAGAGCAAAAAAAAAATGCAGACAAAATCAATTTGTTATTGTTCTCAAAAGTGTTGCTCTCCACCATGGAATTGATTTATAAAATTGTGCTTTGAATCAAATTATCCAATCTGAGAGGGGAATCTATATAGACACACCTACCATACCAAAAGAACAAGTAGAAGAGAGTCATCCAGAACCACACTGCATGCCTGCATGGTATTCGTTATGGCTTGGTGCTTTGTATGAAATCGATGTTAAAATAGAATGGATTTCTCACTGATGCCATTGTTATTCCCTCTGCTTTTTCTTAAAATGGTGCATTCCTGATTATTCAAGAACCAAATTTAGAGAAATAAAGGATGGCCCTTTCAGCCCTTTACAACCCTGCCTCACTTGACATCAGTTGTAATCAAGGTGGTGGAGGGTGTGCAATTTGATTTATGAAGACACATTTGGTTGTCACAATGGGGCATCAGGTAGGAGGAGGGAGTGTAGATGAGTCCAAAGCTGGTACCTCTCATGGCAGCCAGTACGTCAAGAGACAAAGTGTTGGCTCAAGGAAAGTGACTTTATTTTGGAAAGCTGGAAAACCGAGAAGATGGAGTACTAGTGTCCTAAAGAACCATCTTAAATGAATAGAATTTTGGGTTCCTTTTATATTAGGGGAAGGGGGAAAAGGGAGAGGGTTGAGATCCAGAGGTGAGTGATGGCCACAGACATCTGGGTATTAGCATCGGTTAGAGTGGGTGGTGGGGCAGGTCATTGACCTCTTTGTCCTTGGTCAGGGCACAATGCTCCCATAGTCTTTAACATAACGCTGTCACTTGTGCATACATTCTCCTTATTTCCTGTAGGGTTAGTTGTGGGAAAGGGATTATTATCATTCTTTGCTTTAAAGTTAAACTATAAATTCCTCCCATAGTTAGCTCCATGTACATGCAGAGATAAGCAAAAGCAGTTAACCTAAAAGATATCATTGTGTATATTTCAGGGGGATGTGTTAGGAGCAAAATGGAGCTAGTCATGTTAGGCCTCCTTTTCACTGCTGGAGGCTGAGGTGCTACTGGAATCTAATAGGCAGAGGCCAGGGAGGCTGCTATACATTCTGTAATGCACAGGATGTTCCAAAACACAGAGCCTAAAATGCCAATAGTGCCAAGGTTAAAAAACTACTTTAAATAGATGTACAGATTTTTTTTCTGAACCTAGTAAATAACTGTTTTTAAAAGTCATTCATTGCCTAGCCTTCCAAATTTGGTTCCTCATACTCTTCTCGGAAGAGAAGGTTCTAATGGAACTATGATTTATAAATAACTGTAATTCTTTTGAAGTAGTTGACACCTTTTGCTCCAGAAAAGTTGATCCTACGGGAGCATCTGAAATCACAGAGGAGGATCTCTTCACTGTAGTGTTTAGAACATATGCCTAAAGGTAGCCCTTCTAATCTAGATCCAAGGAAGCACCAGCAATCTTCCAGAGAAGAATGCTTTTTAGAAAAGGCCATTTGTGCCATGTTCAACTTCCCTGCCATCCCAAATGAAGACATAAGCAATGCCAATTCTAGGCCAAAAGCCAAATCAGGTAGAAAGTTCTGATAATGACTCAAGATGGTCCCCTAAATAGGCTTTAAAATGCCACCAGTGATCAGAGGAACATGGAAAAACAAATCAGAAACGGTCTTTGTTTTTAGATCAAATTAAAACATTGCTGAAAAAGCACATTGGAGCTGTCTGCACATCATTCCTTCTCCAAGACAGAGATGAAACTGATTTAAACAAAAACACCGGGGGAAATTCATGGCATACATTTCACAACAAACATTAAGTCAGAACAAATTTATTCTTTACATAGCAAGTTCTGTACTGGTGATTAAATATGTCTGCGACCACAGGTCACACCATTCCAATTAACACAAATAAGTGAGTATTAAATTATTTTAACAGCAAGGCAAAAGCTTTTCTGGAAGCAGGCACTTGGATCATATATCTACCTATCCCACCTAACTCTATGACAAAATGGTTTGAAGTCCACAGGAATTATTACCCCATAGAGAGATAGCTTATGAAGTAGGTATTTTAAATTCAAGACTGCAATTAACTTAGCTCAAGTTAATGTTTCAGGATTTATACCAACACAGGTTTTTGGAAAAAGCTGAGATCAGACTACAGACTGCATTTATTACTCTGCTATACGGGGCCAGTTATCCTGAAAAGACAAAGCATTCCTCTTCAGGTGGTAATCAAAAGGGGATGAACAGAATGAATCTCATTGAATTTAGAAAGATGATTAGATGACATACTGCAAAATTCTACAAAAGATTAAGTGGCTTTGGAACTAAAAATGTAGCAGACAGTTTCTGCCTACTTTAAAAAAGTAAATGGAAGGCCACAGCTTAGAGATTGGCAAAAGCTTCAGAACTCTGCTCTCCATGAGATGTTCTATTGCTTTCTCAATTTACTTATTCTACTTGTTTCTCTTGTCACAGCTCCTACCATATGACCTTTCTCCTTGCAAATGGCTGGAATCTTACTGGAAAGGTTTTGTTTGATTAGATGAATTAGGTCCCTGAAGATGCATGCAGTTGTGTGTGCCTTCCAGTTCACCATTCTTTTTAACACTCTAAGGGCCAAGAAAAAGTTTCTCCTCTACTCTATAAAGGTTTGCTGAAAATGAACTTACTTTAAACTGATTGAAGAAAAAGGCATACAAATTTAACATGCATATGGACACAGGAGCCATACATAAAGTGTGAGACTCAGAGAGGGGCCAGATGGTTGAAGCTTAAATACCATCTTCATAGGGAGAAATGTATGGATCTAGGCGGTAGACATTATTTTGTAAATGATTCTCTTTGAAAACAGGGTGTGACTTTAGAGAGAAGGTGAGGGGCAGAACTGCACAGGAACAGAGGTTGATTTATTATGCAGATAGAGTCCCATAGGTAGGATCTCCCAATTGCTCATAGAAGAACCGATGAAAAATCTGTCTGGGGATGGTGATGACTCCCAGCATCTTCTCTTCTCCAGTAGTTAATCTTTCCTGGTTAGTTGGTGAGATTTCTAGGGAGGGGATCTGAAGAAAATTCTTGTTTTTGGGTTTGTTTGTTTTGTTTTGTTTTGTTTTTGAAAAGTTGTCTTAGTCAGATACGAAAATTTCAGAAAGTCTCTCCAGATGTTTCAAGAAAGAGGATCAGAGAGACCGGGAGCTAAAGAAAGGTCATGGGGAGCGCATGAGCCTGCTTCTTTAGCTCTGCATGTCAAAGTACCATATATGGGGATATCTTTTTCTGACCTCCAATGACATAGTGTGAACAACACCTGTTTTCATTTATCTGACAGTTTCTACACCTACAAGTCAGGTTCCAGCCTTTACATAAAGATGACAGAAGGAGGGTCTTTCAATGGGAGGGAAAGGAGGTTTTAAAATATTCTTGTAGGATCTCTGACTACCACTATATTCAAGGCTTAGTCTTTTTATCTCCATAGTATGTCAGATAGAGGAGGCTTAGAAGCCAAATGAACATAAGATAGCTTATATTTGTGCTGTACAGTTGTTGTTATTCGTTTTCAATTGACTTCATTATTGTAAAGGGGAAATGTGAAATACTCAGAAATTGAACAAAAGCATTACTGGATTTTTTTCTAATAGAAAACTAGGAATTGCCTGGGCTATCTGACTCTATGGGGCTTCAGTGATTTTTGTTGTCTTTGAGCTGCTTTGCAACTCTCCATTCTGTAGAATATAATAACACAAGTGACTCCTGTCCATAAAAATGCAAATTGTATCCAACGGAGATACATTATTATTGCTCTATGAATATTGACTAAACTTACATGTACTAAGCTTTATTGATTGATTGATTGATTGATTGATTGATTGACTGAGACAGGATCTCACTCTGTTGCCCAGGCTGGAGTGCAGTGGATTTATCTTGGCTCACTGCAACCTCCACTTCCTGGGATCAAGTGATTCTCCTGCCTCAGCCTCCTAAGCAGCTGGGACTACAGGCACCTGCCACCATACCCACCTAATTTGCTGTATTTTTAGTAGAGACAGGGTTTCACTGTGTTAGCCAGGATGGTGTCATTCTCCTGACCTCGTGATCCGCCTGCCTCAGCCTCCCAAAATACTGGGACTGGGATTACAGGTATGAACCACCTCACCTGGCCAAGTACATTTATTTCAGCGATCCTGATTGCATATCAATCTATCTACAAACATTTATTTATATGTTGTCATTTGGAATCTCCTATAAGCTAATTATAGCGTCTTACTGCTTTCCTCATTAGTTTAGTAAAATATTTGATTATGCACTGATTTTATGTTTATTTACATGTACTCATTTTAAATTTGTAGGAGATTCATAGTTATACCCTCTTTTAAAAATTACACTTTAACATAACCAATGTTTTAACATTGAAAGATAATACCTCAAAATTAACATTTTTTCTTGAAAAAAGTAGTTCTGGCAATTGCAGGTTGGCATGTTCTAAAGGGATCAGAGTTCTAGCTGAGCAGTGGGTGCTTATTTGGAGGGAGTGGTACTCATCTGTTTTCAATAGTCCCCACTGGCACTGAGTTGCAAACCCAACATTTTGCGTATCATCAAGATGTTTCCCCATTAAAAATTTTATTTACCCTTAAAGTATTCAGAATTTAAGTTACACTTGTCAATTCATGACACAATGATCCCTCTGCCTTCTCTGCTTTTATTTAATGTTTGCATGCTTCTCCACTTCCAACTTCCTTTCCTTAACATAGGTATCCTCTCTAGAGTATTTTTACAAAGTCCTTTTAATCCATATTTTACAGATTTATGTAGATATATGACTCCTTGGAAACATTTATTTAGATGTATGGCATCTTGAAAATGTACAGTGTTTTCTGCACATTAAGTGATGTGAATAGTAATGAGAAACAATAAGAAACAAATCTCTGTTTTTCTTTTGTTTTTTTTTGTTTTTACACAATATTGTTTTTAAGACCAACGTGGTCATGCTTAAAATTCATTACGTATGACAGTTGAAGATCATTCTGTTATTGTACAGAATATATTTCTTCATCCTTTCTCCTAGTAACAAAGCTAAAATTGCCTCCAGTTCTCTGCTACCACAGAGTGCAGCAATGGACATCCTCGCATATATCTGTGTGGATCTAGGAGCTAGACATGAATTTCTATGTCTAACAGCATTCACAGGCTTGATCAGACTTAGCACTGCCAGATGGATCTCCACTAAATGGAGACTATTCTCCCACCAGCTCTGCGTGACAGTTCCAGATCCCTCAGTATTTCTCAATATTACACATCTTTTAAATTCTTGCCAAATTTATAGATCATGCAATGGTATATTTTTCTGTTTTAATTTGCATTTTTAATGATTTATTTTCTTCTTGAAGGTGCCATTGATGTTAAGAGAATAAAAGCCACAGAAGCAGCAAACTAACAAATGAAAAAATATATAATCCTGTTCAACTCCACAAGGAAAGAAATAAAGAATCATCAGTTCACCCTTGTTAGGATCAGATCCTAAAACATGTGGGCTATTTGTTTATCTCATTGAAAAACAAACAAAAAACCCTATCCATATTCTTAAAAAGGCACGCAAATTTATCAAATATTTAAGTAAACTTTCTACTACTAGCAACTAATATTTAGATGTGGTTCTATTTTTCTTTTTTGAGAGACAGTTTCTTGCTCTGTCACCTAGGTTGGAGTACAGTGGGGTAATCATAGATCGCTGCAGACTTGAACTCCTGGGCTCAAACAATCCTCCTGCTTCAGCTTCCCAAGCAGCTAGGACTACAGGTACTCATCATTTTTAATTAAAAAATTAAATTTTAAGGTTTGTGGGTTTTTCTGTTTTTGTTTTTTATGGATTTTTTCTTTTTCTTTTTTTTTTTTTTTTTTAACTGTATTTGGGCTGTGGGGTACATGTGCACATCCTGCATCCTGCAGGATTGTTTTGTAGGTATATACATGCCCTGATGGTTTGCTGTCTCCATCCCCACTCCGTTGCCTACATCTGGCATTTCTCCTGGTGTTATCCCTTTCCCTCTTGCCCGGCCCTGCTGTCCCCTACTCCCTTTCCCTCCACCCCCTCACCTAGCCCTGTGAGTGTTGTTCCCTTCCCTGTGCCCAAGTATTCTCATTGTTCATCACCCACCTATAAGTAAAAACATGAGGTGTTTGGTTTTCTGTTCCTGTGTCAGTTTGCTGAGAATGATGGTTTCTAGGTTCATCCATGTCTCTGCAAGGGACATGAACTCATCGTTTTTGCATAGTATTTCATGGTGTATATGTGCCACATTTTTTGTCCAGTCTATCATTGATGGGCATTTGGGTTGGTTCTAGGTCTTTGGTATCGTAAACAGCACCACAGTGAACATACATGTGCATGTGACTTTATGATAGAACGATTTATAATCCTTTGGATATATATCCAGTAATGGGATTGCTAGGTCAAATGGAATTTCTGTTGAAGGATTTTTTTTTTCTGAGACAAGGTCTCACAGGCTGAAGAGCAGTGGTGCAATCATAGCTCATTACAGCCTTGACTTTCTAGGCTCAAGTGATCCTCCCACCCCAGCCTCCCTAGTAGCTGAGACTACAGGCATGGGGCACCACACTAGGCTTTTTTTTTTTTTTTTTTTTTTTTGAGATGGGATTCTCACTATGTGGCCTAGCCTACTCTCGAATTCCTGGTCTTAAGTGATCCTCCCACCTTGGCCTCCCAAAATGCTGGGATTATAGGCATGATCCCCCATACCTGGCCTCAAACCTTTCTTTATAAGAATATATGTCATTGAATGTAGGTCCCACTCCTTGAGATCCTTAATCATATCTTCAAAGACCCCCAACTCCAAAAAAAAAGTCAAATTCAAAGGTTCCAGGGATAAGGACTTGGATATTTTGTGTGAGTATCACTATTCAACTCACTGCATGGTTGTTATTTTTGTAAGTTTATCTTTTCCTATTTTACAATCATTTCTTTTTTTTTTTAATTATTATACTTTAAGTTCTGAGGTACATGTTTTGTTTTGTTTTTTTTTATAGACAGGATCTGTGTTGCCCAGGCTGGAGGTTCATTTTTTCACATGTTGTATATTCTTATACAGGCTACCATTTATTTACGCCCATTTTATGCAGGGCTAACTTTTCTATTAGACCCAGTAGGAACAGTGCTGAGGGCCCGCAATACTTGTATAGGGGCTCATAAAAACATTTTAATTTCTTATGAAATTTAAAAAACTTTAAAGTCAAGGCAAACTTTTTAAAATATGACTTTTTTTATATAAAGGAAGGAGCCCATGATGGCAAATATGGCTAGAGCCACATTTAATATACTATAATCATATTATATTATTGCCCAAAATATAGCTGTGATTTTACAAGGCTAGACAATACAATTAATTGGAGTGACTACAGAGGTACATTGTTTTATATATTTACTCTAATGAGATCATGTTTATGATCAGAAAAACAGTTTAGAGTTATATAATCATTCTTATGGAAAATAAGATCTGGTTTAGAACCCTAAGTCACAAACTTTTTCCAGGAATATTTTGCAATGAAACATGGAATCTGATTTTCTTGAAGTATTGTTGATTTTGTAAGTAGCAATGCCAGAAGGCTAGGGAAGTGACTCTGTAATGGATAGAGGGTTCTTTTTGGTAAATGTTTTATTTTAATTTTGGGAGGCAGTAGTGTATACTTACGGGGTACATGAGATGTTGTGATATAGGCATGTAATGTACAAGAATCACATCATATAAAATGGGATGTCCATCTCCTCAAGCATTTAGGATGGATAGAGGATTATTTTAACCCTATTATTCCAGCATTAGTTAATGTGTCTTACATGATTGCACAGTATAGATACTGTCCTGAACGTACTGAAAAACCCCATGTTTGCACTTTGAAAGTTTGAAGAGAATACGTAGATGATCCTGTCTTTTGCTTTTTCTTCTTGGGCTGCTACTACAAAAAATAACAAAATATGGCAGCTTTTTGCAATCTAATGTGAAAAGAAGGTCCTTACAAAACCTAGACAGAATATGCACATTGCCAAGATGAAGCATTCAGTGGCCACTCTGAGTAATATTATATCCATTCTAATTGTTATCTTGGGATACAGATGAGGATGAGAGAGAATGCTACCACTTTCTCTTTGCCTTTGCTTCTTCATTTCTGCTCTGTTCTTCCACTCACTCTACACAATGCTCAAACATCTTCCATCCCAAATAAAACCCAGCTTTGATCCTGCATCCTCATCTAGTCTGGGATCTTTTCTATGCTTTCCCTTCCAGACAAACCTCTTGGAAGAATGATCTGCTTCCGTTGTTTTCCACCGTCTGACCTCTACTTCTTATGTAACTTCTATCTGTGTTTTCCCACTTTATTTTACTGACACAATGCAAAGTATGGTAAACAAGAATTCGTGGACTTGTAGACATTTAGATTATTTTATATCTTTGGCCATATAAAAACAATGCTGCTATGAAGATGTTTGTAGATTCTCTCTGTCCATATGGGGGGCTAGTTTCTGAGATGAATTCCTAGAAATTAGAATTGATGAGTCCTAAGAACAAAAATTGTAGTAGACACTGTCAAAGTGTTTCCCAAAAGGCCTGAAACAATTTACATCCCTCTGAAGAATTTCTCTGTAGCAACTGGAATCAAACTATTGTTTACTTCTGGAAATTTCATATCACACTGATTCTCAAATTCTCAGGTAGATGAACATAATTTGGGGAGATGGTGAAAATGTTTATTCCTGGACCCTACCCTAGACCAGAACTTTTTTCTTTTGATGGAATTTCACTCTTGCTGCCCAGGCTGTAGTGCAATGGCGTGACTTCGGCTCACTGCAACCTCTACCTCCTGAGTTCAAGAGATTCTTGAACCTCCCAAGCAGCTGGGATTACAGGTGTATTACAGATGGGATTACAGGCCTCAGCCTCCCAAGTAGCTGGGATTACAGGCATTCACCAACACGCATGGTTAATTTTGTATTTTCAGTAGAGACAGGGTTTCACCATGTTGGCCAGGCTAGTGTCGAACTCCTGACCTCAAGTGATCCAGCTGCCTTGGCCTCCCAGAGAGCTGGGATTACAGGTGTGAACCACTGGCACCTAGCCTAGACCCGAACTTTTAACAAGCTTCCTGGGTGAATCTGATGCATCAGGCAATACTTTACAGAAACTATCCTTGCCCTCTTGGTCTTTCTCCTGTCTCTCTGTTTGCTCTGTCTTTGTCTAGGGCTTATCTCTTCTCATTCCACATAATAGCCTGAGTGATAGCATTCATTCACATGGCTTAACCTACCACCGATACACTGATGAATTCAACAGCAGTATCTCCAACTCAGGCCTCTCTCAAGAACATCATACCCACATATCCAATTTGTGGATGGGCTGTACACATATGGCCATTTCGTAAATTCAAAATGGCCAAAGCTTGACCTTTCCCTACAAATCTACTCCTTCTGTATTCTCCAATTTAGTCGGTGGTGAGGTGACAACATTGAAGACATCCTTACCTGCTACTTTTCATTCATTTCCCATCTATTATCAAGTCCTGCTGATTATACCACCTAAATATTTATCCAATGTTTTGCTACCCTAATACCTATAATTACTGTCCTCATTCTTGTCATCATTGTGCCTCTCACCTACACTCTTACAGTAGCTTTAGAACTGTTCTCAAGGTCTCCCTCCTCCCATTTGTCACCTGCTAATTTATTCCTCCCAGAGCCAGAGCTCTGAACTATCACCGTGGCAGCTACAACAAATTACTCCCTTCTCTAGAACCTCCCCATGGATCCAGGCCCACTGTTAGTGAGGCATCCAACGACTTTTCCGACTCTTCCTCTTTCTGCAGCCACCCCCTCCCAGCTCTTCTCATCTTGCTCTTCACTCCATCATAATTCTAAACTGCTTCTATTTCCCAGAAGCAGGATGCTACTTCATGACTCTGTGCTTATGGTATTTCCTTTGTCTGGAAACCCAGATCCCTTTTACATTTTATTTTGCCAAATTAATTTATATTTATGGTTTAAGATTCAATTGAGGCATAATCTCTTAGGAAGCAGTTTGAATTCCAGTCTGGATAAAATGTACATTGTTTGTATTTCAGGATCACACATGTATGCTCTCAGTTTTCCTTCCTTCATCAAATGCTAACAACGTGACTTACTCTGCGTGGGCATCCTAAGAAGCATTGGGAGCACAGTGGAGGCTATAATGGAATGGACCTCGCTCTTACTGAAACTCTGTAGGACTTTCTGTATTACCACAAAATGTGGATTTATATCCGCCTCCTTAAAGAGGTCGAAAGCTTCCTGAAGTTGGTAATGATGTTTATTAATCATCTTTGTATCGTCATTCTTTGGAGTAGACTCTCAATATTACGGCCAAAGGAAACATTATTAATTGTAATGAGATGGTCATAACTATTTCAAATTTTCTAAAATTTGTATTCGTACTTGAGGTAAGTCTTGAGATCTTCTAGAAAATTATTTTAATTTGAGGTTGGCATACATTGTTTTTGTGGAGTCCTATTAAGTCAGCATCTATGAGGAAGGGGCCCCAGGTTGGGGAAATAATTGTTCTGAGAGCTAGCCCATGACAAACAACCCACTACCTCTTTCCACATGTAGCCCCAGCACCAGGACCTCATTCCACAGGTAGCCCCTTTCAGCACAACCCTGTAAAACTTCCCTGCAGCCCCTGCCTCTCGGCAGACAGCCCCTTCTCTGCTGTCCTGTCTGTCGCACCCTTGGAATGTATCTTTGTATTTTTTCTAATAAATCTGCCTCTCTTTACCTTTCTTGGTAAATTTCTTTACTGCCTACAACTCTGGCCCTGGCCAGTCGTAACTGTGACATTTTTCAATAAAATTGCCTTACAGATCAATGTTTGGATCACTTCTAGGAAAGAAAGAAACATCCTAATCTGAATGCCTTCAAGACCCTAGCAGACCTCCTATAATTATAAAAATCTATCTTTGAGAGGGATGTTTCACCTCCCTCTTTACCATGTAGCTCAACAGACACTTGGGTTTAAAAATTTCCTTGTAAAGAGAAAGCATATAATTAAAATTTACTAGAGGATATCTGTAGTCCGTATTTGCTTTACTAGTTTGTAAAATATGGTAGCTTATCAGAGATAACCACAAATGTCTTGGGTAAAAGTAAGAGGCAAAAATGAGCTATATTTAGGTGTCAGCAACTCTCTGGGACAATGGAACGGCTTGGTAGTTTCACACAGTTTCATTTTGATGCTTCAGAAGGGTTTGTAAAGTCAGCACATAGGGTTATCAGAAATACCAGATGCTTGCTAACTCTCAGAGTGTTCAGTGGGTATGAAAGAATGTTTTGCTGAATTAGACTTCTATAACATGAGATTTCAGGAATAGACGTTGGGTTTAGAAAAGCAGAGTTTGGTCCTCTTTAGGTTTACTTTTTAAAAAATTGCATAGGTGTTTCCTGAAGTCTCAGTGCGACATAGCATTTTAAAGTTGCCTATGTTCCATTTCAAGGAGATAGCAGAACATACATTACATCCACAAAACTGAACACTGCCTTGCAAGTTTTCAGCAGGGGAGCTTATAAGAGTTGTCCAGACAGTAAGAGTGATGTAGGAGATGCTAGCACAAAGGAAAGAGCAAATGAGATGTGAATTACAGGGTGACGAGGCTTATATGAATCTCATTTGTTTAACCATCTGAATGGTCCACTCCAGCTATTAAATGAGCTAGTTAAACACAATTTTCCGAATAGCACAGGAAGGTGGTTTAATGAACTATGGCCACTTGAATGTGTTCATATCCTCTCGCCTCTTCAGCCAGCCATGGCTTGCTTAGCTTTTCTCCCCAAGTCTTTTAAAATAATGCTTTGGATGATTATGACCTTGTCATTTCATTTTCTAGGTAATGTAACACTGGGAATTATTGCCTGATTAGTAATTTAATTAGCAGGTATATTGGCAGAGATTCCTTTGCAAATTAAGAAGTTACTTTTTTAAGTCTTATTTTTAATTGACAAATAATAATTGTATATATTTATGAGGTAAAAGGCGATGTTTTGAGATATGCGTACCTTGTAGATGATCAAATCAGGCTAATTACCATGCCTGTCATCACAAACATTTATCATCTTTCTTTGTAGTGAGAATATGCAAAATATTGATTTTTTAGCTTGAATAGACATTGCTCAAAAAAAGATGCATGAATGGTCAACAGATACATGAAAAAATACTCAATATCTCTAATCATAAGAGAAATGCAAATTAAAGCTACAATAAGATATCATCTCACAGCTGTTAGGTTGGCTATTATCAAAAAGATGAAATAAGCATTGGCAAGGATGTGGAGAAAAGGAAACCCTTATATTACTACAGCTATTTTGAGGAACAGGATGTAGAGTCTTCAAAAAACAGACAAACGAAAAAATAGAATTCCCATATGATCCAGCAATCCCACTCCCGGGTATAAACCCAAAGGAATTGAAATCAGTATGTTGAAGAGATGTCTGCACTTCCATGTTCATTGAGGCATTATTTACAATAGCCAAGATATAAGGGGAGAATCTCTAATAACTTACTATTAATAATCATTCCACCTTGAAGGAGCCCACAGTTTGAAGTGTGCGAATTTAAGCACTAAACTTCCTCATACCCATTTGGCTGCCAGAAGCTCAGATATCCTTAACTTCATAAAATGTTGCTTGTCTGACAACAACCCAGGGTTTTCACAATGCCTTTCATGATTTAATGACTTGATCTTATTAGTGATGCAAAGGTGTTAGCCCAGGAAGGATTTTCTCTTTCTTGTCAGTCTTACTGATCACTTCTGAAACCAGGTGAACACTGATTCTTGAATAGAGACTAGAGACTGTAATTTAGTTTGCCAAGAATAATGGATAGTTCTTCAGTTCATTTCTCATTCACGAGATCTGTTTCCCTGTTCACAGATGAGAATTTCAGTGGTCTGGTAGGATAAGTTAATTTTAAAGCTCACCCACAGGTCTGCTATCCTCCATTTATTTCTGGAAAATAATTGAATAGAAAATAACACTTAAAGCATATAATACTTCCATGTATGCAAAGCTAAAAATTCCAGGAAATTTTTTTGACTTGTAGACATTATGAATTTTTAAAAATGTTTTGATTAAAAGTAATTTGATTTATACTATAAATGTCAGTGTAGTAAATAGAATTTTGTTTCTCCATTTTGTTAACAACCACATCTGTTTACAAATCTGTAAACCTAATACAACTGATGTGAAGAATAAAAACTGGTGATTTTTTTAAAGATTAATACTTAAACATGGGTGAACCTATATGCTGTACTTCAAATATACTATCCTGAGACCTCAAGACATCCCCTGTAGGTATCTTATGTTTCTGATAACTGGGTAAAAAGGAAAGGGCAGAAAGATCAAGGAAGCTATTTAAAGAGAATTTCAAATGTCAAAAGAGATGAAATGGGACTTGGATGATCCAGCACTCCAGGTTTGACACCCGCTCAAAGAAGCTAATAAAATAGGAAATCCATTGGAAGAATTCACACTCATCTCATGCACCACAGGCTTGCTTCCCAAGAAGTGCTTGTGCATATCTCTTCCCAACTCCCCATCAGTGGCATCCCTTTGGTGGCTTGAAACTGGCCATGGTGGGAGTATTTACACCTTGGAAATCAGCAAAAATTATAGATCTACTTTTTATATTTTGTTTTTTCCAGGAACACCATTGCGTTACTCTTAATGGCAGTTAAGCCTCACAAAGTACAAAACCTGGATCAGACAGTCCACCAAGTTTGTTTGTTTTTTTTCTGTTTCTCAGGACATCAGAAGCTCTCATGACTCTTAGTGCTTGTACTATCCTTATGCTGACCTTTCTGTGGTTTTATATGGCCTCCAAGTTCAAATAATGTATAGAGAAATAGGTAAAACCAAAGCCTATGGTATCAACAGTATATCTAGTATTGGCAAAGAGAAATGAACAGATCTATACTAGAATACTGAGTCTTTTTGGTAATGTGGCTTCAACCCTTGCCCACAGATATAGTCAACACACAGCAGCTAGAGTGATCATTTTTGTATGTAAGTCAGTTCATACCATAGTATGCTGAATCTTATTTATTTATTTATTATACTATAAGTCCTGGGGTACATGTGCAGATCATGCAGGTTTGTTACATAGGTATACACATGCTATGGTAGTGGTATGAATTCCATCACATTTAAAGCAATCTCAAAGTTCCTGCCACGATCCAGAGGTCTACTAAATCTGACTCCCTCCTTGTCTTGGACCTCAATGTCCATTGTTGGTCCCTCTTGTTCCTGCTTCTTCTGGCCACACCCTCGTCCTGTTATTATTCTCAGACATGCTGGTGTCCTACTGCCAAGGGCTTTTGTAAATTTTACTCCTTCTATGTTGTATATGCACCAGGAGGATGCTGGTGCTGACTACGGGGAACAACTTCACCAGGATAGGTATCAACCAAGCCCAGTACCATTATGAAACATATGCCCCTAACAGGAGGCACAAGCAGTACGTGGAGAGTAAATGAGGAAGATAAAGAAATGAGATCAAAGAAAACCAAGGGAAAATGAAGAAATGCTAAGAAGCAATACAAGGACGGCTTTGGTAGCTATGCTGCAAGGAGCCTTTCAAATAGCCACAAGCCAAATAGAGCCAGATTGGCCACTGTTGATGAACCTCTTTGTTTTAAACAATGCATGGTATTTTGGAGGGAGTGAAATAATTGTGGAATAAATCAGCATGTACAATATTGGCAAGTACTGATGAATTTCAAAGTCAACAGGAGAATATGCTATAAATTTTCCTTGATAAGTAAGGAATCATACTTTTTCATAGGTTACTATAAATCACTATGTAAATGGAGACAAAAATTTCCCAAAAGATATGAAATTGGAATGATTGTTACTGAGATACTTTATTAATATCTACAATGAGCAAAGAGTAATCATTAGTTATGTGTCAATTATAGTACTAAATGATAGACATTTATATATGTACATAGATATAAATATACCATATTTCATTATGCATAGTAAATTACAAATTATGTAGGATATAATATACATGAGTACATATTATATATATATAAAAATCTCAATATATATTACAACAACACTTTGGCATAGGTAGAAGTGGCATATTATAGATAAAGTAACTGAGGCAGAGTGATGAAAACACACCTTCGTCAAGTAACTAATAACAACTAGGGTTATTTGGATTTGGGCGTGGGCAGTTTACTTACAACCTAAGCCCACTCTCTCAAACACTCTACATTCTGCTTTTGTTTTATTATTTCTAAATGTCTGTAATTTCTCTAGCTTTTAAGGCCAGTGACTACAGAAGACTTCATTTAGTGAGAAACTTCAAGATGAGCCCTATTTCTATTGCCTGATCTCTGTATTCAAGTCACTGGGATTTCCTTTCTTTGCTCACCTGTTGTCTGCCCATCCTTCATACCTCCCTCTTCTATTACCTTCTGGTCTCCTTGCCCTCTTCTATTACCATCTGATCTCCTTGTTCTAGTCCTTTCCAATTGCAATCCATCATACCAGAATAAAAGTGCCTACTCTGTCTATTCCCTTTTCAAACTGTACAAATAGATCCTCATTTCCGCATTGGTGTTGTCCTTATACCAGGACCCATCTCAAATGGGTTGTAGCTGGTCCTCCACAAGATAAGTATAGAAATTAAAAGTATTTTAGTAACCTTTATAGCCATTTGTTAGAGTAATTTACATCTGTTAAATTTAATATGAAAGTGTGAGCTTGTATATCTTTTTCCATTTCATTCTAGTGATTCACTTTATTGCATTTTACAGAAGTATTATTATGCAGCTGGGCGCGGTGGCTCACGCCTATAATCCAGCACTTGGGGAGACCAAGGCTGGCAGATCACAAGGTCAGGAATTCGAGACCAGGCTGACCAACATGGTGAAACCCCGTCTCTACTAAAAATACAAAAATTAGTCAGGTGTGGTGGCAGGTGCTTGTAATCTTAGCTACTCAGGAGGCTGAGGCAGGGGAATTGCTTGAACTCGGGAGGCGGAGGTGGTAGTGAGCCAAGATTGAGCCACTGTGCTCCAGCCTGGGCTGCATAGCAACACTCCATCTCAAAATTAAAAAAAAAAATAGTATTAGTATGCAATGGATTAGGAAACAAAAATCAGTTTTCACAAGAGACAAATTGAGCCTCACTTCTCTATTGTCAGATGCCTGGTTTTTTGTTTCTTTTTTTTTTTGTTTTTTTTTTTGCCTGGAACTAAGGGGTTTCTAAGGACACAGGACTTTCACTTTTAAAACTGAGAGTCTGAAGCAAACCAGGACCAGCTAGTCATCATACTTTGAAGCCCTCAGTTCAAATTCCAAATTCTTTTGCGTGGCATTTACAGTCTATTTCTATTTGACCTTCCTTTATCAGCCACACTTATATTATCCTTTTCCTCAGTGCAAACTATTTTGTGTTTTAAAATTCAGAATTGATAATCATAAGGCTCAGGGGTGGACAGCATAATTTATCCCAGATGCCAACCCTGATGGCCTGCAGTTACCACCCAAAGCACTGCAGGGAGGCCTTGCAGGCCATGCAGCATGGTGGGAGGGAGCACGGCTTTCAGACTAAGATGTAGGCTGCGGGTCTGGTTGTACTGCTTTCCCATGCCTGATTCCATGAAGATAAAATTTCCTCTATCATCCTGTTTATTCAGTGTGATGGTTAATTTCATGTGTCAACCTGACTGTATTATGGGGTGTTCAGATATTTGGTCAAACATTATTCTGGCTATGTCGATGAGGGTGTTTGTGGATGAGATTAACATTTGAATCAGTAGGCAAGGTAAAGCAGATTGCTGTCCCCAGTGTCACTGTCACCATCCGACCAGAGGAACCTCGAACAGGACAGAAAGGAGGGCCAAGGAATAATTCACTTTCTGCCTGTTTTCCAGCTGGACCTCAGTCTTCTCCTACATTCGGATTGGAACTTGCAACACTGGCTTTCCTGGTTCTTAGGCCTTTGTACTCATATCTGCTCTCCTGGGTCTCCGGCATGTAGATATCAGATTGTGGGAGTTCTTAGCCTCCATAATTGTTTAAGATAATTCCTAATTTATATATATAAATTACATAAAGTGTGTTAGCACTGGCCATATCACTCAAGTACAGTTAAACTATTACTGCTATTTCAATAGGTAGCAATGATATTGGCCCCCTGGGTACAAGGGCATGTGTGGGTAACTGAGAAAAAAATGCATAGATGCAATGTATTTTTCTCCCTTGATTCGATTTGACAAAAAACTCCATGTTGATTATTATTTGAAAGTTCTGCAATTACTCTTTTGATGGATCTGTGTTGATTCTGTGTCAGAAATCCACACTGTTGAAAATAGGTGGATAATATCTGAGGATACCTCTCCTCTACTGCATGCATCGTAATGATGCCGCATGCCCTGCATTGGGTTGAATATGTACTCTCGATTAATATCTTTTGATATAAATAAACAAAAAAGACAACCCATTCTCATTGTTGTTATTGTTCTAAGACACTGTAGTCTGTTTTTCCACATACAAGATGTTACATTTAGTTTTATAATTTGTTTTTAGCTTATCTAGTTGATTTTGTTTTGTTATTGCTAAATCTATTATACTCTAATTTACACTAGAATATTTACTAACAGTATGTCAATATTGTTGGAAAGAAAAACTGATTTCAATCAAACTGTGAAACTCTGCACTGTATATAAAGTACACTTTCAAAGCCAAACTTTCATTTACAATTTTATGCCATGGCTTTTCCCTTGTTTTGTATCAGCACTTCTTGCAGGTCGTTAGGATGGGGCTGCAGTTGTCACCGGTCTAGTCAAGTGTGAATCTTACATGCGGCACTTTCTATTGTTGGATGTAAAATCCTGTAGAAAGCTGAAGGTCATTCTTTCCATCTACTTATTTTTTACTATAAGAAAATACTAACATTCCCTTAAAAACAATGCTTGTGTTCTTTGGAAATTAAATATTGATATGCTGATAATCCACTACCTTAGATCAGATGTACCTAAGCTTTAACAATTTTAAAGCTTTATGTTATCAGTTACAATATTCACTTAAAAAATAATCACTCTTTTATGGAATTCTGACCAATTTGCTTAGACTGCATATTTTTGTTCAAATCAACCCTGAACTGGTTCATTTCCATTGAGTTCTGTCACCTTTCAGTGGCAAGAGTTAGATTTTTGGTGACAGGTGGACCTGGGTTTAAATCTTATCTTGTGCCATTATGTGAATCAAGACATGCTACTTATCTTTCATGTTCTCACTTTTGACATCCATAAAATGGAAATATCTACTCTTTAGGAATTTTGTGCATCTCGAATGAGAGAATTATTTCCTCATTTAGTCAACAAATATTTATTCAGTCTCTGTTCATCCCAGGCACTCTTCCAGGTGCTGAGGGTACAGCAGTGAGGAAAAATCGTCCTGATTCAAGTATTCACGCTGCCTAGTACTTAGCACACAGTGGGCGACTAGGATTGGCTTCCTTCTCTCTTAATCTCCAAACTATTTTACATTATATGCTTTTTGTACACTAAATTATATACAATTACTTACATTATTAGGTTTCCTTTTTAAGTGCTTACCCATGTACCTAACTAGGCTATTTGAGAGCCGGGATTATATCTTAGAATTCTTTCTATTTATAATATTAGCAGTTTTATGCACCTAGGAGATAATCTGGAAATTTCATTGATGTATTCACCAGTGAATAACTGACATTTTGTCTGGGGCAGATGGAGAGGAGAGGAGGTTTGCAGAGCAATAACATCTTTCTAGCTCTTAACTTCAGAGGCAGATTCATTAATGACTTAACCTTGTCTCTGCATTCTCTTGGGTACCCCAAATTGTGTGTGCTGAAAGAACACCGTTATTTTTGAGGTATGGCTAGTAGACACATATCCTCTGTCTTATTGTCATTTTCTGCATACACTAGCATGCAAATACTAATGTTTGACTTCAGAAAAATTTAAAAGCCTTGAGTGACAGAACTTTTAAAGATAGGTATTTTTTAAGGAGATTTTTTAAGATACCTTGGCTCAACATGTTACATTACCACAGGATTGAATTTTTCTAAATATTTAATTATAAAATCAATTTCCCTTGGACAACTAGACTAAAATCATTTCCTAATTTCCCTTCCATCCCTTTATATTTACACATGCATGCAATCATGTGTATATATAAACATACAAACCCACCACACTCACACACACACACGCACGCACACACACACTTACCCTGGATCCAAAAGTTGAATGATGCTATTCTTACTTTGTATTATGTTAATACAAGAGAAACGGAAATGACATTAATCTAATATTCTGTGAGGTTTCATCCAGTATTTGTTGCGTAGTGGATATAAGTTTTCAATATATTATGACTGGGTCTGATTTTTGGTAAATATATAAGAATGTCCTCAACCACACAGTTGTGCTTGTAAACAGAAAATAATTGATGCTCTCTTTCTAAATCTCTTAAAAGTAAGTTCAAGAGATCATAAACATTCTTTAAAGGACAGAATATATGGGGTCTTCAAAACAGATGCTTGCACTTCTCTATCATGTGACAATCTATGGTTACAGAAGTCTAACTCCTTGTAACTAACATGTCACTAAACTTAGGGATTTCATAGATTTCTATAGGTTAAGATGATTTTTTCTGAATTATTTGTTTAGAAACAGAGATAAATCTGGTTTAATTATAGGACCAAAGAGAAAAACTATGAAATACATACATAAACATATCTAAAATTTTTCTCTTCATACTACCAGGTTTCTGAATTTTCCCTTGTGTAATAATCACAATAAATTATTCATACTTTATGTAGTTACTAACTGGGTCTTATAAATGACACACTAGTTTGTGGAGAGTGTCCTCTATTGTTGATTGACACATCCAGCTGTCAACCAGATGTTGACACTTAGAACTGGATTTATCTAAAATTAACCTCCTTGCCATTGCTTTCCCACTCAGGTGTTTCTTCCAATCATTCTTACTGTAAAGACTAGAGAGTTATTTTCAAATCTTTAGTTTCTTTCCCTATTACATCCCACTGTCCAATCCTATTGATTTTTTCCTTTGTGGAATCTCTCTGTTTTTTACCATCACTTGCCTCAGGACCATATTACGGGACTTCCGTGTGACAGCACAATCTTTTCATTGGTCTCATTGTTCTATACCCTTCTGCCATTCCAATTCATTCTATACACTGAGACAAAGATAGCTTCCTAACAACACTGTGAATACATCCCCATCTTTCCAATTCTTCTTTGACCCCTCTCAGGTAATAGAGGCCCTTTACAATGTGCCAACATTCTGCTAAGATCTTATTCTAATAGCTCACTGTCCTGAATATATTGAGAATAATAAATTAACATTCAGTGAATGCTTCACATGCATTGGCTCCTTGTACCAAAAAAAAATCTTTTTACTGACATTCATACCAAACAGTGCACATAATTGTACAGCTTGATGAATTTTCACATACCAAAAACATCTGTATTACCAGCACCTAAATTGCACTAGCTCTTTAAATCATCACAACTATTCTATGTGATGTTGCAATCTGCCTAGGAGAGGTCAGATTTAAATGGATGAGCTGGAATTTAAACCAAACTGTCTAAATCCAGGGCCTATGTTATTAAGCACATTTATAAGCATCCCCTACATTTGATCCAGGCAAATCCATAATACCCATTGTTTGTCAAACACTTTCTATATATTTTTTTGCCCCCCACTCTCATGCTATTTTTGTAGCCTAAAATGTTCTCATTTCTTCTTTCTCCTTCCGTCACTCTGTGCTTCTTTCTCACTTTGTCTTTGACTGCTTTTTCAATAATCAGATCAAATCCTCCTACCCATTGCCTGGCATGTTTTTTTTTTATAAAATACAAGTTGCAAACAGAACCCAGGCTTTGCAGTCAAATATGTCTGTGTTTAAATTTCACCTGGACCACTCATTAACATTTATGTAAAAAGTCTCAGCATTGTCCTCATGTGAAAAGTAGATCTAAAAATAACCATACCATTGTTTTTTCCTAAATTGAAACAAATCAATGCCTGACAGGTAATAACCCATTCATTAAAAGGCAACTCTTGCTCCTGAGTCATTCCCATGCAGCTTTGGAGCCATGTGCATGTTGGACAGTCCCAGCCCACCTTGTTCACTAGCACTGGTAAGTCTTTTCCTTTCAAGACGCCTGCAGAGGTGTACCATATAGAGGAGGAGATGGAGACTTTGGTCTATCAGGCAGAAACTGCCCAACTCATGTCTCTCATCATCAATACCTGCTATTACAACAAAGAGATTTTCATTTGGTAGTTGATCTCTAATGCTTCCGATGACTTGGACAAGAGATGCTTTGAGAACCTGACAGGACCTTCCAAGTTAGTCAGTGGTAAAGAGCTGAAAATTGACATCATCCTCAACCCTCAGAAACACATCCTACTTTGGTAGACACAGACATTGGCATAACAAGGCCGATTTCATAAATAATTTAGGAACTATTGCCAAGTCTGGTGTTAAAGTGTTTATGGAGGCTCCTCAGGCTGCTGCAGACATCTCCAGGCCTGGGCAGTTTGGTGTTGGCTTTTATGCTGCCTACCTGGTGGCAGAAAAAGTGGTTGTAATCATCAAGCACAATGATGATGACACTATGACTGGGAGTCTTATGATAGGAGTTTCTTAACTGTACGTGCTGATCATGAGGAGCCCATTGCCAGGGGACCCAGAGTGATCCTCCACTTTAAAGAAGACCAGATAGAGTGTTTGGAAGAGAGGCAGGTCAAAGAAGCATTCCTCATTTATAGGCTATCCCATCACCCTTTGTTTGGAGAAGGAATGAGTGAAGGAAGTCAGTGATAATAAGGCAGAGGAAAAGAAAGGTGAGAAAGAAGAGGATGATAAAGATGCTGACAAATAGCCCAAGACTGAAGATGTGGGTTCAGATGAGGAGGATAACAGCAGTAAGCACAAGAGAAAGAAAACCCAGAAGATTAACAACAATAACAACAATACATTGATCTGGAAGAACTAAACAAGACCAAGCCCATTTGGATCAGAAGGCCTGCTGATATCATCCAGGAAGAGTATGGAGAATTCTATGAGAGCTGCACCAATGACCAGGAAGACCACTTGCCAGGCAAGCACTTCTCTGTAGAGGGTCAGTTGGAATTCAGGGCACTGCTATTTATCCCTCATCAGGCTCTCTTTGACCCCTTTGACAACAAGAGAGAAAAGAAAAACATCTATGTCTGGCATGTGCTATGATGAGCTGATACCAAAGTATCTCAGCTTTATCTACGGTGTGGTTGACTTTGAAGATTTGCCCCTGAACATTTCCCAAGAAATGTTCCAGAAGAGCAGAATCCTGAAAGTCTACACAAAAACACTGTTGACAAGTATCTTGAGCTCTTCTCTGAGCTGGCAGAAGGCAAGGAATGTTATAAGAAATTCCATGAAGAATTCTCTGAAAATCTGAAGGTTGGGATCCCTGAGGACTCCATTAACTTGTGATGCCTATCTGGGCTGCTGTACTATCACACCTCCCAGTCCGGAGATGAGATGATATCTCTGTCAGAGCATGTCTCTTGCATGGAGACAGGAAGTCCATCTATACATCACCTGCAAGAGCAAAGAGCAAGTGGCCAACTCTGCTTTCATGGAGCAAGTGCAGAGAAAGGGCTTTGAGGCAGTACATATGACCAAGTTCACTGATGAGTACTGCGTGCTGCAGCTCAATGAGTTTGGTGGGAAGAGCTTGGTCATAGTTATCTAGCAGAGTCTTAAGCTACCTGAGGAGGGAGGAGAAGAAGAAAGTGGAGGAGAGCCAGGCAAAGTTTGTGAACCTCTGCAAGGTCCTGAAAAAAATCTTGAATAAGAAGACTGAGAAGATGACACTCTCCAATAGGCTGTTTCTTCATTCTGCTGCACTGTGACTGACACCCACAACTGAACAGCCCATATGAAGTAGATTGTGAAGCCCAGACACTTTTGGACAACTCGACCTTAGGCTACATTATGGCCAAAAAGCACCTGGAGATCAACCTTAACCAACCCTTTGTGGAGACACTGCAGCAGAAGGCTGAGGTGGACAAGGACAACAAAGCTGTCAAAGACCTGGTGGTGCTCCCGCTTCAAACTGTGGGGGTCTCTTCAGGCTTCTCCCGAGGATTCCCAGACCTACCCCAATAGCGTATACCATGAACAAGCTAGGTTTAGGTATTGACAAAGGTGAAGTGGCAGAAGAGGAAGCCAGTGCTGCTGTTCTTGACACAATCCCCCCTCCCCACTTGAGGGCAATGAGGATGCATCTCTCATGGAGGTGGTAGACGATGAGCTTATACTTGGAAACCTTGTGCCGTCTGCATAGTGTCACCATGGCTCCGACTGCAGCCTTGAGTGGTTCTGTCTCACTTGGCTCCCTCTGCTGATGTCTTGTGTTTTTTCTCTCCTGTCCTTGTGTTTAAGGCAGGAAACAAGGGCCTCTAACTCCATCCCCTCTCTAATTTGAAAACAGGATTGGATGTTGCATATTAGGGTTTTTTTGTTGTTGTTGTTCATTTTGTTCTGAAATTAAAGTATGCAAAATAAAGAAGATGCAGTTTTATACAAAAAATTTTAAAAGAATAATTCTTATTCTTAATAAGCCTTCAGGGTCTCTCTCTCCCTCTAATAACAGTCTCCACCCAATAGTTGGCTCTTGTTTGCACACAACGCGGTGGATTTTCTTTACTGTTGTCTTAGATTTTACTGATTCCTGTTACTCTAATTCAACGTCACTTGTGTATATTCCTTGCATTTCCAAATAGGTAGTAAGCTCCTTGCTGGCAAGGACTGCATGCTTATTTGCATTCTTCATTACAGATATGTTCAGTAGCCACCCTATAACATTTTTTGATTCACAAACATCCCCATTCCAGGGCAAATCAATGGATGAGAAGGTCCTACGTGACAGATAAAAATGATATCTAAAAGCAACCTGCACCAAATTTAATATTTTCAATAAAATTATTTTCCCAGTTGCACTGATGTATTTATGAAAGAACAGGTGACATGAATTGAGCTTCTTAGCTTAATAAAATTACCTGTGTCATCATAGTTCTGGAAAGAAAAAAATATGTATAATATGATCCTGACTCACTAATTCCATTAAAAGAAAAAGAATTTAACTTTCTGAGAAATAAAACTTCTGCTTTGAAAAACCCACAGTATGCAGTGCTATTGTCTTTAAATTCACTATATAACCCCTTGGCTATAAGCAGTTATTGTACAGGTGTAAAAAGAAACAAGCAGCCATGTAGAGATGAAATAACTGCATTTCTGGAATGGAAAGTAATCAGCCTGGAAATGTAAGAAATTGAGTAGGAAATAAATGAGAATCTTAACAAAGCATCAGTATGCCAATTCTTGCCAATGGTTCTGCTCATTCAGGCAGGTAGTGAATGTTACAATTTGACGGGGAAAACTCCTTTGAGATTTTTTTAAGGAGGATTATTTGAAAGCTGTTTGTGTCATAGTGTCAGGGTTTTTAGAAGCCGTCCCTCTGTTTATTGCTAATATTTTATGTGGCAGTGATAAGAAGATAAGATATCAAATTATAAGGATTTGAAATATTGACCACTGCTTCCAAGAAGGAATTATTCTTGCTCACTTAGCTCCTGAGCACTTGTGAATGGGCAGAGTCTAGGACATAGGGAAATGAAAATGAGAACAGAATTAGCAAGGATAAATTGGCCTACCTAATAAATTTCTTATCCAGAGACCAGAGAGTAGTGGCTGCAAAGGAGGGTGTGAGGAAAGATTTGGGGACCTTGGAATGAAAGAAGGGAGAGATTTTAGGGTAATAGCTCACTGGGGTCTGAAAAAGGCAAGGTGAGAACATTAATTGCAAAAGATCTCTATATATTCCTCCTTTGCCATTTTAGTGAGTGGCAAATCTAATTACCTGTATAATGGTTAATGTAGGTTTCATCAGCTGAGAACTACATTCTGCTTTAAAAACCTTAGGAAACAAAAGAAAGCACTCCCCCTCCTGAGAGCCCCCATCTGCTTCTTTGAGGCTGCTTCTTAGGTATCTAGGGTAACTCAATGTATTAGTCCGTTTTCATGCCGCTGATAACTCAAGCCTTGGAAGAAAAAGAAGTTTAATCGGACTTACAGTTCCACATGGCTGGGGAGGCCTCAGAATCATGGTGGGAGGTGAAAGGCACTTCTTTTATGGTGGCAGCAAAAGAAAAAGAGAGAAATGCAAAAGTGGAAATCCCTAATAAAACCATCAGATCTCATGAGACTTATTCACTACCATGAGAACAGTTTGGGGGAAACTGCTCCCATTATTCAAATTATCTTTCACTGGGTCCGCTTCATAATACATGGGAATTATGGGAGTATAATTCAAGATGAGATTTGGGTGGGGACACAGAGCCAAACTATATCACTTAGTATAACAACAGCAGCAGCCCCAACAGCTGCTAATAATTTTTATTGAACACTTACTCTGTGCTAATGGAAAATGAATGAGTGCTGAGCACTCACATGGATCATCTCATTTTATTCTCACAGAAACATTTCATGCTAAGTGCTCTTATTATCACCAAATTAAAAAAAAAAGACAACTGAGGATTATAGTGGCTAAGTAATGTTCCAATAGCACATATACCAGTTTAGTGGTAGGATATTGTTAGACTCCAAGTCTATCATCTAAACTACAAGGTTCTATACAATAAAGAGCAAACTCTGAGATGCATTTGTTGGGCACTGCCAGGAAAGGAAAAAGGCAATAGGAATCTAAATGTAATGTTGCACTGTGATATTTTAGCATATTCTCACTAACAAAGAAGAAAAGGTATTCCATTCTCAGTTGTTTTAAAACCTACATGTTAGTATTGTTACTATAATAGGAAAATTAGCTTTATTCTATTCAGCTTAACTTCTGAACTAAGAATCATAGAATGGTAGAATAAGATAGTAGTTTAGATAAGGTGCCTGATCCTTCCTTGCAAATCATGAAACTGAGCCCCAGAGAGATCCTGTAACACTTACTGATCGAGCCAGAACTAGAACCACAATCTTCAACTTTGTTTTCTGGTTGTTTTGGGGAGGTGGTTGTTGTCCTTTGAGATAGTCTCACTCTGTCACCCAGGCTGGAGTGTAGTGGCACTATCTCAGCTCACTGCAACCTCCACCTCCTGTGTTCAAGTGATTCTCATGTCTCAGCCACTGGAGTATCTGGGATTACAGGCATGGGCCACCATGGCCAGCCCACGATTTTCAACTTTGAATCTTGGGTTTGTTTCACTTTAGTACATTGATATGATGAGTAGTGGTTTTCATTTAACCCTGCTGGATGACTGTTTAATTGAAGGTACCCCTTGTTAGCCTAGAAATCACAGAAGATTCCTAATAACAGGCTCCAGAGATTTAAATAAGTGGCTCAAATTATCACCTGACCTGCAGAATGGAAGAAAATATCTGCAAACCACATCTTCAACCAAGGACTAGTTTTTAGAATATACTTAAAAACTCTCAAACCCCAATGTCAAAAGAATACACGATTCCAGTTTGAACGTGGGCAAAAGACACAGACATTGCGCCAAAGAGGATATACAGATTCTGAGTAGCACATGAAAAGATATTCACCATCATTGGCCACTAGAGAAATTTATCAGAACCACAATGAGATGTAATTGCACAGCTATCAGAAAGGTTAAAATAATAGTGAGAACAGCAAAGACTTGTGAGGATTAGGAGGAACTGAATCACTAATAAATTGCTGATAGGCATATAAAATGGTCCAGGCACTGTGGAAAACAGTTTGGCAGTCTCTTTAAAAACTAAACATGCAAGTCCCGTATGACCCAGCAATTACAGCCTTGGGCATTTATCCTAGAGAAATGAAAATTTATGTTTACTAAAACTCCTGTATGTGAATGTTCATAGCAGCTTTATTCATAATAGCTAAAAACTGGAAACAATCCAGATGTCCTTCAGTGGAGAATGGGTAAACAAATAGTTGGACATATACAGTGGAATTCTAGGAATGAAGTATTGATACATATAGCAACCAGGCTGAATTTCCAGAGAATTAAGCTGAGCGAAAAAAGCCAATCCCCGATGTTTATACATTATATCATTTTATGTGTACATAACAGTCTTGATGTGAAAAGAAATAAACGGAAAACAAGTTAGTATTTGCCAGGAGTTAAAAAGAGGATACATGGAAGGAATGGCTGTGTCTATAAAAGCTCACATGAAAAATCCTATTTGAATCATCTCTATTGTAAGAGGGATATGGGATGGCCAAACACTGGATTAATAAGATTGATAGCAGCTTATTAGTCACACATACTCACAGCCAGGGAGAGGAGGATACAGTGCATGCAGAATCACATAGGAGCATGTGCACCCTGGAACAGAGTAAATATCCAGCAGCTGTTGGAGTTAGGCTTTGCACCACCAAGAGGATGGGGTGACGACCCTTGGTTCCCACGGGAGGATGTGATTCAGTTATTTGACTAAGTCTGCTGTCTTGTAGGAAGCTGAAACATACCACTTAGGAATAAGCAGAAATTGTGCATGGTCCCCATGATAAGGAGGGCTTTTTGGTCTGGGGCTTTATCCTCAGGAGCAGAGTAGGGAGGAGAGCTTGTGGGTAGGCCACTCAAATCCCTCCTGGTTTTCCCCAGGCACATTAAATAATGGGCCTTAATTTTAGGCTCTTTACCACAAATCCTATAGTAAAGGAAAGATTCTGTATGTTGGCTGCATCGGTGGAAATCATCTTGTTGTAATATGACACTATAGATTTGCAAGACATTACCACTGGAGGAAATCGGGCAGGACAGTCAGCAGTAGTATATTGGCTTAGAAGAGAAAGAGACTTTGCCATCATTTGGGCTTATTTCAGAAATAGAAATTGGTTCTGAAACATTGGTAGAACTTAAATAGACAGCTTCCAGAACACTGCAAGACTGCAAATCTCAAAAGATTATTACAGAAATTAACAATTGTTCTTTTGGTGCATTTTTACACCTTCTATTGTCCATTACTTTTTCTGCATAAATTAGGATGTGCAAAAGCGGTAAAAGACTTGGTACTCATTCCTGAGGTAGGTCTAGTTTGGCAGTTTCTAAATATATGAATGCATCAGAGAAACTATATGATAATGTAATCCAGTGTGGTTCTTGCTAGTACAATACAAAAGTGCTCAGTGAGGGTGGAGAGAGTTTAGGATTTGGTGTACCTATTTAGCAGGGAAAGGCAATGCACAGTCATAACAATAGAATTGTGAAGAGAGAAAGAAAAAAGAATCGACTTTGAGATATAAATAGATGCAACAAAAGGTACAAATATATATATATTTTCAGGGACAACAATTATCCAAGTCCAAAAAGAAGTTTCTTTGGTAAGTATAGCTCAGTGGCTAAAACATCAGATTATAGAATTGAACTGCCTGGGTTCGAATACTGATTTTTCCTCTTCCCCAACGATTTAACTTTGGAGAAGTTATATAACTTTTCCAAGGCTCATTTTCTTACCTATAAGAAAGAATACAAATAGTACTAATAGCACTGTTTAAAAAAAAAAGTAGAGACAGGGTCTTGCTCTGTTGCTCAGGCAACAGTACAGTACAGTGGCGCAATCACAGCTCACTGCAGCCTTGAACTCCTGGGCTCAATTCATCCTCCTGCCTCAGCCTCCCGTGTAGCTGGATTACAGGCATGTGCCACCATGCCTGGCTAATGTTCGTTAATGTTTTTGTAGACATGAGGTCTTTCTGTGTTGCTCAGTCTGGTCTTAAGTTTCTTGCCTTAAGTAATTCTCCCACCTTGGCCTCCCAAAGTGTTGGGATTACAGGTGTGGCTACCTCACTGGCCTGAGATTCCTTTTTATAGGATGGATGATTGTGATGTTCAAAAGTGAAAATGGGTACAAAGGTTTCATCACCGTGCCCAACATATAATTTGTGCCTGATAAACACTAACAACAATTTACAAGTGCATAGGTATGATTGTACCAGATACTCAGGCATTTAAAATGTCACGATCAGAAATCTCAACTTGATGGGCCCAGGCAATGATGAAGAGCCATGGAACATTTTTCAAAGAGTTTACAATTCACTGAATAAAATATAGAGATTGAAACATTTATTAATACACTAGAACTCTTCTCAATTGTTGCTTTTCAACAATACAGCCATTATTTTCTCTGCCTCACAGATGAGAAAACCGAGGCTCAAAGGCAGTGAGTTGCTCAGGTTTGTACACAGAGAAAGGTAAATGCCAGTCTTGTAGCTCCTTTCCCAAAGCTCTTTTATATCACTCATGGCTTTTGTTGTAGATGGATATCTGTCATCTATAAGCACAGATTGTTGTTGACTGATGACTACTCCTGAAAAAAGCTTTCCATCAGCACAGGGAATGAAGGGTATATATTTGAAGAAGTAAGCAATAGAGTAAGTGAAAGGTCATCATTACATATAATGAAAGTAATCATTTAGGATCATTAATCTTATAGTAGAATAAATGATGGAAGGAAGAGAGATTGAAGCTGGGTGATTATGATATCACAATGAGCCAAGAATGTAAGAAGAATCTTTTCCTTGGTTTTGTTTGTGGTTGAAACAGATAGAAAGAAAAACTGGAAACATTTGAAGGAAGAATCTATACAAAAATCAATGTATATTTCAAGGCAAATGTTTTCAATCTTAGAACAGTGACTTCCATCATTTGATATTTTAGATACTGATTAAACTACCTCTTCCAAAATGCTCCCTGCAAAATTAAAAACCACCTTCAATGTAATTATAAGGAGCCAAAAATCCTTAAGTTACTTTTCAATTATAATGACTACTATGAAATGCTACTATTATCTCTGCATTCGGACAAAGGTCCTAGCCACATGCAATCTTTTGAGAGGTTCTTCATCTAAATTTCTTTCTCCCAAACCACACATATTCTAGGAAAATGGTAATTATATTGTAAACATTTGGCTTTGCCATTATTGCTAACAGCATTACAATTTTCTAACAATAAACCTGAAATTTTCCATGAAATATAAACACAATCAGCTGTGAAAGCCCTTTTTAGTTCTCAAAGACTTAGAAAAAAGAATTATTGGATTTTTCTCAAGAACACAAAAAAATGGCATTTTAATAGCTATTTTCCTTATTTCAATGTTTTAATGAATCTTGTCTATAATTCCCAACTCTGAATAATATTGAGCAATCCCATATTTCTCCTATTTTAACATACAGGTGGATTTGACAATTAGAAATTTATTAGACAATTAGAAACATGATTAACTATAAATTCAAGGTTTGGATTTGATTTCTAAGAAAATGAGCTACACACTGACATTTAGAATAACATAGTGATAGTGAAGAAAAATAAAAACAATGTGATAAAGTGTAAAACAGACTAGAAAACACTTTAGTCCAAAGATCTAATTTAGTTGACCAATAATCATAGAACTAATTTCTAATTTTGGCAAAACTTACTTTTAAATTTCACTGATGTATAGGCAAAAAATGTGCTCAGTACTTTAGAAATGAAATATTTAGTGACTCTGATGAGATAGAATTCCTATACATATAATGAACCCAAATTAATTTGGGAATGTTTAGAGTGTTTTACCCTCTCCCAGGCATCCACCAATTTCTCAAATGGCACAACTTCCTCTTCCTAATGCACAGATACTCCATCCCATTCTTTTGTGAAGAAGCTAGGGCAATTCATAGGATACAGGAATGGATGGAGAGGTAGGGGAGAAGAGACCTAGAAAGGACTAGATGCTATTGGGATGGAAAAAGATATGAACATTTTGTGGACAGGGAAATTTTGTAGCACATGTGAGGGAAGTGGGTAGAAAAGAACAAACTGCTATTACCTCCACAGAAAATGTTGCTAGATTCCCTTTATGTAGGGTTGCCACATGCAAAAACATTTACAGGATTCACAGTTAAATCTGAATTTCAAGTAAACAAGAAGTAATTTTTTTAGGAAAAACATGTCCCAAAGATCATTGGATCATTCCCTATTTTCCTTTTATTCCTTTCATTTTCTTTTTTTTTTTTTCTAAATCTAGTAGCCCTGTCTCACATTTTTGATTAAAGGATGGGTTCTTTTAAAATTTGACATGGTCTTCTCTGGGATAGGGTGAGGCAGATGTAGCTTCTAAAGGGCCTCATTTTGAACAATAAGCATAAGGCCAATGTCTTGGGAAATTCCTAAAGTTGGGTAAAACCTGGCTGTTGAGTATCTTGAACTTGCTGTGATAGATCCTTGGTATTCGAAGGTATGAGTGTTTATGCATGAGCAAACTAACAATAATAATTTAACAAAAGTTCAAAACTTCATAAAATGTAATAATATAATCTATTGCAGTAAAACTTATTTTTGTTTCCCAGGGAGTTCATCCTGTAATTAAAGCAATTATGGAAAAAAAAAAAAAACAGATGTACACAGTAAGGCCAGTTTTACTATAATTATTCACTCTCCATATTTAGCTGGAATTTAAAAAAAACAAAACAAACAAAAAAAAAAACAAAGTTCATTTCCACAGCAGAACAGAGAAGGATTGTTCAATTGCCATTGTACTTACATATTTTAAAATTTAAATTTTGAGAAGAAATTCTATTCATGAAGCTGTGATTTAGCTCTTTTTGAATTCACCAAAGAGAGATGGAACTGTCTATGAAATATGGGGCATGACTACATTCAAAAGGTGCTATAATCAATCATAATATCTTTTCTTAACAGTTTAGAAAGATATAGAATATCCATACTAGAAGCTCTCAGCCTCAGCCATCTGTATTTTTCTATTTAGTATATTAAACAGATATCTAACTAGAAATAAAAGTTGAAGGGTCTTTTGTTTCTTTTTTTTTTTTTTTAGCTTTGCTAATGGATTTCTCTACTACCCTTAGATGTTGAAACTTATTCCTGTATTCTGTCTACAAACCTTTGACAGCCCTTCCCTGAACTTCAGATAAGGCTCCAAGTGCCTTTCCTATCTGACAACTCTCCATGTCATGTGAGCCCTGTTGCCCTCTGAGATCATCCCCTGCTCCCACTTAGTTCAGGAACATTGCACATGGTGATCTTTCTGGATAGAAAACATGCTCTTCCCAACTTTTGCACTCCTATCAAACCAACTCCTATTTCTTCTCCTTGTCTCAGCTTAGACACCACTTCTTCTGAGAAGCCATCCTTAACCAAGACAGACTGGGTGACCCTGTAATTAGCTCCAGTACATCTTGACCTTACATGAGACACAACAATTATTATAATCAACTGTAAATGTTAATTCGTTCATATGTCCCACTAGGGAGAAAGTTCCTTTAGGACTGAATCTTATTTACAACTCTGTCTCTAGTAACTTAACACAGTCTTCACACAGAATGAGTCCTCAATAACTATTGTTGAATGAATGAGCAAATAAATGATGTTTGTGCTGCTAGGAATGCAATTTGCTCTGGCAGATTTTCCAATGGCAAAGTGGTTGCATCAGCAATGCAAACACAGCCATTCCAACTAAAAACGACTGAATAGTGCTACTATTAGCAAAACTCACCAGAATTCAGGCATTGATGTTTTGTCTGCTTTTGGTACAATCTGTTCCTTTGAAAAATACCCATAGAAATGTGGTTCACTTCAGATGTAGCCACTGTCCTCCTATCCTGTGCCACAAATCACAGCTGTGAAGCTATATTAGTTTCTATCATCACTGAATAGAATAATATCACCCTCTATTAAATCCCCTACCTTGGGAAGCCATGCAGATGGCTCAGACATCTATGCAAACTATCTGGTTCAGCTCTTTTTAAACTTCAAGTCACATTGCAACTGAGGCTGTGGCTACATAGTCAATATTTGCCCACTTGAAGCTTAGATGTTATCAGGCTGGTAACTGTTCAACTGGTCAACTGCCCAGAAGATAATCCCATTGGATGTGCTAATAATTGACATAATTAGTTATACTTTAATTTTTTTAAATATTTTGAAGGCTGGTTCAAATATTCTGCTTAAAATCTGTTCATTGGCTGAGCAATCAACCCACTAATATCAGCCATGAGTCACTGTAGAGACTCAGATGATGGTGGGTGAGTTAAGATGAAAAATTTGATGATTGATATACGTTTCTACATTTGATTATATGTCCTTTAAATGGAGGAAGACTAGAATAGAAAATAGGAAGGTCCTGATATTTGTTTGAGTCTGATTTTGCGGAAAACAAAATATAAAATAAAAAAAATAAAGAAATTCATACTCATTGAAAAAGAAAGGGTATTTTCCTCTCCCTCCAATTGTTAGTAACTTAATATGGCAGGATAAGCTCCAGTATTATACATACTGATTCAAAATACCCTAAAAGTAAGCTGTTATCCTATATTGTTCCAGTTTAGTGATAGGCGTTATAACTTATAACCTTCATTCATGGAGAGCTTAGACAATATGAAGCAGTTTTGATAATTTTCATAATTCACTATCATTGTTGGGATAAGATGCAATAGTAGTGATGGCTTTATCTTATTGCTTCTTGAGTAGTCTGGGATGTATGACCCAACTAAGTTTAAATACCAGCTAACTACCTTTAAAGTGCCTACAGAATTGAAGTAGCTATATTTCTGAATATTTGTACCAAAGAGGATCAGCCTATCAGATCTGATAGAAGCTTTCCAATTTATCCATTTTGTTTTGAGCACTAGCCATTTGAAAGCTCTGTGGTGTTATTTTAAAGCCTGTTATGAGAAATTTATTAGACACTGATGGACTATGTTCAACCAGATGTAATGGAAAACAGAAAACAAAAAACAAAAAACCTAGGCTTCACCTGGGCTGTTTTCTTGAGCTCTACAAAAGAAACCTCAAATAATTAATGTTGCCTTGGTATTTAGTATCTTAGTCTGGGGAACCTTGGAAATAATCCATCCATACACAGTCAAGCACAGCATACACAAGTTTCAGTTAAAGACAGACTGCATATATGAAAATGTTTCCATAAGATTATGATACCATATTTTTAGTGTACCGTTTCTATGTTTAGATATAAGATACACACATACCATTGTGTCACAATTGCCTACAGTATCCAGGACAGTAACCTGCAGTGCAGGTTTGTTGCCTAGGAGCAAAAGGTTGTACCATGCAGCCTAGGTGTGTAGCATCCCACACTACCTAGGTTTGTGTCACTCTATGGTGTTCACACAACAATGGAATTGCCTGTCAGTGCATTTCTGAGAATACAGCCCTGTTGTTAAGTGACATATGACTGTAACTTCAGTTGATTTATATTTTCTGATTACAGAAGGATGTCTGTTGAGAGATGCCAAATGATAATTATAAATAAGCTCAATTAATTCATAAATGAGTCTTCAAAATTTCAGCCACTTTGCTTCCATAAAACCTGCACTAGTCACAGTGTCATTTTTAAAAAAAAACATTTTAACTAACTTAGAGTCTGACAGACGTATAACAGAAAGCATTTAAAAGGGAAATGTTTTACCTATGTAAGTTAAAATGCTAAAAACACTGTCAAAACACTACAAAATACTTCCCTTCAAATCATTAGCTTTTTAAAAAACACACCTAGAATGCATAACTCTCCAAATCATCAACTAATCCTAATTTCAGAACTGTTATTAATTGACAGGGACACGGTATTCTTTTGGAGATTAAAAAAATCCAAAAGCAAATAACCAAAAACTAACCAGGGATGATCCCTCTAGCACCTGCTTTTATTGCTAATGTTACACTGACCTAAGGTCTTTGGAATGGGAACTTCTAGATATACAGGAGAATAACCCTGTATTCTCAAGGACTCCAATTTGGAAATCTTACTTCTTAACCCCTCTAACTTCCATGACCTTGGATTGAAACAAAGCAATCAAATACCTATAAATGTCTCCAAATGGCTACAGGACCTCCTTACTTGACTTTGAGCATCATTTGTGTTCAGAGGCCTTCACTATTAACCATTTATAGACTTCAGGATTAGAGACCCACAGTCATCCCTTTCTTCCAGCTCTAAAATTGGAAATAACCTAAATATATCCCAGACTACTTTATTTTAAAATGTAGCCCTTTCAACCCAATCCAAACCAGCTCTCTCTTGCTAGATTTAAATTTCTCCATAGCAGGAATCACCATCAGACCTACAGAATATTTTGTTCATTTATCTATTTCTACAAACTAGGATGTAAACTCAAATAATGAAGGAGTTTTGTCCATTTTGTTCACTGCTGTGTCCCCAGGAGCTCACTAAGTATGCAGGTCTAACAAATGTCTGTTGAATAGAAATGAGTCACTATATACACACACAGTAATAAACCACTAGTTAATCAAGGAAGTCAAGTGGAAACCAAATCTAGACTTGGGGAAGGAGAGATTTAATTCAAAAAGGCTACTGAAATATGTGGAAGTGGGAGATGGCCCCAATCCAAAGATCCATGGATGTCTCAAAGATCAAGCCAAAAAAGGTTTTTGTTTTATGGGAAAGAGCAAGCAAGACTAGGAAGAATTGGGTGTGGGAAAGGTAGCGAGCAGGGTATATTGTCTTTGCATGGTTGGTCAGAGAATGTTTTTCCCTGAGGTCAACCCATTCTTCATAGGGACTCTTAAGGAGGTGCTGTTCTGTGTTCTAATACTGGCTCACACCTGTAATCCCAGCACTTTGGGAGGCTGAGGCAGGTAAATCACAAGGTCAGGAGTTTGAGACCAACCTGGTCAACATGGTGAAACCCTGTCTCTACTAAAAATATAAAGAAACTGGCTGAGCATAGTGGCGGGTGCCTGTAATCCCAGTTACTTGGGAGGATGAGGCACGAGAATCCCGTGAACCTGGCAGGCAGAGGTTGCAGTGAGCCTAGATCCTGCCACACCGCACTCCAGCCTGGGTGACAGAGCAAGACTCCATCTCAAAAAAAAAAAAAAAAGATGAGTCAATGTCCCAGGACCTGTGGGAGTGAGAAACCTGATTACAGTTTGGTCAGCTCAAGTTAATGGGTATTTTGTCCAGATTGTCCAATGGAGGTGAACATTTCAGCTAATCATTGATGAGATAATTAATGAGAACTTGCAGTCTGTGTTTGACTTTGACGTAAGTAAACAAGGTGAGGGAGCACCTGCAAATCGTATAAAAGTAATATGAAAAGTCATATGCGATTTTTTGCAGTAAGTCATTTCCCCTAACATAAAAAGGTGGAGAGATTTCTTGACCACCGCTGTTTTCCAGGAAAATAGGACTTGGATAAAGATAAACATTTTCAGGTGGTTTAGTTCTATACCAACACCAAGTGAGATAAAAAGCTCCAAGTAAAAACTGTAATCAAACAAGAAAGAATGACACATATAGAAATTGTGTTTTACATCCCTTATATCAAATACATTGTATCATATATATATTTTTGTCATTCCAGCTCTGTCACTTAGTAGAAGTTGCTTCATTCATACATTTATTATGCATAGTAACCACAAAGACAAATAGCATGGAAATATGTGCAATTTTGCCTGCCACTCCTTTCTGTGAGCACCTGCCCCAAATGAATGGGAGATGGGAATATATTCTTTCCAGGTTTCATGGTACTAATTGCAATTATCCTATTTTTTATATACGAGGAACCTCATGCACAAACCAACCACTTTTATGTGGTGTCTTCATCTTAGTAAATGACAAATTGACAGGTTCGGTTGTTCTGGCCCTAAATCTGAGGTCATCCTTACTCCTCCTATCTTTTGTCTGTACTACATATTGAATCTACTCACAAATCCCATCACTTCTACCTTTAAAACACATGCAGAATCTGACCACTTCTCACCAGTCATACTCCCCAACCTGGTCCAAAGACATCAGCTGTGTTTTTCTAAGTACCTCCTTCATGCCTGCATGACCCTTCTGCAGAGCTTCTACCTCCCTGCTTTTCCTGCCTAGAATGTTCTCTCCCCATCACAGCTCTCTCCCTGCATCATGGGTTCTTGCCTCTGATGTCACCCATCAGAGAAATCTTCCCTGACCATCCCATGTACCTGTGTAAAATAACAACCTCCTCATCCCTTAGCATTCCTTTCCTCTGATTTATTTTTCTCTATAGCACTACCTACTCGGATTTATTCATTCCTTCTCTCTCACCCTATTATCGATTTTTTTTTCACTGCTATATCCTCAGCACCTAAAACAGCATCTGATATAGTCTAGGATTTCAATATATATTTGTGGAATAATAAATGATTTATATTTAATGAAATTTAAAGTTCTCTGTACAACTATTTTGCTTTGAGAGATTAGAAGAAAAAAAAGACAGCAAATTCTCGGCACTGCTAAATAATTTTTCATAGATTTTCATGATTATTATCCCTTAGAAAAAGAGACAAATGCCCACCACATTGAAATAAAACATCAATTTTTTTGTTGTTGTTTAGACTCAATTATGAATCTAAGATAAGTGCTCTAATACTAAGATTACTTCTTTCTTTTCTTTTTCTTTTTCTTTTTTTTTTTTTTTTTTTAAAAAGAAAGGGTCTTTCTCTGTCACCAAGGCTGGAGTGCAGTGGCATGATCTTGGCTCACTGCAACCTCTGCCTCCCAGGATCAAGCAATCCTCCCACCTCAGCCTCCCAAGTAGCTGGGACTACAGATCCACATCACCACACCTAGCTAATATTTTGTATTTTTTGTAGTGACAGAGTTTCACCATGTTGTCCACCCTAGTCTTGTACTCCTGAGCTCAAGCGAACTACCTGCCTCCCAAAGTGTACCTGGCCTAAGCTTACTTTTTAAACACCATTCAGATGGGTATCATTTGGGATCTTCCTCATTGTTATTTACTCAGTATCTGCTACAGGAAAAAAAGATTGACATAACTGGAACAGAAAAAGCTTAGATTTTCTAAATTTGTATTTTCCATCAGTTGGGCCACTAGTCATTAGTTCTATATATTCCCTAAATTGGTTGAGGAAGATAAGGCACTGAGAGATATGCTCCAGCTCCTACGGAAAAATTCTGATAAGAGTTGGACCAATTAGAAGTAAGCCATGCTTTCATGGAGAGGGAGATGAAGAGGGATGCCTACAAAAGTTTTAAGATCCGAACCCAGAAAGAACCTTGTAGAAATGGCATAAATTCTGTTCTGTTTTTATGATATTCTAAGATCTGACTCTACATCTCACTCCCATTGAGTAGGCACAACTGTTCAGTAAGCCATTGATAGGATTTCATTCCCAGCTGAATTCATTGCTGGGAGAAGGGAGCTAGGACCATGAGAAAATCTTGCCCAGTGATATAAAGTGGAAGAATAAGTCTAAGAACCTAGATGTGAGTTTCCTTTACTGATAAAAATCCAATAAGTAAACCTCTCTCTTTATGAGTAGCCTAGGGAGAATAGAAATAAAAACTCTGAATTTTTCAGAATGGTTCAAATCTATTCTATAAGTCATCTGAAAAAAATTTTTAATGTTAATAATAAAATAGATATTACCATTTGAGAATTTGTTGTGCTTATTAAAATATAATTATCAACCTAGTGCCAAACATTTACAAAAAGTAGGCAGTCACAAGATTCACAGAAGTGTAAATTAGCACAAGGTTTATAGAGGGCAAATAAGTAATAGGCATTCCAACCATCTCCATGTGTCCATGCCCTTTTAATCCATCCATTTAACTTCTAGGATTTTTATTTTGCCCTTCTGTCCAAAATTTACAGATGTGCAAAAATAATTTATGTGTAAGGTATTTTTCAAGGTTGTTTAAAACAGCAAAAATTTGGAAGCAATCTAAATGTCCAACAAAGATGAATTATTTTAAAAATTACAGGATATCCATGAACTAAAGTATATTACTGAAGTATATTATTCTTTTAAAAAATACTGTGTAGAGCAAACCCAAAGCTGGTCAAACAAAGAATAAATTATCCATGGCTGGCTTGGGAGCTGCTGGCTTAAAATCTCTTAAACTCAACATAAACATAGAGCTGCCAGTTTCAAATCTCTTAAATTCAACATAAACAGAGTTCTTCCTGCTTGTGTTTGTTTTGTTCTTTCAGCCTGGAACATTTTTCTTTGCCTCACTTATCCTCGACCACCAAAACTGTCCTCTTTCTTCAAATGTAGTCTCTTTCTTTGATTTTAAATATTTTAATACCTTTAATTCACTTCCAACTTCAAAGTATTTTTGTAATTTTGATGTATAAATTGAGATTTCTAATATTTCTTCCAAATCAGAAGATCCAAGAGCACAAGGCCAGTGTTCCCACATGGAATGAATGAGTTGGAGCCAAGTGATGGTCAGAATGTTCAACAACCATTAGGACACTAGCACCAAGCAGGCAGAAGAGCCTCCAGCCACAGCACTGGAGCATCGCTCTGGTTTTTACCTTCTAACTGCTGCATCACTGGGACATCCTAGGAGTTCCTGGGAGACAATACAGGGCATGTGGGGGCTCTTGGGGAATAGACCACTCAAGAACTCCAGGTAAAAACAATTTACCCGCAGTTGTCTATCCTGTGTTAAGAATGTTTTCATGCCCATCGACGATAGACTGGATAGGGAAAATGTGGCACATATACACCATGGAATATTATGCAGCCATCAAAAACGATGAGTTTGGGTCCTTTGTAGGGACATGGATGAACCTGGAAACCATCATTCTCAGCAAACTGACAGAAGAGCAGAAGATCAAACACCGCATGTTCTCACTCATAGGTGGGTGTTGAACAACGAGAACACGTGGACACAGGGAGGGGAGCACCACACACTGGGGTCAGTTGGGGGGAAATAGGGGAGGGACAGTGCGGGGTGGGGAGCTGGGGAGAGATAGCAAGGGGAGAAATGCCAGATGTAGGTGATGGGGAGGAAGGCAGCAAATCACACTGCCACGTGTGTTCCTATGCAACAATTTTGCATGTTCCTCACATGTACCCCAAAACCTAAAATGCAATAAAATAAATGGGGAAAAAAAAAGAATGTTTTCAAATGAAAAGAACAAGTCTAAGCAGAGGCTTGCTCAAGACCCCAGAGGTGACTGAGTCCATTGATCTTTCAGCTCTTTCATTCAATCCAGAAGAAAGAAGGCTAGACTATCACTTTGAATGCTAGTGGAATATTAATGCACAAACTGGAGACAGGAAGCAAGTTGTAATCCGTGTGTCCAATAAATGAGGGGGCTGGGGAAACAAATGGAGATCACGGGATTGACAAAAGAGGAATGCATGTCTGCATTTCCACCCATCAAGAGCTTCTAGAGATGAAAGAAGGCAACTACTACATGTTTTTTTTTAATGGATGCAATTTGTATTTAGAAGCAAACATCCTTTTGCAGATTAGCACTCAAGGAAATTCTGCTTTCTTTTTCTGGTCTACTGACCTTAACAGGGTTTCATTTATTTTGTGCTCTCTTGCTTTCATGTTTAAACACCATTTTCTTTCACCACAATAAAGTATAACAATGATAAAAACTAAGTTTCAAAAATGTTTCTAGGCATACCATTGAAACTGTTATATTTCTCCTCTAAAACAACACATTCGACTACCCTTTTATTAACTCTAATAACATTCAGTTATTATGCAAAGTTTCCAAACTCCATTCCAAAGGCAGCCATCTGAGAAAGGAAGTCATGTTCAGAAACTTTTCCAGAACCAGTCTTCAAACTAGATAACTTCAGTCTATAATTTAGTGTACTTCTGGCCCTCTGACTACACTGATGGGTTGAGAAATGCATGCAAGACCTTTTGTGGTTGCCTGGATAGAGTTGGGAAACTTTTGCTAGAACTAGGAATAGAAGAGAAGGTGGGAATAGAAGCTTTCTCCAATGGAATTTCAGAGATTTCTATCCTTATAATGCACAAAAATGCCTGATAGTCTCCCCAGGACCTTAAATCATCAATCTTCAACTTTTGAGCCAAGAAAGCCAGGCAGGATCTGGAAATGACTTGATCTTCTTGATGCAACCATGCCTGAAGCTATTGTATGTACTCCCACTAACATTTTTTGTTTGTTTGTTTGTTTTTGGACAAGAGTCAGAGTTTTTGGCACTTGATAAATACATTTGACATTAAATCTTATGAATATGTGTGATGGTGTTTTTACCAACTACAGTTTATGAATAGTGAAACATGGACGATTTCCTTCAGCATACAACTTCAAACTATGAAAATAATAAATTAAAATCTCCCAAAAAGGAGAGGAGGTGAGTGATTAAATTAGCCACATAGGAAGGGCATCTGTCCATAAACACTCTCAAAATAACTGATCCTATTTGAAGACTGTATTAGTTCATTTTCATGCTGCTGATAGAGATATACCTAAGAGTGGGCAATTTACAAAAGAAAGATATTTATTAGATTTACAGTTCCACATGGTTGGGGAGGCCTCACAATCATGGTGGAATGTGAAAGGCAAAGAGGAGCAAGTCACATCTTACATAGACGTAAGCACAGGAAAGACCTGCCCTCATGATTTACCTCTCACCAGTTTCCTCCCATGATACATGGGAATTTTGGGAGTTACAATTCAAAATGAGATTTGGGTGGGGACACAGCCAAACCATATCAAAGACCTTCAACTTGTGGATGCAAAACAAGGGTACCTCACTCACTTAACACTTGCAATAGTTACCCTTCTCTATTTGCCATTTTTCTATTTGCGATTTTTCTTTTCTTTTCTCTCTCTCTCTCTCTTTTTTTTTTTTTTTTTTTAAGACAGGGTCTCATTCTGTCACCAAGGCTGGAGTGCCATGGCATCATCTCAGCTCAATGCAACTTCTGCCTCCCAGGCTCAAGAAATCCTCCCACTTCAGCATTCCAAAAAGCTGGGACTACAGGTGCTCACCCGGGTAATTAAAGAAATTTTTTTTTGTAGATACAGGGTTTTGACATGTTGCTCAGGCTGGTCTCCAACTCCTGGGCTCAAGTGATTTTCTCACCTCAGCCTTCAAATGTTCTGTGATTACAGGCATGAGCCCCTGTTCCTGGCCTATTTTCATTTTCTATACTCATATTTAATATGAATAGCTCACATATGCAGTTGATGTATAGAGGTCACTGAAAGAGAAAGCTTCACAGACTTTCTGTTTTTTTCTTTTTACCTGTGTCATAAGGGAGAGGAATTATTCTTTGAGTGGTAACTAAGTATCCCACATTTTACATACATTATGCCACTTTATACTAAAAAGAGGACTGAAAAGGTGAATTTCTCCACTTTTTCCAGCTTGTACATATGGACATTTTGCCAAGTTTAAGTAACTTGCCCAAGGTCAAAGCTCATAAATATAAAAATGGGAATTGGAGCCCAGATTTGCTGTTTTGACAATTCATATTCATGTAATAATAAAAATAATAATTAGACATAGCAATAAAAAACACTTAAATTTACTATGTTTTAAGTACTTTATATAACTTAACAATGCTACGTGGTAGATACTCTTTTTATCTTCATTTCAAGAATGAGACAACTGAAGCACAGATTAGACTTGCTCAAGATTTCATAGTAAGCAGGTCAAATTTCAGGAATCCCATGCTTTTCAAATACTATGCTCTACAGTGTCAAGCAATTTACTTTCTTTAGGCTAGATCTATGTTTCACAGCCATGTTTTTATTACCACTTCCTAAGGAGCCACTGGAAGTAAAATCCTCCCATTGGGAATGCACCCCCTCGGGTACATGTTCTTACTGTAGGCTGTGTCTCATTCATCTTTATCATTTCTGCTAACCAGATTTAACACCTTTCCTTCATGATGTTAATCTTTGTGCTGTGGACTTGTATATGAGACTCTTGGATGCATTAATTGATTTGAATAAACAGCATTTCCCCCAAAGCAAATAAATTTTACAGCCTTTGGCTGACAGTGCTCTTTCAGTAGAACATGGGGAGAAAAAAATCATCTCCAGTCTCTCTGCCACTCATACCTTTCCTAAAGATATAAGAAGGTATCATTTTGAATTCTGAGCTACAATCTACAAGAAGATTTTTCAATGGAGTGCTAAAAATTCCTTTTTGGGGACTCTTAATTTAATGCATCTTCTGAAAAAACCTGTATTTCTATTTGTGAGGTTGGAATACTATATAAAATATAAAGATCTAACAAACTCAATGTTTGGCTTCCACAGATTGTGAAAGTATTTTTCCCTTAGAGTCTAGAAAATTGCCTTCCATTTCCCTAAATAAAAGACAAAATTTAGGGGAAGAAGAACTTTTTTTTTCTATTCAAACTTTTTTTTTTTTTGGCTGTAAAGTTCCTTAGTATCCAATGAGAAAATAGCTGTTACTGTTTTACTTCTACCTTCTTATGTGGGGTCTGCTTCTAAATTAATGACTGACACAGCTTTTTTTAAATTTTATGACTACCACTAAAAGACGAATTATGAATTAATAGGGAACTGTTAATTTCAGTTAAATCAATAACATATTTAATAAGGATTGTCCATGAAGAACCAATAAATCATTGTGTTAAACATTAGTAACTTATACTGAACTCAATGTGACCAATATATTAAATATATATTAGCAATTTATTACACATATGCAGGAACAAACTTATACTCATCTTGAATTTGAGTTATATTTGCTGACTCCAATCGACATGATAACAGGAGCTATTTTCAAGGCCTTAGAAGCAGGTTTTCATGCTGGAGACTAGGGAGTAAATTTAATGGACCCTTCCCCGAAGTCAGACTTGCCTCATCTGTGTAGCCTTCACATGAATTTTCAATTCAATTTCAACCTCAAATGGGAGTTCCCACAAATCCAAACACCTTGTTGAAGCAGCAGAAAATGAATTATGTGGATAACAATATTTTATCAAGCTCAAAACTCAGCTCTGTTATGTCCAAAGCACTAAAATTGTGTAAATAAATTGCTAAGTCACAGTGAAATTGATGACTTGTATCTCATGTTTTAAAACCAGGATGACTAGTTTAAATAAGAAAGAGAGAGAGAGAGAGACAGAGAGAAAAATAAAGGAAAATCATTCCTTTGACTTGGTACATTTGATTGTTGTTTTCAAGTTCAAATGAACGTTGGGGCAAAAAGCTATCCAATTAGACTTAAACAACTTCAATATTTTGTTCTGTGTTTGTGTGTGTATGTGTATATGTATCTGTTTGACTTTTTAAAAACTAAGTTCTCCTATTCAAAGATTTTTAAAAATGTTTGGTTGCATAATATTGTGCTATAACCAGCACGTACTTTTCAGCTGATTGTCAATAAAACTTCAAAAAACGTACATGACGAACATACTGGGTTTGACATACAGAATAACCCTTCAGGTTAAGCTTTCTTATCACCTCCCATACATTTTAGAAACCACTCCCTCTAACTAACTTTGGATTCCACCATGAGGAATTCCAAAAAGGCCTAAGCCAGAGACCCACTGGAGAAACAAAAGCTAACATGTATCTAGAGAAAACAGCAGCACCAGCTCTTTCTCAAAGTACTGTTTGAAAATGTTTCTGAAGCCTGATCTGAGAGTCAGCAAGCAGATGGGGAAGGCCTTCTAGAAACAATCTACTCAGTAAAACAACCATTTCTTAAGTACGTGGGAGTAGAAAATAAAGAAAATGAGCAATTCATAAATACATGTAGAAGCAGGGAGAAGCACAGTAGCTGCCTATTTATCTAGACTCCTTGCTGACACTAGCATTTGGGTCTCCATAATACATCCAGAAATGAAGTGGGTGTGAACAAATGCTCCAAGTCTCATTCTCTTGGCTATAGTGCTACCTTTTTAAGTCTTCCCTGGCTAAAGGGGGTTCACTAAATACTTTCCCTTGAGGGCTACCTAGAGAGCTAGCCTCAACAGGTAAGAGGTTTCTGAGGGAACGCCAAGATTGATAAATGAGGAAGAGTAACCTTTCCAGAAAGGGAGGGAAGAAGAGAGGGGAAAAAGGATCAAGGCAGAGAGAGAAGGGCAGGGGAAATAATTCCCATTTGCTAAAAGGCAGTAAGGACAGAAACACTGGCAAGATTTTCTGAACTGAAGGAATGTTTTTTTCTGTGTTATTGTGGCAAATTGCATTGAATTCACCATGGATATTCTTTATTTTTTTTATTGCATTTTAGGTTTGGGGGTACATGTGAAGAACATGCAACATTGTTGCATAGGTACACACATGGCAGTGTGATTTGCTGCCTTCCTCCCCTTCACCTATAACTGGCATTTCTCCCCATGCTATCTCTCCCCTCCTTCCCACCCCCGTCCCTCCCCCATTTCCCCACAATAGACCCCAGTGTGTAGTGCTCCCTTCCCTGTGTCCATGTGTTCTCATTGTTCAACACCCGCCTATGAGTGAGAACATGCGGTGTTTGATTTTCTGCTCTTGTGTCAGTTTCAGCATGGGTATTCTTGTTAGGATGTTGGTTTTCGTGTAGCCAGTTGTTTATGCTGAGCTTCACTGCCCTTAAACATTCAGGAAGTGTTCCTACAGTGGGTGGTGTCCAGGGCCTGACAATTTCCACCAATTCTTCCAAGAACCACATTTGCTCCTTCTTATACCTGTCACTGATAGGGTGTTTCTGTAATGCATTCTTCTGTACCTGTATTTTCTTCCTTCTGGACACAATGGATTTTAAATGGTTCAGCATTCTTTGAGGTTTTAACTTTTAAATATTCCATAAACATTTTTGGGATGGGCTGAACTCCTGTTACCTTCTATTATACTTTCTCTATCCTTTTCTTCATTTTATTGGGGACCTGGGATGATGCAGAGAGAAAGTGGGTAGGAAAGGGCTTCCACTGTCACATTTATTTTACCATCTTGACAGAGAAAGGTAGGATATTTTGATTACTTGGAATTAATTCTGTTCTTTTGCATATTTTATTCTGTTTTTAAACTTTTAGGCAGAAACTGAAAGGAAAGATGGTATTTTCAGAGATTGTGCTCTGGTTCTGTTTTGCTTTTGTATATAATAGTAACAGACAATATATAGTGAGTGCTTATATATGTCAGGCACTGTTCTAAGCATTATGCCCATGTTAATGTAACTTTACAACAACCTTGTAAGTAGGTACTGTTTTTATCTCAATTTATAGCTGGGATGCCTACCCAAGAAGTTTGGTCCTTGGATGGGCATGGGGGTTCATATCTGTAATTCCAGCAATTTGGACAGCTGAGGCGGGAGGATTGCTTGAGATCAGGAGTTTGAGCTTGGGCAATGTAGCAAGACCTCATCTCTGATAAAAAAATATATATATATAGCTGGGCATGGTGGTGCATGTCTGTAATCTCAGCTACTCAGGAGGTTGAGGAAGGACCATCTCTTGAGCGCAGGAGATGCTGGTTGCAGTGAGCTATGATTGCACCACTGCACGCCAGCCTGGATGACAGAGTAAGATTTTTCCTTGAGAAAAAAGAAAAATAAAAAGAAATTATGTTCCTAAATCCATGTATTTATCACTATAATGCACTGCCTTCTTTCATACTATGTGAAGAAGCTCAGACAAGACCTTTCATGCTTAAAAATAAATGAACACATAAAACTTTATTGACTACATTCTATTTGAACACTAAGTTAAAATTAATAAAAGAAAAACCCCTCTACCACCCTTTCAGTTAGAGACTACATGTTTCCTGAATCACACCTAGTGGGTGTTTTTGACTTTATACACCACAAGAACAAAGCTTAAATTTTGGTACACTACCTATCTGTCATACTTGGAGCACAGAAGGTAAGACCCAAGACCTCTGTAATGGAGTATAAAACATTTCTACTCTAAAAACCAAATTTCTCACTTGGCACGACTTCCCTCTCATTAGCCTCAGTTTTTCCCCTTCTTGAAATCGCTTGAATCTTGAAACTGCCAGTGGGTTAAATCTCTTTTAATATTTAATAACTGTATGTGTTTACTTTATATTTTAATTATAGCTTTGATCACATGTATAGTCCTATATTATTTTCCCTGCTGTATGTTCGGTACCACAGTATCCAGTTTAAAAAAAAGAAAGTTTTTCCTGAGAATAGCTCAGTAGCTCAGTCAGTATTCAGCCAATAGCATCAAATCCCTAAGTAACATTTTGCTATTCCTGACTGGTTCAAGCAACAGTGTCTCTCTATAGATTTATTTTCCCTGGTCTGTTGAATGCTTACACAATGTCATCGCTCTCACAGCTATGATCATTCTAAGGCATGGTGGCAACTCCTTGCTGCCACATGGTTAACACGATTGCTATATTGCTTTGCCATTGATTGATTATGATTGAAAGTCTTCATCCTAAGTCATCCTTTGAAGTCTTATTGATAACTTGAAGGATATTTTATTGGTGTCATAAATGCCACATTTTAAGAATCATTTAGATGATAATGGAATCGGTAATCACAAATTAAGAGAGTCCCATTTTATAAAAAGGAGGCATTTTAAAGTTCCTGCACAACTCAACACAAACACCGTTTGTCAAGCTCCAACAAACGCTGGCTGTTTTTTTTGTGCATTCCGGCTTACATGGAAATAGACTCAACAAAGTCAGTGGGTCACTCTAGTTACTCAACATGCATACCCTGCAATTCTGAGGAATTAAAAAAAATTGAGATCCACATTACTTCATTTAAAAAATAAAGTTAGACTTTATTAACATTTTCATCTTGTATGCTTTCAAATGCCACAGTCCAAATTAAAATAAAACGATACTGTATTTTGTTCTTTCATCTAGGTTTATGAAGATAGGTGAGTCTATATAACATTGAATTTAATTCTTTGTTATACTTGCCCGTATTGAGAATGCCATGGTGAGGGACCATGCCTGTGCCTAGCATTGTTGTCTGGATAAAAGGTGAGGCTAAACAAATAGTTTTTGAAAAGTAAATGGATAAACTCATAAACTCTTGTCCCACTGGACTTATTTTCTTAACATATGATCTCCCTAGCTATAGATTTTTTTTTTATTTCATTCATTTTAAACCTTTTATTGGCTTTTCTATTCATTTCTTTGGCATTTGTAATGCCTCATTGAGAACATGTTACTTATATCCCTAGTACTACTGATTCCAAATGCAATGAGAATGAGTTGACTGATGTAGGTGCCAACAAAACCTAATTCTATCTAAGACTGCATAGATAAAATTACAATTTCCAGAACAAAGGGAGATAGACTTGCTCTAGTTTTGCACCATGCAGGCTGTGTATGACAGGCAAGACTCAACAACCACTGACACACATCACAAACCACATGCTGGGCAATGTGCTAAGTGTGCTAAACACATCATCTGCTTTATCCCCCAGCAGCCTTCGTGGAATATCTTTTATTAATATTATCCAGTTTAAGTGAAGACACACAACATTTAAAGAAGTTTATCCCAGGTTCACAGCTAATAAGTCACCAAACTCAGACTCAAACCTCAGGTTATTCTAACTCCCTAGCTGTGTCCTTAATCACTGTGCTCTATTGTCTTATGAAATGGAGTTTCACAAAAAAAATTATTGCCATGGAAAGCAAATAAAAAATGTCATTTTTTTGAGAAATCAAAATTACTGTGCTAAGTTTGTATGAATGTTTAAAAACACCAAAAGACAGAATAACTATTTTCATCTCTCTGAAGGATTATCATGCAGTATAGTTTAGATTTTTTCATACATCAGCATTAAAAATAGAAGTCTTAGGGTGAGTAATTCAATTTCAGTATAAGAGAAGAACTAGTTTTATCTATGCCAAATAGATTATTGGGTGCTTTAGAAGGAAATAAAAGCTTCTAGTCATCATGGAGGAATGACAATTGCTTGCAAAGATGATAAAGACAGATTTTTAGATAAGTAGCTGAAACAAATGGACTTAATGTCCCTTTAAAACTAAAGATTTTATGATGCTATGATAAAACAGAAACTAATAAAAGGAGGAAGGGAAGAATGAGGGAAGAAACACTTATTGACCACCTAGTTATAAATACTCAACTCCATCTCACTTAACATTCACCATGATGTTGTCCAAAAGCACAACATAATCATCCTTATCTTGCATACAGGAAGGAACTGAAATAATATTCCCATTTCATAGATATAAAAACTGAGACTAAGAGTATATTCATAACATGCCCAAGACTACACAGCTGTGTAACAAAGCCAGGATTGAACCCCTGATCTTCTTGACTCTAAGCAAAGGTCCTAAACAGAGGAAAAAAATGTGGGTATGGAACTACTGGAAGAGATACAGGAAGGCCAAGTATAAATTCAAAGAGATAAATAGGACACAACATGGAGAAATCCTGGGCCAAAGAGAAACCATCTGTAGGGTGTACCCTTGAGGAATAGTTGGCAGGTGATGGAAATAGGAGAACAGGAGGAACAGATAAAAGTATTAACACAGTATGAACTCCTGCCAGGACAGCCTCAGATGTGTTCTAAGAATTTAACGTTATTCCTTCAAATATTTTAGATTGAACATAGGAAAATTAGGTGTCTTAAAAGAGATTGGAGCTGAGGTGGGAGGGTCATTGGGGAAAATTTTATTTATTTCCAATCTACTAAATTTGCTAGCAACTGACAAGAAGCAATGCAATAAGAAGAGTTCAAATAATCAGGTTTTGGCTGACTTCCTATGAGCACTTTGGAAATCTTAATGGGCACTTCTATGCATTTATTTTTTCCATGATAGTGTTGTAGACATTGAACATTCATCATTGAACAGATAGACTCCCTGGCTGCATGGCGCTTGCATTTGAGAGGGTGGAGGAGAACAATGAAAATAATATATATATTCTGAAACATACTGAGAAAAGTGGTATGGAAGAATGAAGTAGAGCATGACAAATGTCCTGGGAAGCAGGGAGGGAGCATAGCCACTTTAAATCTATCGGCTGAGAAGGAGGCATTTGAGCAAAGTGATACCAAAGTGTTCTAGAGGGAGGGAAGAACTAAGGTAAAGACCACAGGGAGGAAATAGAGATGCCTGTTCTAAGAACAGTGAGGTGTGGAAGCCAGGAAAAAGAGATGAGGTCAGAAAGCAATCATGTGGGATCTTGAGGATAACTATAAAACCATCAGCTTCTACTCTGCCTATGGTGGAGAACTACTAGAAAGTTTTGAGTATAGGAGTGATATAACTTAATTTACATTTTATGATTATAAAATAGATACCAAAATGCCCCGTTGTGTTTATAGGAAACAGATAGTTTACTACAGTTGCCACAAAGCAATAAGAAAAATGATTCCTAGTGTACATCATGTTGAAGAAATGAACTAATAAAATTAAATCCCTAGGAATTAACCAAAGAAGTGAATGAACTCTGTAATAAAAACTATAAAACACTTTGATGAAAGAAATTGAAGAGGACACCAAAATGGAAAGATATTCAATGTTCATGGATGAGAAAGATCAATATTGTTAAAATGTACATAATAATCAAAGCAATCTAAAGATTGGGTGTAATCCCTATCAATAACTTTTTTCACAGAAATAGATAGAACCATCCCAAAATTTATATGGAACCTCAAAAGACCCAGACTAGATAAAGTTGTCTTAAGCAAAAAGAACAAAACTGGTGAAATCACATTATTTGACTTCAAATTATACTACAGAGGCATAGTATCCAAAACAGTATGGTATTGGCATCTCTTCAATTAATGTTGCTGGAGAAGCTGGACATCCATATACAGAAGAATAACACTAGATTCCTATCTCTTGCTGTATACAAAGGTCAAATCAATATGATTAAAGATTTAAATCTTAGACCTTGTATTAGTTTGTTTTCATGCCACTGATAAAGATATGCCTGAGGCTGGGCAATTTACAAAAGAAAGAGGCTTAATTGGACTTGCAGTTCCACACGGATTGGTAGGCCTCACAATCATGGTGCATTGCAAGGAGAAGCAAGTCACATGTTACTTACGTGGATGGAGGAAGGGAAAAAAGAACTTGAGTAAGGCAACTCCCATTTTTAAAACCATCAGATCTCCTAAGACTCATTCACTATTAGGAGAGAAGCACGGGAGAGAGCTGTCCCCCATAATTCAGTCATCCCCCATTGGGTCCCTTCTACAACACTTGCGAATTATGGGAGCTACAAGATGAGATGTGGGTGGGGACACACAGCCGAACCATATCATTTCACTCCTGATGCCTCCCAAATCTTACATCTTCACATTTCAAAACTGATCATGCCTTCCCAACAATCCCCCAAAGTCTCAACACATTTAAGCATTATCTCAAAGCCCGCAGTCCAAAGTCTCATCTGAGACAGGCAAGTCCCTTCCACTGTGAGCCCATAAAATCAAAAGCAAGTTAGTTATTTCCTAGATAGGGGTAGAGGCAATGGGTAAATAAAGCCATTCCAAATGGGAGAAATGACCAAAACAGCAGGGCTACAGGGCCCATGCAAGTCTGAAATCCAGCAAGGCAGTCAAATCTGAAAGCTCCAAAATCATCTCCTTTGACTCCATGTCTCATATCCAGGTCACACTAATGGAAGAAGTAGTTTCCCATAGTCTTGGACAGCTCTACCCCTGTGGCTTTGCAGGGTACAGCCTCCCTCCCGGTTGTTTTCATAGGCTGGCTGGCCTTCAGTGTGTGCAGCTTTTCCCAGCGCAGGGTGCAAGCTGTCAGTAGATCTACCATTCTGGGGTCTGGAGAATGGTGGCCCTCTTCTCATGGCTCCACTAGGCAGTGCCCCAGTAGGGACTCTGTATGGGAGCTGCCACCCCACATTTGCCTCTGCACTGCCCTAACAGAGGTTCTCCATGAGGACCCCACCCCTACAGCAAACTTCTGCCTGGGTATTCAGGCGTTTCCATACATCGTCTGAAATCTAGGCAGAAGTTTCCAAACCTCAATTCTTGATTTTTGTAGTCTGGCAGGCTCAACACCCCGGGGAAGCTGCCAAGGCTTGAGGCTTTTATCCTCCGAAGCCATAGCCTGAGCTCTATGTTGGCCCCTTCTTGCCCTGGCTGGGGTGTCTGGAACACAGAGCAGCAAGTCCCTAGGCTTCACATAGCTCAGGGATCCCTGGCCCAGATGACTAAACCACTTTTTCCTACTAGGCTATGGGCTTGTGATGGGAGGGGCTGTGGTGAAGACCTCTGACATGCCCTGGGGATATTCTACCCCCCCCCCCCATCCTTCTTGGCTCTTCCTGTTACTTATGCAGATTTCTGCAGTCGGCTTAGATTTCTCCTCAGAAAATAGGATTTTCTTTTCTATCGTATTGTCAGGCTGCAAATTTTCCAAAATTTCATGCTCTACTTCCCTTGCAAAACTGAATGCCTTTACCAACACTTAAGTCACCTCTTAAATGCTTTGCTGCTTAGAAATTTCTTCTGTCAAATATCTTAAATCATCTCTCTCAAGTTCAAAGTTTCACAAATCTCTAAGGTAGAGGCAAAATGCTGCCAGTCTCTTTGCTAAAACATAGCAAGAGTCACCTTTGCTCCAGTTCCCAACAAGTTCCTCATCTCCATCTGAGACCACCTCAGCCTGGACCTTATTGTTTATATCACTGTCAGCATTTTAATCAAAACCATTCAACAACTCTATGGGAAGTTCCAAACTTTCCCACATTTTCCTGTCTTCTTCTGAGCTCTCCAAACTGCTCTAACCTCTGCCTGTTACTCACTTCCAAAGTCGCTTCCACATTTTCAGTATCTTCTCATCATTGTCCCACTCCCAGTACCAATTTATTGTATTAGTTTGTTTTTATGCTGCTGATAAAGACATGCCCAAGACTAGGCAATTTACAAAAGAAAGAGGCTTAATTGGACTCACATCGTGGATTGGTAGGCCTCACAATCATGGTGGAATGCAAGGAGAAGCAAGTCACATCTTACATGGATGGTGGCAGGCAAAAAAAAAAAAAAAAGAGCTTGTGCAGGAAAACTCCTGTTTTTAAAACCATCAGCTCTCATGAGACCCATTCACTATCAGGAGTACAGCACAGGAAAGGCCCACCTCCATAACTCAATTATCTCTCACCATATCCCTCCCGAAACGTGGGAATTATGAGAGCTACAAGATGAGATTTGGATGGGGACACAGATCCTAACCATATCAGACCTCAGGCCATGAAACTACTACCTGAAAACACTGGGGAAATTCTCCATGACACTGGTTGGGGCAAAGTTTTCTTGAGTAATACCTGATAAGCACAGGCCACCAAAGCAAAAGTGGACAAATGGGGTCACATCAAGTTAAAAAGCTTCTGAACAGCAAAGGAAACAATCAACAAAGTGAAGAGAAAGCTCACAAAAATGGGAGAAAGTATTTGCTAATCACCCCAGTGACGAGGGATTAATAACCAGAATAGCTAAGGAGTTTAAACAACTCTATAGGAAAAAATCTAACAATCCAATTTAAAAATGGGCAAACAATTTGAATAGACATTTCTCAAAAGACATACAAATGGCAAACAGCCATATGAAAAGGTGCCCAGCATCTTGATCATTACAGAAATGCAAATCAAAACTACAATGAGATATCACCTCACCATAGTTAAAACAGCTTGTATCAACAAGACAGGCAATAACTAATGCTGGCAAGTATATGGAGAAAAGAGAGCCCTTGTATGCTGTTGGAGGGAATGTAAATTAGTATACCCACTAACTAGAACAGTTTAGCAGTTCCTCAAAAAAACTAAACATTGAGCTACAATTTGATCCCACAAGCCCACTGCTGGGTATATACCCAAAAGAAAGGAAATCAGTATATTGAAGCAATACCTGAGCTCCTATGTTTGTTGCAGCACTGTTCACAATAGCCAATATTTGGAAGCAACCTAGACATCCATCAATAGACGACTGAACAAAGAAAATGTGATACATATACACAATGGAGTACTATTCAGCCATAAAAAATGAGTTGGAACATGGTTGGAACTAGAAGTCACTGTGTTAGGTGAAATAAGTTGGTCATGGAAAGACAAACTTCACATGTTCTCACTTATTTGTGGGATTTAAAAATCAAAACAACTGAACTCATTGATACAGAAAATAGAATGATGGTTACCAGGGCCTAGAAAAGGTAATGAGGGAGCACAGGGGTTATTTGGGTATAAAAAAATAGAAAGAATAAATAAGATCTAGTATTTGATAGCAAAACTGGGTGACCATAGTCCATAATAATTTAATTGTAAATTTTAAAATAAAAAATAATTGGATTGCTTCTAACACAAAGAGTAAATGCTTGAATGGATGGATAGCTCATTTTCCGTGATGTGATTTTCATACATTGCACGCTTTTATCAAAACATTTCAATGTACTCCATAAATATATATACACTTACTATATATCCATAAAAAATAAAACATTTTTAACATGTACTGAAATTTCCTCCAGATATCTAATATCCACTTGTCCTAACCAAAGTATTCTCTCCATTAGTAACACCATCCCTCTTCCCTCTTCCTGACACAACTGCCAAGTCTTTTCTGCTGTTCCAAGCTCCTGTGCTCAACTTACATACCTCACTTGGCCAAATAAATGCATTTTATTCAACTCTAAGAGCAAACTTCTATCTTTTTCCTCAAGCATGCCCTTAGAAGGTCTTACTCCCCACTCTATCAAAACTTAACAAAAACGTTCACCCCAAAAAATGACTTTCTTGGGGATGATTTTGCTAAGAAAATAAAAATTTCTCCATGTTGTTATGTTTATGTTGTCTACTATTTAAGTAGACCAAACAGAATTTGATTTGTTTTTTTTGAGACATAGGGATTGGGGTCTTTGTTCAAGTTAGCACCTTAGCTCATGGTCTATAATAATATGGTGTGGGTGCTAATATATCACAAACTATAATATAGTTGCATCTACATCTTCTACATCTTATTTCTGAAACGGATGTTGTTTTGGGAAGTGGTGAAAGTCAGCAGAACACTGAACACAAAGTGAAGGAAAGGAGATTCTATCTCCACTTCCAAATGGAAGTTTATAACATTCCTGAATTATCCACAAAGAGGGCTGCCAACCTGGAATCAACTAAGAGTCTCCCACTGGGGTACAACTGGAGGGAGTAAGATCTTCAAAGCTGTGTTTTCATTGGTAGAGAAAATCACTGCAGGAAGGTGGCTGGCTGGGCTAGTAGGCCAGAAGGAGAGGAGGAGGGAAGAGTGTGGGTGAAGGTATGACAGTCAAGCTTTGCCATTTTGCCCAAGCACCCCTTTGAACAGAGCCAGAGGCTATGAAATCAGAAAGCTTAGTAGCATCCCAGTTCTCCTTCCCTGCACCCTTTATAAAAGTAGTACCATCAGCAGGAATAGCAACTCTCAACAAGTCTTCATTATAATAGAAAGTCCTCTACAAGTTAAGTTCAATTACCACAACCCTGTACATTACAAGAGATTTCCAGTCTTAGTTTAAGATAGGCAGTGAGTGGACACTAGAAAATTCTCTTATACCCATTTACTCCAAAAATGCAACCAATGCCTTACAACCCTGCTACTCCAAATGTGATATCCACACTGGCAACAATAGAGTTAGAAATACAGAATCTCGGACTGCATTCTAGGCCTACTGAATCGGAAACTGATTTTAACAACACCTGCAGGTGATTTCTATGAACATTAAAATGACAGAATTAATGACTTAAAACAATTATGCTCAAACTTTGCACATTAGAATCACCTGGAGAGGTTTTTACATATCCCTAATGCAGGCAGTACTCTATCTCATGTATCTCAATTATCAGTATTTTTTTAAACCCAACTGGTTCCAACATGCAGCCAATATTGAGGAATCATGCCTTAAAGATAATAATAGTATTTGCATTCAAATGAAAACTTGCTCCAAACTTTGCATTACTAATTACCACTTGGGTTTTCCAGACAACTTAGATATTAAAAATCTCAACGTACGTTCTGGGTGGGGGTCTAGGGAGCGCAGCAGCCATGGCGAGCCACGTTGTCCTCACCAACAGCACCAGGATTCCCATCTGGGGCTGGGCACCTGGAAGTCCCCTCCAGGCTAGGTGACCAAGGCTGTGAAGGTGGAGAGAAATGTCAGGTACCACCACATCGACTGCACCCACGGGTACCAGAATGAGGTGGGGGTGGCCAATCAGGAGATGCTTAGGGAGCAGGTGGTGAAGCATAAGGCTCATTAGCAAGCTGTGGTGCATGCACCATGAGAAGGTCCTGGTGAAAAGAGCCTGCCAAAAGACTCAGCAACCTGAAGCTGGACTACCTGGATGTCCACCTTATTCACTGGCTAAGCAGCTTTAAGCCTGGAAAGGAATTTTGCCCACTGGATGAGTCAGACAATGTGGTTCCCAATGATCCCAACATTATGAACAAATGGCAGCCATAGAAGAGGGGGTAGATGCTGGTGAAAGCTATTGGTATCTCCAACTGTAACCATCTCCAGGTGGAAAGGATCTTAAACAAACCTGGCTTAAAGTATACATCGGCAGTTAACCAGATTGAGTGCCACCTGTACCTTACTCAGGAGAAGTTAATCCAGTACTGCCAGTCCGAAGGCATCTTGGTGACCATCTATACCCCCCTTGGCTCTCCTGACAGACTCTGGGCCAAGCCTCAGGCCCCTTCCATCCTGGAGAATCCCAAGATCAAGGTGATTGCAGGCAAGCACAATAAAACTACAGCCCAGGTTCTGATCTAGTTCCCCATGGAGAGGAACTTGGTAGTGATCTCCAAGTCTGTGCATTGCTGAGAACTAAGGTCGTTGACTTTGAACTAAGCAGCCAGGATATGAACACCGTACTCAGCCACAAGAGGAACTGGAGGGTCTGTGCCTTGGTGAGCTGGGCTTCCTATGACGACTACCCCTTCCATGAAGTTTTGAAGCTGTGGATGCCTGTTCATCCCCAAGTGACCCTGTACCTGTGCTTCCTGTCTCATTTCTGCCCCTGCAAATGTAGTATGGCCTGTGTCACTCAGCAGCAGGACATCAACCTACAGAGCAGCTCGTGAGGGCTTGTCTGGGTTGATATTGGATCTGAGGAACAGTGTCAGTAGAGTAGAAGTCTCTTCCAATTTGCTTTGTTCTTTTTGCCCCACTGGGAAAAGTAAAACCTGAATACCCGTTTCTGACCAAAGGGAAGCAAAATATACCAGGTCAAAATAGTGCCACTAACAGTTGAGTTTTGTCTGCTTGGAACGTAATCCCTTCGGTAAGACTCCTCTTTGCCTCATATAAAAAGTGCTTTGGTGAAAAAAAAAAATTGCAATGTACTCTGTCATATAATTAATGCTTAAATTTCCCAAATTCTGATGATGCTAATTTTAACTTGAAATAGGTCCATAACTGACAGTCATTTAGTCCAGAAAGTTTGCTGAGTCTTTTCACTTAGAGATAAAACAATTATTTGCTTTTAAATAGCATTTACAGTTCAAGATTGCTTTTTCAAATTGAATGATTCCTCTCTCTTATTTCTCAAATCATTACTCAGTAAAGGAGATAAAGAATCTTAACTATGTTCAACATTTTCAGGCATGATTATTGTAAATATTTTGCAAGTTAGCTTCAGGAACTGAAAAGATTTCTTGATGGCAGGTGATACTTTTGTTGAATCAACAAGATTGACTGGTCTCATGGTTGGTGTTTAGCAAGTCAATCATGTTCACTACACAATAGATAACAGTGAACAAAAATTTTCTTTTATTCATTGGAAGCCTATCCTGTGATACTAAGAACAAAGAAAATCAACTCTCTGTGGAATCAGAGTCAATCTTTCAAAATGTAACACATCCATTAGGAGAAAAAAAGTGTCAGTCAAGAAACAAATTGGCTAAACTGGTTGAAACATCTCTTTAAAATTAAGTTTACATGTTAAAAGGAAAGATTAAAGAAAAAAGCACATTATTTGCTAAGACACAAATATCATCTGATTTTCACCTATTTCACTTTTCTATTTTTGCCCCTTACTACATTTTCAGCACTTTTGGTTTTGAGCAGCAGCAGATGAAATCAAACTGGCTTAAACAGAAAAGAAGATGAATTTAGTGGTGCATATAACTAAAATATCCATGGATATCTGACTTCAGATGCTGCTGGATCCAGTTGCTCAAATTATGTCAGAGTTAGTCTTTCTCTTTCTCCAGACTCTGCTTTTTCTCTTTACTAGCTTAATTTTCAGTTGTTTGTACCCCACAACTGGCAATTATGTCCAATAATCTTCAAATATATATCTCATTGCCTGATCATGTTTCCATTGCCTGTCACTGAATCAGATTTATAGCCAAGGAGATACTTCTTGGCAAGATCTTGAGTTTGTGCTCATTCTGTGGAGTTGGAGATAGGGCCAACCCAGTTTAAATTACATGAACTGAGAAGAGGCGAGGGTAATGAGGTCCCAAAGGGTAATCAAAGGATCTCTTCCAGAAAAGGGAGAAGGGGAAGAAACACTCAAGGAGGCAAAAATACTACTCTAAAAGAGGTCCTACATCAATTGCCCTTAAGACCGATACATAATTTAAGTTTCCTTTGAGAAGTCCAGGAGAAATGAGCTTAGAAAATCATCTTTTCATCTTTGTTTTTACCCTGCAGCAGAAACTTACAACACATCTATGTTAACTCAATTTTAAGAACGAGGAAATGCCTGATGCACCCAATCATAAATTCTTGAAGTACCACAGTACATAAAGAAGAAACCTGAGGGCTGGGGGAAGTGATGGAATGAGCACACTGTGGTCAGCCTTACTAAGTGTTTTATCTTGTTGAATGTGAAATCCTCTCTTTTGAGCATAGCTCGGTGCCCACTTTACTCATATGCTCTCCCTTATTCATCTATTGTTGATAAAAAAAATTACTTAAACTTAGGGTTTTTAAGTGACTTGAACAAAGAAAATCAACTTTCTATGACTAAAACTCTATTTTCCAGAATGTAATACAGCTAGGAAAATGTACATCAAGGCAGGTTCCCAAGACTCAACCAATACTACTCTTTATCATCATAAATACTAGCTCCCAGAAACCCAGCGTAGACCCCAAGAAATAGTCACATGACTAAGACTGAACTCTTATCTACTTCTCAATCTTGTGTTTTTTAAGACAAGCAAAAATAAGAAAAGCTTTGTACAACTGCATTATAGAAATAGGATTGATCAAATAGTTAAGAAACATGTATTTTCCTGTGGAAACTCTTTCTTTTAATGACTAATGGATGTGAATAGTAATATATTAGACGGATGTCTAAATATCTTGTCTTTTTTCTGCCCACTCCATTACTACAATTAGAATATCAGCCCTTATTCAGAGTTGTCACTTGTCATCCTAGGAGATTCACAGGGTAGTGTCAGTTTTTAAAATGAGTCACCATTGCTTTAAAGTAGGGTTTTACAGTCACAGCACTATTGACGTTTTGAGTCAGATAATTTCTTATTGCAGAGACTGTCTTATGCACTGTAGCCCGTTTAGCAGCAACCCTACCTTCTACCCACTAGATGCCAGCAGCAGCACCCCCTCTTTGAGACAACCAAAATCTCAGACATTGCCAAACGTCTCCTGGGGTGCAAATGTGTTCCTGGTTGAGAACCGCTGCTTGAAAAACTGGAAGGAAAATAGTGAAAACTATGAAATACTTTTCTAAGATAATGAGACAACTGGGATCCAGAATAAAAATAATCTTTGTCTTTTAAATTCTGTCATTGTTACCATTATTACTTTAGTACTAACCAAAAATATACTTTTTAAAATTTATAATAAAAGCTGAACCTGCAAAATAGGATAACTCCTTTTGCTACAGTAACCCTCAAAGGTACAGAAGTAAAGAGAACTACTGCTTTACAGGGGTGTCACATGGACATGCATGCTTCAGTGAAAATTCCTCTTTTCTACTTTCCTCCTGATGTCTCCTGGTCACTATAGCAACAAGAACTGGAGAGATTCAGAACCAGGACACATGCACTCCAGCATGACAAGTTCAATTTAAATCTAGATCGGCAACATTAAAAAACTACACTAAATGTAATCAGTGAATACACACCAACAGGAGATCCAAGCACTTTGCTACACCAATTGCAAGAGTGACAGTCAGTTCAAAAAATACCCTTGGGATTCTTTAAAAGTAGGAAAAACTGAAACATTTCTTTAAGGCATCACTTTGTCAAGTCTCTCATTAGACTTTTGGATCCCTTGAATTTTAGGCAGGCTTAAACACAGAGTCCGTTCCTAGTACTTGGAGATATTGAGTGTCTCCAGTGATAGTGGATGAACAGAATGTGGAATATTTGAATGTATTCTGAAATACTGATATGTTTCAAGCTAAGGAACCAGTATAATATCACTATAGAAAAACTGTGTTATTTAATGATATCTTTTATTTTTTAATTTTTGTCCTGCCAAAGTTCTAAAAATAGAGTTAGAATTATGTTAGTACCAGAAATATATTTCAAAATTGGAATAATAACATTTAAAACAGAAACAAAGAGTAGCTTCCTAGTGGGATTAAAAGTCATTATTTGGGATATATTATTTCCTGATTTTTATCACTGCACCCTATTAAAGAAAATGGTATCTAGGGCTTTCTTTTTTTTAAGAGTTTGCTATAGATACACATCAGGTTAAAGAGGTTGGGAGCTGAAATTTTTACTTTCAGGAACTCAGAGTTCTAAAGATGACTTCAATATATCTATTGATTGTTCTTTGAATAGAATCAAATTTAAGCTATTTTAGGCAAATGATTCTATAACTTTAAAATTCTTCTAGAAAAAATAAAATATATAACTCATCTATTCCTTTTAAGAAGAAAGTTTATTGTTTTATCCAATTTAATGCCTCATATGCATCTAAGGACTATTTCCATTTGAGCATTTCCCAGTAAAGGATGCTGCTGTTTATAACTGTTCTTGTCCCTTGTGTGAAGTTAGATTTCTGTTTCCTCTTCTCCAGGTTAAACTGGTTCTAAGAGCATTTCTTAGAATTGTTTTTAAGTTTTCATTCCTTAAACAATTCTGGGTTTCTTTGGTTTAGGCATAACTTTGTAAGTAAAGATATTCAGGAAATGAAAATACAGTTTAATAAAACGTGAAGAAAATAGAACCCTTCAAATTCCTCTTGATATAATCTTGGTATTAAGTTATATAAATGTATAAATATATAATAATAATAATATAAACATATAATATATACATATATATACACACACAAACACACACACATATATAGATATAGATACATATCTTACACCTTGGCCACTTCTTTAATAAGCCTAGATTCTTTGCAATTCTAACCCATAGTTTCCTTTAAATTATTTTCATATAAGATCAGATAAATAGCAAGTTAATTACCCTTTATATGTGATGAAAATGAAAACCACTTAAAAACAAAGACCAACAATGATGTAGGCAACTGGCTAGAATTCATATTCTTAGGTATAAGTGTGATAATGAACAATTACATTAAACAATGGGATATCAACAATATGCTCTTTCATCCAAGAGTGACATAAGCACCTGGAATTTATCAGGACAGCAATCTGATATGAATTTAAAGAATTTTGCCCAGGAATTTTTCATGAGGTCTTTGTAAAAATAAATTAAAGCTTTTCATATTAATTTCTCCCTTCATGATAAAAATGAGAAAATTGAAATAAATAGAAGAATACTTGGGTTTGATAATATCTCCCTTTTTATACGAAGTTCAACCATGTATAAAACAAAACTTCTGAACATTAACTTACAACACAAATGATACTTTCTTGTCAAGGACATGATATGTATATGTTGATGAATTTTTATTTATTAACTCATTAACTTTAGCTTACCACTGGAAACTATGATAAATCTAAAAGCTAACAAATTGGCTTAGATGCGTATCTCCTGAGATTTGGTAGGTGTACAACAGATTAAAAAGAAAGAAAATAAATAAGCAAACCAAAACAAAATCCAGAGTCCTGCAAAGTAAGGTCAAAACCAAATGATTTTGAAAACAATGAAAATTTGTGTTTCAGTGTATGCAGGTGTATACATTTCATAAAGAAAACTGTATGTCATGTCAAATAACCTGCTTATAAAATTCCTTATGGAAAATCATTTTATCATTTGTAGAGATCTGTTTTTCTTTTTTTTTTTTTTTGCCAGAGATTAGCTGATTTATTTTCTCTGATAACATGGAAAATCATTTCGATATTAAGATACAGAGTCAAGTATGATGCCCAGGGTGAGGCTAGCAGGTGAAATGACATTTGGTGCTTATCTGCAGGTAGACAACTTCCCTCACTGTCTTAAAGAATCATCTATTTTTCTACTCAGAGAGAAGCAGAGGAGGCACTTGCTTTGGGCAGAAAGCTTAAGGGTACAAACAAATAATCAGTAATCAAGATAAATAATGTTTTAATGTAATCTTTTTTTAAAAAAATCAGAATTAATACAAAAACCCCATGGTGGACCAAAACTTAATTTTTTACATAAAAAAAGAATCAATGTTTCCTTGAAATAGGGTCTTGTTCTGTGACACATGCTGGAGTGCAGTGGCACGACCATAGCTCACTGCAGGTTTGACTTCCAGGGTTCAAGTCATCCTCTCACTTCAATCTCCCCAGTAGCTGGGACCACAGACATGCTACCATGCCTGGCTAATTTTTTAATTTCTTTTTTTGCTTTTTTTTTTTTTCGTGTGTGTATGTGTGTGTGTGTGTGTGTGTGTGTATGTGTGTGTAGAAATGAGGTCTCCTGTCTTACCTAGTCTTGGTCTTGATCTCCAGGCTCAAGGGATCCACCAATCTCAGCCTCCTAAAGTGTTGGTATTATAGGAATAAGCCACTGTGCCTGGTCTCAAAGAATGAGTATTTATTCCAATTTGTCATTGGCAATAGCTGGTAATAATTTGCCATGTAGAAAATATTCTAAAGATTTTCAAGACCCACACATTTTCCACTATATGTTTTGAGAAAAGAAAACAGGAAAGGGCATTAGGCCTTCTTTATTTGGATTCTATATTATTGTTGCTGTGGTCAACTAAGAAATGTTTCATTTTCAGGTTCATCATGTGACAGTGTTATGATGTACATTGCCTAAAAAATATATGGCTCCATCACACATCATTTTAGATGCCAGTGCTGTGAGTCATCCAGGAACAATATTCTGTTTAAAAATATGCCAAAGGGGGATAGATTTAAAAGCTCCTCTTACGTTATACTTTAATTACTTTTGTTCTTAAATACTGTTTAATAGGACCACAGAAGACCTTTTCACAAAGACAACGATTCCAACAATTACTATTTACAATCTGTCAAATATCTGAGGGTTGTTATTCAGGTTAGATGATGTTTGTGAAAGTGATGACAAAATACACAGCACTGTGCAAATTCTAATTATTAGTTCCAATTTTTAAAAACCCTCTAAAATATTGGAGTCATCTTATTTTATTTTTAAATAATTATAGGCTCACAGAAAATGAAATAACAGTGCAGGGAAGCCTCATGTACTCTTTCCTCAGCCTCCTGAAGTCCCATTTTACATAATATCAAAACCAGAAAATGGACATTGGGAAAATATAAAGATCCTATTCAGATTTCAGCAGTTTTTACGTGTGTGTGTGTGTGTGTGTGTGTGTATGTGTACACTTCTATGTCATTTTATCACATGAATAGATTTGTGTAACATTCCTGACTCTTTTCTTAACCTCATCCTCACATTTTGAAATTATCCATAATACACGTTTTCACTCTGGGAAGAAAAATACTTTTCCTGTTGTAATCTATTCTCTTCACTACCATCATGACTATCCTTCGGTTGGATGGATCCTCTTTAAGCACATTTGATAATTTCATACAGATAGATCACAATTCATCTAATGTCCCTCTTCTAAAAGCTCCAGTCACCTGGCTTCTCGCTACTCCTGCATTCTCGTCTCTGAGTCCTTAATAAGTGTGGTTGACATTAGGGCTTACAAATATCCTCTGCTAGCTACTTAAGAAACATGGTAAAATTGCACTTTCCCATCTTGTTGAATTAAGACGTGTTCACCGGATTTCTTGTGACTGAGAAAATGTGAGCAAAAGTGATGCGTGTGATTCTGGGGAAAAGTAAGAGCCAGTATTGGTGTAACCATGGTGCCTTTTCCTGCTGCAGTGACTGGGGATGCTCTAGATGGTGGAAATGCTGCTAGTTCAGGAAGTTTGACCTGCTGCATAGCTGAGACCAGTCTTTAACAAATCTTTATCATTATCAAAAAATATGTTTTAAGCCACTGAATTTTTGGGTTGTTAGTACAGCATAACTTTGGCCATCCTAACACAATTCTGTGGCTCTCTCTGCAAGAAATTTCTTGCCTCTATGTGTCTCTGCAAAAAAATTCCTTTCCTCTATGTGCTTTTTCTTGATGAATGCCTATTTAAACTAAGTAAAGACTTCTTCAGGTATGAACACTCTTCTTTGGTTTTCTTTTATACTCTATAACCAGTCTTGTTCTACATCTGTATCTCATAAAGGTGTGTGTGTATTTGCATGCATAGACATATTGGCACATGCATTGTATTAGATGGCAGATATTTGTTTATTTGAATATTTCCCATGGCAAATTATGAGCTGCTCAAGGACAAATCTTCACTGCAGCAGACATGGCTAGCTGAGGAGTTGCATCAGATATATCAGAGATGACATGGTCCTCAAAATCTAAAATATTCACTATGATACTTTACAGAAAAAAATTGTGAGCTTCTAACCCAGAAATTTGTGGAGTAACAAGAAGAAAAGTAACGGGACACTTGGATGATCTCATGAAGCAAAATTGCCTCTCCATCATGGGCAATGTGCCTTCTTCTGTTACCAGGGAGAGAAATAATTCTAGCTTGTTTGAGCCACTGTATTATAGGTTCTCTTCAGGCACAAGCTAAGTTGTTGTAATAAGCTAATTTAATACATGTCCCTAACTCATTTTCAAGTCACAGAGGTCCTCTCTAAGTGTATTGGAGTTAAATTTGTTGAAAAAAAACTTTCCCATAAAGTTATATGACAATAATACTATAGACTTATAACAGTAATACTATAGACTTAAGATAGTACACGAAAGAACATAGATGTGGGGTTTTTCTTTAATTCAGATTCATAGGCAAATGCATTTTAGAAACAATGCTAACCATGTACTCCTTGCATTGTGCAACAATTTAATGCAAATTGGAAACTGGAAAGTTCAAATCCAAGCTCTACTACTACTAGCCATGTGTTTTAAATAACATAAAGTACCTAATGAACAGCAGGGGCTTCTCCAGAAATCAAGGGAAACGTTGTGTGATTGTGTTTAGATTCAACTTGGGCTGCTCAACCCAAAACAAAGTAACAGTGGATTAATTAAGTATCATAATAGAAGTGACCTAGGGCTGCAGTGGTGGTTCTTCACTTTGGGGATTCAATAATATCTCTGCATGTTTTCAGCCTCAATACATGGCTTCCATTTCATGGTCTGAAAGGACTACCCCAGTTCTAACTGTTTTGCTCACTTTTCCAGCAAGTGAAGAAGAAACCATGTTCTTGTCCCCTAAGGCCATGACCCAGAAGCCCTACACATCAATTCTCTCTGGGTGCCATTGCCTGAATGTATTTATATAGCCACGATTGTTTGCAAGGGTTTCTAGAAAATATAATCTTTATTTGGGTTGACATATCCCCAACAATAATTTGGGAGCTCTATTTCTAAAGAAAGACAGAATAGACATGTGCAATAATCAGCATTTTCTGTCACAAACATTAACCTATGTGAAAATGTGAATTTTGTATCAATTGCCTATTTTCTATTTCTTCATTCTCCTTCTTTCTAGATCACTGAGCCAAAAAGTTATGTGCATATGCTGAGAATTGTATCACACATGAGATAGTTAAGATATAAAATCCCCATGAGGACGAACAAAGGCAGACTCACCCCCTTTCTAGGGTATATGACAAGGTTGTGATCTAAAATTTACCGCTGAATGCTTCCAAGAGAAATTAGCAAGTAGGCAACAACTGAGCAGACAATCATTGAGACTCTGAGAGTATGGATGCAGAGAAATAAAACTAGATTTGAAGAAATCAGTTGGAGAATATATACTCACAGAATTAGGCCCTAGGTTGTGGGGCTACAAAGAGGGCAGCAAGGTGAGTCCAAAAAGAATGCCATTAGCTGTGAGAATATGGGGGTGACACCAGGGAAACAGAGTCAATGCCATTAGGAATTTGGACAGACATCTTGGAAGAGACAAAGCAAAATATGTTTTCTGTTCTTAAAAAAAAAACACACACAATCTCATTGGTGGTCACAGAGCTAACATAGGTGAAAGAATTTAACAACAATGTTGGGAGATTGGCATCATTAACTACTAAAACCAGAAATATTTATACTAAAACAGTGCCTGTGACTAATCTTTTTTTTTTTTTTAGTTTTACTTTTTAGTTTTTGCGGTCACATAGTAGATATATGTATCTGCATTCATACACCATAGATTTTTTTAAGTGAGCCAGAGAGAACATCAATCAAATACATAGTAACCCCTGTACTATGCACTGATTGTTATAATGCTACTGTTTTAAAAATTCCTAACATCCCTTAAAATAGAATGTCTGGGTTTTTGTCACATAAGTTCTTATTCTTACCTTTAAACAAAAATCAATTTCAGGAAATATTTGTTGAATACTAAGTAATGCAATCTGCTGTGTAGTATGATCAAGATGTTGCTGTGGCATCTGAGACGTTTACAAAATAGGGTAGGAGCAGGAATAAGGCACCTATGCAGGCCGTGCTGCTGCACTCTAACATCTTGCAAACACCAAGATGCAGCAAAAAGCAAAGCATACTGGTTGAGGGTTCATTCCTATTGAGAGCCAGTTTCATGGGAAAAGTAACATTTTAAAAATCCCCTAAGATAAAGCAAAGATTTTAAGAATTATTATTAGTGGACTAGATAGGCAAGAATATGTGACCACAGTTCAAAGACAGGAGGGAATTATATACAGAATATTTGAGATATAGATACTTACCGAGCACTATACCAAAGTCAGTCATCCACGTATTTTACTGAAAATTCTAGCAACTTTGTCCCCAAAATGTGTCCCTTTCTCTGTCCCCTTCTCCATCCTTACTGCTTTGGGCAAAGCATTCTAGACTTTGTCATCTTTTATCAAGCAACTGTCACGACCTCTTGTTGGCTTCCACTCTGGCCTCTGCAATCCATTCTCCACACGATAGTTAGTCTTCTTTTTGAAATGCAAACTCTATCCAATCTCTTCCTGGCTTAAAACGCTTCAACAGTTTCTTAATATGAATAGGAGAAAAATCTCAAGCTTCTAACCCTACCTTTGAGACTTATAAGATGTGGTCTTGTCCATACTCCAGTCAAAGTCACCCGCGTCTCTCCTCTGCCCACAACAATGAACATGAACACTGGCTCATGTTCATTTCCTTCTTCAGAACACCTCGGCATATTGTTCCCTCCTCCAGAAACAATTTCATACAGCAAATTCTCACTCATCCTTTAGGTCTCATCTTAGATGTCAGTTTTTCAGAATATTGCCCCCTTCAACCTCAGTTGAGTTTCTTTGTTGAAATCTATCACTATTCCCTTGTCCTTTCTTAGCATATATCCTAGCTTGTAGCAAACGTGATCACTAATAATTGTCTCCATTATGGCTATTAAACTCCAGGAAGGTAGAGGTCATGCTGGTCTTATTAAGCATCTTGTCCTCAGTGACTGGCACTCAAAGAATATTCAGTGAATAAATAAATGCATTTATGAGTGAAAGAGTAAATAATTAAGGACTTTTATCAAATACACGATAAACATTTTTTCTAAAGCCCACTGACATTTTATCTTCACAATGTGTCAGGACTCATTGAAACAACCACATTTATGTTATAGAGTTTCTTTGGGCAAAAGTAAACAAAATCCAGACAAGTAAAGAAAAAATGTAGGTTTATGAGATTGCACTACTCAAAAAATATTGTAAATAATCAAAACACATGTTTTAAAATAAGCACTGTCTAAACATATTATGTCTTGATTAATTGATGTTGTATTGATTGGTAACTATTGCTATCCTCAATTTGTAGAAAGATCTATGAGGTGATTTCTTCTAAATTTCCCAGCTATTAGGATGATAGAGCTCAGAAAACAGAAAGAGTAACTCATACTGCCAGATCAGTCTCTTGGTGAGTTTGAATATCCATTAACACAATATTATACTACATTAGTAGCAATTTGTCTGAAATTTTAGATTCCTACCACCTTATGTAATGCTTCCTTTAGTCAAAATATCTAATTAATAGTAAGAAATGTTACAGACTTTGGATACAAGAAGAAATACGGTATAATTTACATGTGAAATTATCGTCTATTTATTATGTTAATTCTTTTGAGTCCATTGAGCATTTCATTATTTTGGTCTTTAAAATAGCTGTGTTAGACAGTTTCTAATTTATGAAAGCATTAATGTTACTTGTAGAATTATACCATTTTTATTCTGCACAGCATGACTGGGGACCCAAAACCATGGTATCACTTTAGAGGAAAAAATGAATGTCAGTAGATTAGTAAGTATTTCAGATGAATTTGGGTACAAAATGGAGCCACTTAAAATAGACTTAACTTTTTAATAAAGAGTATTATGGCAAAATGCAAGCAATTTTATTTTTAATATAGCAGCTTGGAATAACTTTTACTTTCTAAACTGTTCTTTTGCCAAATATGCATAAACCTAGAATTTTATAGATAAAATTATCCTTTACTAAAATTTGGGACAATGCTTCCCATATTACTAAAGAATGAAGGCAAACTTTTAGATTCCATTTGTGTTAAAATAAGCTTAATCGTATTATTTGGGTGTCAAAATAATAATTCATATTATAACAACTTTTCTCTTTTGAATGATACAATTTATATCCCATCTCAATTGACCTAAATGGCAACAAATTAGAATTTAAAATCTTTCTCTGTTAATAAACTATGCTTAATAGATGCATATTGGAAGAACAGGTGTACTGGAAGAGCGTATAGACACAGAAGTAGATATATATATACACACACACACGTCTTTACATATGTAGATATGTGCATGTATATTCCATTAATGAATATTCCAATGAATATTCATTGAGAGTCACATAGCCTCATGGTTAAGATTATAAGCTCTAAATGAAGCTAATCTGCATTCCAATCCTGGTTCCACTGCCTATTAGCTCTGATTCTGTGGCTTAGAAAATGTATTTATAAAATAGGGATAAAATTACTTATGAGTTTTTGTAAAGAGTAAATGAGGTAAAATGAATAAACTTGTAGAAGAGTGCCTAGCCCAAGTGCATATTTGCTAAATGTTAGCTCATGTAATATAATTATAAAATATTTGTGGCTATTGAATGGCACTTAAGAAATAATTACAATGGAAGATAAAAAGATTTTCTACACTATTAATTTATTGCATTTTAAAATCATTGTTGTATTCATAAAGAGGCTTCCTGATTCGTACTGAGAAGTTTATTTAAAGTAGTGATACTTGCCATGTTCTACAGTAAAACTCATTTTGATTCATTTTTATCTAGTGATGGAGAAGAAAAACAGTGGTAAATAACATTCAACACTCAATGAATCTCACTATCTAATCTCAATCCATCATTCTCACCACAGTTAGAAATCAAAAGCATTCTAAGAAAACAATACTTAGAATGAAGAGTGATACTTTAAACCTTCAAGTAGAAAAGATTCAAGCAAAAATACAAATCAGTATGCAGTGCAGAATCTGAGGTTGAGATTTACCAATTGGCACTCTTGAGCTCAGATTTTGGCATATGAAATTTTCATTTGAGCAACAAAATGCATCTAATTGTGTAATTTGCACTCCTTAATGAATGCATGTAGAAAGCAAGAGTAAATGGATAATGTTTTAATTCTTGAAGTAAAAAGTATGACAGGCTCTTGCAGGCACTGGCTTCCAAGAATCTTCTTGGCTTAGAATACAGTAATGAAATTGCAAGTGAATTTGAGAAATTGAGGTAAGTTAGCAATAGATCATATAAGACAGAGAACTCTGAGATATTTGTGCCTTCAGTGAATATTTATATACAGCATATACTTTATACAATAATGCTACGATGTTCAATTCATAAATTTGCATCCCCTAAATTATTTTTTACTATTTCATTTGATTATTTAACATTGAATAAAATATTAATAAGATCATAGAGGGATGCCAGTGGTTCATTAAGTTTCGCTACTGCATCTGAATCAGGCAAACACAATATTCACATGTGAAAGACAAAATCCTGTTTTTTTTTACCATCCCTTTTTTAGGTGAAATGGAATAAACCCCCTAAAAACCACTTTCTGACATTTCCACTATAAGAAATGTATGCAGAAAAATTTAGTCATTCATTTTGCTGCATATTTACTGAAATATGTACTTTATGCCAGTTATTTGCATACATTATTTAGGTGCTTTTCCCACCTTTATGTTTCGATGATGAAGGACAATAATGTAGAATAGATTGATACCTTTACAATAGCCATTTTATTCTTTTTCCTCAATTTGAGTAATGTACCCATCTTAAAAACTACATTGCCTAGCATACATTGCACACAGGTTGAACATGCAACTAGATTCTAACCTATAATAAACCTAGTGGAAAGTATTGGAGTTTCCAGGAAAGTTTCTTGTATAGAGAGAAGAAACTCAGCAGATAATAGCCTTTTGCTCTTTGACTCAAATAATCTTGCTACCAACATTTTATAAGCATAGTGAAGACCACCACACCTTTCTGAGCAGAAAGTATCAGGTTCCTGGTCAACAAATGTTTCTGTGGAACAACTATATCAGACTTCAGCTTCTTAAATCTGGACTTATCACATAACAGAAAAATAAACTGAAATCTTATGTTGGCCATTCTTTTGGGGGGTTGTATTATGAACATCTAAAGCTATTCTTTAACTGACATTTAGGGACTTGCATTCTTAAATTCATTGTATTAATAAATTAGACAAGTTATTTAGTTCTATAAATTCAGTGGGGGGGTATACAATATTAAAAATATCGTATATATGGAAAACCCACACCTAACAACGTACTAAATGGTGAAAGACTAAAAGCTTTTCCTCTAAGATTAGGAACAAGACCAAGATATTGATTTTCACCACTTCTGTTCAACAGAGTATTGTAAGCACTAGCCAGAATGTTTAGGAAAGAAGTAATAAAATACATCCAATGTGAAAGAAGTAAAATTACCTCTTTTCACAGATGTTATCACTTTATATGTAGAAAACCCTAAAGATGATTCACACACACACACACACACACACACACACACACACTTAGAGTTAATAAAGTTGGCAAAGTACAAGGAGACAAAATCTACACTCAAAAATAATTTTCATTTTTCCACACTAAAAATGGCCAATGTGAAAATAAAACTAAGGAAACAATTCCATTTATAATAGCACCAAAAATGATAAAATAATTAGAAATAATTTGCAGAGGCAAAAAACTTATACATAGAAAACTACAAAACATTCCTGAAATAAATTAAAGATGCAAGTGGAATGATGTCTCATGTTCATGGTGGAAACACTTACTATTGTTAAGATGACAGTACAAAATGTAAAGCAATCTACAGGCACAACACAATCACTCAAAATCCAACAGTGTTTTTTTGCAGAAATAGAAAAAGTCATCCAAAAATTTCCATGGAATATCAAACAACTTCAAATAACCAAACAATCCTGGAAAAGGAGAAACTTGGAGGATTCATACTTTCTGATTTCTTACTTGCTAAAACTTATTAAAAGGTCACAGTAGTCAAATCAATGTGATACTGCTGTAAAAAAAATATATATCAACCCATGAAATAGAATAGAAACCCCAAAACTAAACACTCATATACATGTGGTCCATTGATTTTTGACAATGGTGCTAAGACCATTCATTAGGGGATGGGCACTTTTCTACTAACGGTGCTAGTTAGTTTGGAAACTAGATATCCACATGCAAAGAATAAAGCTGCACCCTTACCTTATACCACATACAAAAATTAACCGAAAACGGGCCAAAGATCTAATCTAAAGAGATGAAAACTACAGAACTCTCAGAAGAACAAATGGGGAAAATCTTCATGACATTGGATTGGGTAATGATTGCTTATAAATGACACCAAAAGCACAGGCAATAAAAAACGAGATAAATTGAACTTGAAAATTAAAAACTTGTGCATCAAGAAAACTATCAAGAGAGTGAAAAGACAACTCAGAATGGGAGAAAAATTTGCAAGCTATATATAGATATGTGTATATATATAAATATTATGAAAATTAATCTTTTCACTTCTCTCTCCCTCTGCCCATGAGAATACAATCAGAAAGCAGCTGCCTATTAGCCAAGAAATGGCATATATATACAAAAGTGTGTGTATTATATATATAAACACACATATATAAGTATAAAAGCTCTTTCTCTATATATATATTTGTATTATATGGGATTAATTTTCATGATATGTAAATCTTCTAAACATTTTCAGCAACAACAAAAACCAACCCAATTCAAAAATGGGCAAATAGCATTTTTTTTAAGATGGTTGTCTAGCTCTGTCATCCAGGCTGGAGTGCAGTGTCATGATCATAGTTCACTGCAGCCTCAAGCTACTACGCTTAAGCAATCCTCCGCCTCACAGCCTGCTGAGTAGCTAGGACTCTAAGTATGTGAAAACACACCCAGCCCTTTTTTTTTTTTTTGTAAATTTTTTTAGAGACAAGGTCTCACTGTGCTGTCTAGGCTGGTCTCAAACTCCTGGCCTCAAGAGATTCTTCCCCCTTGGACTCCCAAAGTGCTGAGATTACAGGCATAAGCCACTATGCCTGCAATCCTAGGTACGGGCAAGAGCAAAAACTTGCATATACATTTCTCCAAAGAAGATATACAAATGATTAGAAGCACAAGAAAAAAAAATGTTAAACAACACCAGTCATTCAAGAAATGCAACTCAAGTCCACAATGAAATGCCACTTTTCACAGATTAGAATCACTATTTAAAAAAAAAAAAAAAGCAGAAAATGACAAATGTTGGTGAAATGTGGAGAAATTGGAGACCTTGTGAATTGCTGGCAGGAATATAAAATGGTGCAGCTGCTGCAGAAAACAGTTTAGTGGCTCTTCAAAAAGTTAAGCAGTGTTGTCATATGACCCAGCAATTCTATTCCTAGGTATATAACCAAGATAGTTGAAAGCAAGAATTGAAACAGATACTTGAACACCAGTGTTCACCAATGTTCATGGCAGCATCCTTGATAACTGCCAAAAGGTGGAAGCAACCCTTGTGTATATCAGCAGACAAATGGATAAACAAATACAACACATACATACAATGAAATATTATTCAGCCTTAAAAAGAAATGAAATTCTGATAGGTGCTATAATACAAATGAACCTTAGAGATATTATGCTAAGTGAAATAAGACACAAACACAATGGCAGGTGTTGTATGGTTCCACTTATAAGAGTGTACTAGTCAGTTTCGGGTGCTATAGCAATGCTGTAGACGGGGTAGCTTAAACACCAAATATTTTTTTCTCATAGATCTGGTGTCTAGGAAATCCAAGATCAAGATGCTTGATCCTGCATCTGAAGAGGGTCACTTCTTGGCTTATAGGCAGCTGCTTTCTCATTGTGTTTTCATGCTGGAGAGGTGGGGGGGAGTGAAAGGATGAAGAAACAAACTCTCATATTCTTATCTCACTTCTTAAAAGTGCATTAGGGTTCTCAAGAGAGGTTCTCAAGAGACACAGAATTAATAGGATAGATGTATACATACAGGCGAGGTTATTAAGAAGTGTGAACTCACATGATCACAAGGTGAGGTACCACAATAGGCTATCTTCAAGCTGAGGAGTAAGGAAACGAGTCTGAGTCTCAAAACTGAAGAACTTAGAGTCCAATGTTTGAGGGCAGGAAGCGCCCAGCACAGGAGAAAGATGCAGTTTCAGAGTTGAAGCCAGTCTAGTCTTTACATGTTCTTCTGTCTGCTTAAATTCTGGCTGCACTGGCAGCAAATTTATGGCGGGTCTGCCTTTCCCAGTCCATTGACTAAAGTGTTAATCTCCTTTGCAACACCCACACAGACACGCCCAGGAACAATACTTTGCATCCTTCAATTCAATCAAGTTGACACTCAATATTAACAATCACAGGCACCAATGACATTCAGGGGGGCTCCACCCTCATGGCTTAATTACCTCCCCAAAACTCCGCCTTTTTATACCATCACATTGGGGGCTAAGACTTCAACATCAAAACTTTGAAGAGACACAAACATTTAGCCCATAACAATGAGGTATCAAGAATAGGCAAATTCATAGAGATGGAAAGCAGAATAGAGGTTATCAGGGGCTGGGAAGAAATAATATGGACTGTATTCGTCAGTTCTCATGCTGCTAATAAAGACATACCTGAGACTGGGTAATTTATAAAGAAAAGAGGTTTAATTGACTCACAGTTCCTCATGGCTGGGGAGGCCTCACAATCATGGTGGAAGGTGAAGAAAGAGCAGTCATATCTTGCATGGTGGCAAGCAAGAGAGCGTGTGCAGGGAAATTGCCCTTTATAAAACCAACAGATCTCATGAGCTTTATTCATTATCAGAAGAACAGCACAGGAAAACCACCCCCATAATTCAATTACCACCTACAGGGTCCCTCCCATGACACCTGGGAATTATGGGAGCTACAATTCAAGATGAGATTTAGGTCAGGACACAGCCAAACTATATCAAGGAGTGATTGTTTAAGAAATTCAGAGTTTCTGTTTAGTATGATGTAGTTGTGGAAATAGATAGTAGTAATGGTTGTACAAATGCAACTGAAGTGTACACTTAAAAATGTTTTGCATGGAAAGTTTCATATTGTATATATTTTTGTTTGTATTGTGTATATTTATCACAATTTAAAAAATACTTCTAGGATTTCATTTTTATTTCTAGTTGTATAATTAATTTAAAATAAGTTTAAAATAATTTTAAATATTAAATATGTAATATTGACTGTATTATCTTAGGAAAACTATCCAGATAATAATTCAAAATGTGATATAATACAACAATTTTTTTCTTATAACTTTTTAAAAAGATTGTTTCAAAAGAATATCAATTAAACCTTATTTTCTTATCATGGCAGCTATCCTCGTGTGTTTTAAATAGCAAATAAAGCATCCAGAAAATATAAGGCACGCAGATTCTATAGCTAAAACAAAGTTGGCCAAAGTTAATGCTAGTAGATGAGAGATTTCAATCTAAATATAAATCTGTTTCTTCAATGACGTCATCTGCCGCAATGTAGAGTATATCTAGAATAAGACAAATAATTTTGATAAGAATTCTACACCCCAATGATAATATCATGATCTAGCCTTAGAATCGCAACCTAGTATACAATTTATTTTGAAAATAAAGTAACTTATATTGGATATTTTTTCCTGATTTTAAAAGTTTGGCCTGCTGGAGTTTTCTCTTACATGAGAATAAAAGCCAAGTGGGTAAATACTTAAAACACAAATATTAACCAAATTATAAACAACTCTAAACAGCATTCTACTTAATTCATTCTTTTCCTAATACATGTAGGAGGAATATGGTCATGGCATTTCCAGAATAGCAGAATTCAAAATATACAGTGTGGCCAGTTCTATAACATGCATTTTAAATAATTATTTTAAGATCAGGAATGTGGCCACTGTGTTCTGGTGCCTTTTAACGTTAAGCTTCTTTCTTTGATGGGAGTCTTACGGTTTGTCTCTGAATATCAAAGCACACCACACTTTAGGGAAAAATGGATGGAGAATGTTTTTCAGTGTAAGATAGGATGGGAGAGAAAGTGAAAAAAAAAAGCCACTCAACCACACAATGCAGAAAAAAAAATATCTTCTAAGATGACTTCTACAATTGTCTAAATCCTCTTTGTAATCAATATCAACTCTGACAGACATTTTAAAAATATATTTTATTGCACTTTAGGTTCTGGGGTACATGTGCAAAACATGCAGGACTTTTGCATAGGTACATACATGGCAATGTGGTTTGCTGCCTCCATTCCCCCATCACATACATCTGGTATTTCTCCCCATGTTATCCCTCCCCAACCTCCCTACCCCTGCTGTCCCTCCTCTATTCCCCTCCAACAGACCCCAGTGTTTGATGCTCCCCTCGCTGTGTCCATGAGTTCTCATTGTTCAACACCCACCTATGAGTGAGAACATATCGCGTTTGTTTTTCTGTTCTTGTGTCAGTTTGCTGAGAATGATAGTTTCCAGATTCGTCAACTCTGACAGTCTTAACACAAAGTTTCTGCACACTAAAAGCCATGTCACAAGAATACTATAGCTAAAACCAACTTGGCCACGTCATTAACCACGTTAATAACATTCCTTTCCCACACATCTCACTATAACCGCAGTGCCTAACAACTATTTTTCCTAAGCAACATCACTTCTAGTTTTAGATGAGTTAAAGTGAAAATAAAACTTTTCATCGTTTTGTGAACATGAAAATATGTCAGCCTGGCTCCTGTATTCCTGTTTTTTAGATTAGAGAAAAATAGGAATCACATATTTTTTGAAGACTCTTGGACTACTGCCTTTGGGCATAATCGATATTTATTGGGGATTGTTTAGAATGCTCTGATAAAAATGAACTTTGTTCCATTCTAGCTCTTGACTCTCAAAGACAAGAAATTACAAAAGAGAAGAAAAGAAAAATTGACAAAGGAATATTATAATATTTTGGCATACCATATATTCTTTCAGTGGACAGTCTTAGAATACACAGTAACACATTTATTCCCAAACTAGGGTTATACCAAATAAATGCAATAGAGTTTAAAACCAATTCCCAACACAAACCCAACTGCGCTATTCCTTTATATTTGTTCATAGGTACTATGGCTTAGGCCAAATTTACTAGCAAAGCAATTTCTTGGTCTCATAGCTAAGAGATACTGAAAGCTTGGTTTATTAGTTCATTTATAAGTATCACCTTTAGGATCCTGCTATTTGTATTTGAAGTTGAACCATAACCATCTAAATTAGAGTATTTAAATATAAGACAAATTAATATAGCTCCCTGATTGACAACAAAAGCTTCAATATTTTGGTTTGAAATATCTAGCTTCTTGATATGAAATCATTACCATTTGGAAATCCTGGACCCATAGTTCATTCATTTACCATTTCAAGATCCTCTGAGGTTTCCACTTGGAAAAGCTGGATGCCTAATTATCTAGTATTAATGAAGCCCTAATTTTTACAGCATAAACTGGTCTAGTTAATTTTGCCAACTTTAGGGAAAGTAGGTATCATTAGTATTACCTATTGACTCATGGAGCTATAAAATAAAATTCAGCATTTCATTCTCAGCAACATTTAGGTATCCAAGAAGAAAGTATATCATGACTTATGACAGCATCTTCTAGAAAAGTTAAATTACTGAATTCAAATGCCTTCAAATAAAGCCATATTCTAAATATGAATTCTAAGTAACATTAATTGCTATTAAGTAACATTAATTACTTTAAGCATCAACTTGCTTCTGAAAATTTTAATTTTTATCAGAATTAGGTAGGACAATTAATAAGAGAAATTACAGATTTTCATTCAAAAGTGGTGGAATTACTGGCAGTATACCTGAGTTTCCACTCAGAACAACTAAAATCAATAACATCACAGAAGAGCTGAAGAACACCCTTAACTAATTTAACCTAACAACATTCATTGAACACTGCACCCAATAATGACGATAAATATTCTTTGTGAGTCCACACAGAATATTTATCAAAAAATTAATCTATGATAAGTCTTCAAATAAACTTAAACAAATTACATTAGGATTAAAATCACACAAATTATGTTTTTGGAACATAATATAATTAATTAAAAATAGTCTAATAAAAAAGTAACTGGATTATCTCTAGCTTCTTGGAAATTGAGCAATATATATTAAATAAAAATATGTGTCAATAACTCACCAAAAAATTAGAAAATATTTTCAATAAAATAATAACAAAGATCCAGTATATCAAATCTTGCATGATACGTCTGATGGAGTGCTTAGCGGCGTATTTGTGGCTTTAAAATGCATATATTAGAAAATAACAAAGGCTGAGAGTCAATAAATTAAGCATCCATCTTGAGAAACTAGCAAAAGAAGAGTAAATTAATCCCCAGAAAGCAAAAGGAAGGAAATATTAAAGAACAAAATATAAATTTGACAATTTAGATGAAAAGTAGACATTTCTTGAAATTAAATTACCAGTTTGACACAAGAAACCTTGCATTTAGATGGTTTCATCAGTGAGTCCTTCCAAATACTTAAGGAAGGAAGTGTAAACTTCAAAAAAAAAAAAAAAAAAAAAACAAACACCCAAGTAGAAGCAACGTTTATTACCTTGTTTTATAAGATTAGCGTAACTTTGATACGAAACCTGACGAGGATATTACAAGAAATAAAATTTCAAAAATCTTTCTCATCAACAAGATGTAAAATCCTCAACAAAATATTATATCAAATCTAGGAATATATACAAAGGATAACACACTACAATTAAGTGAGGTTTATTCTGTGAATACAAAGTTGATTAACATTTGAGAAAAATGTAATTTGATGCATTAGCCACAAAAAGAAATTCATATCCCTAAATACATAGAAAGTTTGTAATAAAATCAACATTCTTCACTAGAAACAAAACAAAAACCTCTAGCCTAAGTTGAATAGAAAGGAATTTTCCTAATCTGCTAGTACCTTTTTAAAATAAATCAAAGATTATACAAAATGATTATTTATAAAAACTACTTGTCCCCTCCAAAATAGGGAATGAGATAAGATGGCTCCTCTTCCCATTTCAAGTCAACAGTGTTTGCAGACAACATGGCAGTACCTGTAAAAAATCTGAAAGAACCTATACAGAAAGTTTAAAAATATGCAAAACTCAACTATGATGACAGAAGTCAGGTCAATCACTATTTCTGGTGGTGGTGGGATCTGGTTTCTGGAAGAAACATGTAACAATATCCTGTTTCCTGACCTTAGTGCAACCTACACTGAAGTTTTAATTTTTGAAAATGAATTGAGCTGCATAGATTTTGTGCACTTTTATATATGTATGTTCAACTATAAAAATTATATATTATAGGTAACATTTCTTGAGTCACTGAGATTATCACATGCTGAAAATTTTGTCACCTAATACGGAAAACAATTTCAGAAGGTAAATCCTGCTTTTAGCTCTGTTTTACAAATAAAAAGTCAGTACTATGAACATAGAACCTTATGATGCCAAACTCATGTTCTTTATCACAAAATGTAATGCTTTTAATGCTTCTTAATTCAATGTTTTCCTCAATCTCTCTTGACAATTCTTTCTGTTTCAGATTTTGAGCGATAAACACAGGTTAAACTCCAATTCAAAATGTTTGTGAATTCACAACAGCCATGAAAACTATTACATGTTTGAAAAACCCATGTTTAGGGAGATAATACTGCGTGCACATTGCATTTTACTTGCATTCATGCAAGATTGACTCAACCTGTCAAATGTTTGAAAATCAAAGCCAGACTTATGATCCAAACATATATTAAATCATGTGCACAAATGATTCATAACAAAAGCCAATCCACCCCCAGTGTGCTAGCAGCCAAGAACAAATCACAGTTATGCCTAAATCTGTAGAACTACTCTTCTCATATATTGTTAATGATGAGATTACAAAGGCAGCAAAGCACAGGAGATGAATGGGTGACCATAAAATATAAGACGTATGTTCCAGTAAGACCCAAAGTAATTGAAAAAAATTAGATCATGGTGGCACATCTTTCTATGCCATCTAGTTTTTTCAAACTCCCAGCAGAAGTTGATATAAGAAGAGAAAATATTTGCTGGTCGGCACACAAGGCAGTGAAACCTTCCCACTTTTGTGCAGATGGAAGCTAACTTAATCTGGTTCATATGTTTTAAGCACATCTTAAAATAAAAACTGGAGGCTCACTTGTGCCCATAAAAAAACTGTGCATAAAGCTGCAAAAGTAGGCAAGCAATTTAAATTTCCAATATGTTTTGCAATTCTTTCTTAATTCCAACAGGGTAATAATGTTACCATTTTCACTTCATCATTTGATTTTTTTTAAAATCCACATTTACATTTCAAATATTATATCTGACCTAATTATTTCAAGAAATGTTGGCTGCCTCAAAAAATCAATTACAATACTCAGCCTGTTTTGTTTCCACTTACAAATTCATTATTTGAACTTGCTATCAGAATTCATAGCAGTAGTGTTTCCAGCTATAATACAGGGATGGCATCTGTCATTTTCTCTTGTAAGAGTCCTCAGAGTACTTTGGCAAATGTGGTCATGAAAATATACAGTAACTATTTTTTAGCATTATCCTACATAACTGGACAATGCTTGCCTAACAATTGCTTTTAGATATTTATTGAATTTTAAAATAACATAATACTCATATTCATAGGTATTATTATTATTTATAAACAACAGAAAGGCAAGCACTAAATTTTGGTGAAATTTTTTTTTGTTTTGTTTTTTTTTTGAAAATAAGTAATTTATTCACTAAACATATGATTATATTTTTAGTCTATGTAAAATATGGATAGAGTAGGACATACAGAGAAATAGATTTTCCAGAAAAAGTACATAAATATTTAGAATACAAGGCAGTCGATGCTAAAAGTAATATGAATAACTCAGATAATAACCTGATAGAGAAGTTGTTATAAATTATATTATACCTGGCTTACTTTACGTATTATGCTCATAGTAGATCATTGTAACACATAAGAATTTGGTCTTGGCTGGTCCAAGTACAATGGTGTTTACAACTAATTGATCACAACCAATTATATATTTATTTTTCTCTTCTATTTATTCACTTTAGCCTTTAGAGAAACAGAGAGAGAAAGAGAGAGAAAAGAAGGAGGTGGTGGTGGAGGGGAACGGGGAATGGGGAAGGGGGAGTGGGGAGGGAGGAAGGAGAAGAAGTGGCTCCTTTATCTACTATTCTATATAACTAGTTGGCATGTTTCCTAATTTAGCCAAAAATAGAGAGGGAAGGATGTGTTGAAAATAATTTTGGCTTCATCTTCGTTTATTATTTCAACACCTGCTGCATCCAGTCTTCATGAAGGCAGGTTTCACGTGGGTCTTATTCAAATTTATTCTCACATTTTAGCACAGTGCCTATTGTATAATAGACACTCAGTAAGTTTCTGTTGAATGCATGAATGAGTTGACCATTCAATATTACCCTTGAAAGCTTACAATAGGAAATAGAAGATTGTATTTGTGTCAGAAGTAGCAGTATTACCAGGAGTCAGAATACTCCCAGGTTCAATGGTACACTAGAAGGACTCACCAAACTCAGCAAATAGTAATATTCATGGTCATGATTTTTACAGTAAAAGGATACAATGCATAATCAGCACAGGGAAAGGACTCATGGGGTGAAGTTCTTAACAGAGTAGGCACAGGCTTTCCAAAGTCTTCTCCCAGTGGAGTCATGCAGGTTGTGTTTAGTTTCCCAGCAGCAAGTTATGACTTCACTCTTAAAATGCTGTCTACCAGGAATGCTCATCAGGACTCAGAGCCCAGGGTTACTGGGGATAGGCACTGTCTGCCCAGTATGCACCAACACTCCAGAATCCCCCAAAGAAGGCAGGTATTGCTTATAAACCATTTGTCTGCATAAACAATTTAGGCACAGTGAGGCAGTTCTAGAAATAGTAAGAACCCTTCTGAAATCCCAGTTCCCAAATGCCAGCCAAGGGCTAACACAGTTTGCAGGTTTTTCCAATGATAGCAGTCACGGGTCTGCTATGTTTAGTCTTTTCTACACAGTGCTCATTTGCTCATTTCAACCCCTCATGGAAATACAGTGCATCTCAACTTTTCTATTTGATTACTTTTTCCCATTTTAACAGTCTTGTGAAAAATCCCATATTATATCCAGTATCACTGATTGCTAACAAATGTATTTTAATGTAACATTAAGTAACATAACTAATAATATGTGCTCCACTTAAGTTTATGTGGTAACAACAATATTCAATGGCAAAACAACAAATAAAAAGCCAATTTCCTTACTGGACTTCTCTACTGTTATGAGTCATTTTTATAGTTGTCTTAGGAAGGGGACTTTTTCCAATTTATACTTATTCTAAAAGGTGGAAACATTATTTTATTAATATTGCATCTTAAAGCATTTAGGCTTTTTGTATATTATTAATGCTACAAATATTGGTCGAATAAATAAATTCATAAACACACATATACGTATGCTCTTTGAAAGAAATTTTTCCATTGGCTAAAACTTTAATAAAATCCTTTAAAAGAATAGCTTTACTGCCTACTAGTTAACTTATGGTTAAGGACATAGATTTTTTTTACTAATGAATTAACACAAATGAGCCTAAACTTTCAATGGAAAATGTATGTGTTAATCGAGAAACTGTATAGGGAGATGTTAATAGAAAAATTGTCTTCTGCTGGAAAGATGGGATAATTGTGGAAAATTGCCTTAATAGAACCAACACTTTACCCTTTGAGAAATAGATTCCATTGCCATGTAATTATGCAGTCCTTCCCATCAAGAGTACCTGTTCTACTCTAGAACATGGATTTGATCGTATGATGTGTTTTGGCCAATAGGATGCCATCATTCGTGATGCAAGTGGAAGCTTGAAAAATTATTTACCAGACTGGGTTACGTTCTTGTCCTTCTGCCATTGTCAAGAGAATAATGTTCCTTTGCAGGCCTGCTGCTCTCAGGAGAAAGATGAGTGACATGTGGAGCAATGCTGAGTGTTCCCATCCCCACTCGGTCTAAAGCAGCTGACCCCCTGCCAACTCCACATGCCTGAATGAGCCAAGCCAAAATTAGAAGATCCACCCAGCTGAGCCTGGCCTAGATTAGCTGAACAACATTGACTCATGAGAAATAAACACTTATTTTTGCCACTTGACTGTTAATAAATGTCATGTAAAAGTCAGAGATGCAAATGATAGAAGACATTAAGGCCAAGCCACAAAGATGAGAGTTTGTAACAATATTGAGCATTTATAGCTGCCTGAAAACAGATGCCAGGTATCTCCTGAAAATGATATTCACATTTTTAAAGCATTTTTGTTGGATCAGTTAAAATCAAAACATAAAAAATATTTTGCAAGGGCCATTTAAAGATGGGGCTTGAGTCACTCCAGGTTGGGCATTAAAAGTTAATTTGATATTATTTTATATTTACAGGCTACAGAAATCTTGACTCTCTGGTAACATTCTATTCTTCTATTTAACTTTTTATTTAAATCTTGAATCAGTTTTTGTCCACCACACACCAGCATGGGAGAGTGAACACAGAAAGGGCGGTGGACAGTTCCATTATACTGTGCTGAAAAATTCCCAAAGTCAGTCTCGAGTTTGACCAGTAGAGGGGTAACAGGAGAAGAAACAGAACTGAAAGACAAGGAATTGATATTTTCATCTCATTCCAGGTCTCCATCATCAAGGGGGAAATAAAGATAAATCACAGAAAAAGAAGTAACAGCTATCCTATTATGGCCGTGAGCTCTCAAATTCCCAAAGTTTTCCTGTTCAGACATCCCTATCAACTAAGAATAATAAGGGTAAGTAGTTTCCTATAAACTCTAAAGTCGTTTAGAGCAAAGCCCTCTCTGATGATATTAGTTATGATAGCATAATCTATCACAACAAATTAACTCCTGAATTTCAATAGCTTAAAACAGTCAATGTGTATTTATTGTTCACTGAAGAGTCCCATGTGGGAGGTTTTCCTTCTGAGTCCGTTCTTCAAGGACTCAGCCTTTGTCCATCGTATGGTTCCATCTTTTCCTGTAGCCTGGGAATCCTCTGTAACCAGCTACTGTACAGGGAAGAAAGAATGGAGAAAGTCCACCTGCTTCACAAAAGCCTCAGCCCAGAAGCCACACTTTCTCTTGTAGTCCACTGACAAGAACTAGTCATACAGACACGTAGAGGTGCAAAGGTTAGGATGTGTAGTTCCATTCTGTACAGAAGACTTTTAGCAACAACTTTGTAGAACTGAACTGAGCGCAGGAATTTTGGGTGAATCCTAGCCATCATCCTTGCCACACTGATGCAACTGTGTTTTGGCCATAGAAAATATCACAAGTCTTCAATGTTCAATACATATTGGCAGAATAACTAAATTAATTATTTGAACTCATGCACCTGTTCTTGTCCTGAAGAGTTAATACAGCTATTATTGGTGTATTTATTGGCTTTCACTGAGTATTTGGTCTGTACCAATGGCTAAGCTCATTAACTAGCTGTGAGAATGGCTATTACCAGTATTCCCATTTTGCAGATGAGGAAACAGATTTAACAGTAAAGTAACTTGCTCAGTCACAGAGCTATTAGATGTTAAAATTAGACTTCAAATCTAAGACTGTCTGACTCCACAACTGAAACTTTTTAAGGCACTGAATGACTTCTCCACAGCTATTAGCTCAATCACATGCTGATTTGTAATGTAACATTTTCCATTATGGGCATCTCTTTGCTAGTTACTGCAAGCTCTTTGAGGAGATAACTGAACCCTTTAATAAATAATTCCCTGCCTCATCTTTTACTGAAAACTGAGTAAGCTGTGAAGGTCTTAAATTGTTGCTGGATCCAGAGTGAGGATCAAAATCTTACTGAAAATGCAATGTTAAATTCTTTCTGACATCACATTTGAGCAGATGAACTTTTTAATGACAGTTTAAAACAGCTTTTTCCAACATACATCCTTGGCCTGGGCAGTTTACAAATACTAGGTTTTACAAGATAGCTTTAAAAGAATTATTTTATTTTTGAGATGAGCAGATATTGTTTACCTTAATATTTAAGTTTAATAAAAATAGGATGAACTGTTTATGTTCACAGTATCAGTAGAAAATTTATATTTGGTGTCATATCAGACAAACCTTCAAACCATAGTAGCTCCTAGGTTCTCTTCTCTCAGACATAAAATCTAACGGGTTGGGTGCCCTCCTCTTACATCTTAGAGCCATGTTACCATGGCTTGTAAAGTTGCAAAGGCAGGAAAAGAGACATGGGGAGGAGGCACATTCTCTTAACTCTCTTGGCCTGCTATTGACACATCTTTTCTTGGCATTATCTATTGGCTGGAACTAGTGATGCGACCCTAGCCTCACTCAAGGAAGACCAAGAAATGTAGGGGGAGCACAGGCCTATTTGGCAGGTACTGTTTCTGCTATGTTCACAGCAAAAACAGGCACCCAATTTTCTTGAGAGCTACTCTAGCGATTTTTCCAAGTATTATAGTGCTCCTGCAAAGTGTACTTAAGGAGCTCAAAAGACATTATCTGTGGCCCTTTCCGTTTTGTTCATTGAGACTAATTTTAAACAAAAATGGAATTCTTATAGAATTGTGGTGGCAGACATTATCATGAAATTGAGTCTTGTGACTCTGAATTTGGATGTCTTGACATTGACTTACAAAATTTATTATATAAGTTCCAAGTGATTTACAGCCAAAACTGTGTACCTGAAGCTTGATAACTGCATATGGGATTTAGTAGCGTTCTTCCATAAAGAATTACATTTTCTCTTTGGATATGAATTCTGTTTCTTAGGTTCTACGATAAAACCAAACTGTCTTACACATAAAGCTTTCTGCAGGCATATGTTGCAATGTTGCAGGCTTCTTTGTGAACACTAACTGAAAAATCAACACAATTCAAGTGATAGTATAGGTGCCTATTTTCCCTTTCTTTTCCTTGATGATAAGGATCACACAAAGTGCATTATGGCAAATTACTGAAGAAATTTTTTCCAGTTTTAACAAGTTTTTAAAATTAATGCCATACAAGGTAGAATATTTTCCAGTCCCATTTTTAAGAAAATTGATAGCATATTTACTAATAATTTGGACTTACTATCCACCACTGATGTCTCAAGAACTTTATAGGAAAATCACTATTTTTACAAGAAAACAGATTCTTCCAACTCGGCTCACTTTGATTAGGAAAGATGTGCCTAAGAGAGTTTAGAAACTCTCTCATATGTTAACCTCTTTTCATTATAAAAGAGCCTGTTAGTCATATGTACAAATGGACAAGAAGCATCATTTTAAGCAAATCCTCAATCAGGGGCTGTGGAGAATATTATAATAATTACAAGCATTTCTTATGGTGGCATAATTTTATCTGGAATTTCATTAGAATGACATTACCTTGGCCCTTAAATAATGTTTGCTTTTCTTGACTGTCAAATACCAGATTATATTATTAATAATTTAACAATGATCTCAAAAATACTTTCATTTATATATCATTTGGTGTCTGTATTCCCTAGACACTAAGGGGAGGTTTCAGAAATTTTGACGTCTTGTGCTTTATTGATGTCTAAAAGAGGACTCAATCTGTCTGATTTAGGAAAGCTAGAAAATGGTCAAAATTCCTCAGAAAAGATCAGGCCATTTGATATAGCCCATGGCAAGTGGCATTTAGCATGGAGAAGACTCTTCTTAAATCCCTCAATATTAGTAGGTAAACTTTTAGTATTTATTGGCTGCAAAAACGTAATGGCAAAAGTTTCAAATATTAAAAAAAAATTAAGAGAGTTGTTAGGGCATTTAATTTAGACAAATTGAAGAATTTAAAGCATGAGAAAGTAAAGGAGAAAAATAATTTGTTAGAATTTGCAATTCTTCTCACTCTTCCCAATAAGTTAATCATGTCCTGAAATGATTATCAGACGGAAGAAGTGAAGATGCTTTTTTCTTGGTCTTCTCAGTTGACAATGGCTTCTCATAGTGTGAGCATCTGGCCACACAGGCAATGATTCTAGTGAACAAGATTAAGTACTTATATATAACATTTTTCCTAAACACCTGCTAACATCTTTATTCCTCAACCATCAAAACAGCACTGGAGGAAAAACTAACTGGGTTGGCCTTACTGAAATGTAATATGCCTGTAAACTATGAGAAATGTGGCAGATTTTCAAAGGTAATTTTAAGAACACCTAATTTTCACTTTATTATCTAAGAATTTGAGCATCCAAGAAGATTTAATCGTTACTATGTAATTGTCATAGTACGATCCATATCAACATTCACTCTGAGTGGGCAAAAGGGTTCATGGCTACTTTGCAGACGTGTTGAATTCTCCAGGGTATGTGATGGACAATGTGAGAACTACTAATCCAGAGGTCAATGCTAAAAAGGCCAAAATGTTTAAAATGCATAGCACTCAGGATTCAGCCACTTTCCCAGCAAAACAAGTCAATAGCCTACTCACAAGAAACATTCACCTCTGCATGGACAGGGGTACACAAATGAACATGACATTATTCTCTAATTTAGTCAATCTTCAGCAAAGAGCATACAGATTGTCCACAACTAACATTTAAGCCTTGGAGTGAGAGGCATAAGGGCTCAACCCCTTCCTACTGGAGAGTTAAATGTAAGTCACTTAATTCTGAGCTTCACTATTTGCATTTAAAATAAGATCTTGTGAGAATTAAACCAAAGCAATTATGTAAAGTGCTGGAACTCAATAAATAAAGTAGTTGCAAAGGGTAAGGCAGATTTATGTATACTGATGTGAGGTGATTGCCAAAATATCGTTAATTTTTTTAAAAAATCAAGGTTTAAAATAATATATTTAGTTTGATAAAAGCAGTAAAATATGTAACTGTATATATATGTGTATATGTACACATACATATGCATTTGATTTTATAGTGACCTTTTTCTGTAAAAGGACAAATGACAAATATTTTAGACTGTGGAGCAGTTGGGTTCTGTTGCAACTACTCTGTTTTTGCAGCAAAAAAGCAGACATACACAATACATAAATGGATGGGTGTGGCTGTGTTCCACAAAATCTTTATTTAGTCCAAGGGCTATTCTCCATATCTGGAAGGATAAAAAAGACCTCACAATAACAGTTGGCTCTGGAGAAAATAATCCAGATGAATGAAAGGAGATAGAGATTCACTTTTTATCTTATACATTTTTATAACTTCGAATTACATACAATGTATTTTTTTAAACACTAAGTAAATTTACCTTTGGGAATGCAGGCATATTTCTGAGATATTACAGATTCGGTTCCAGACCACTACAATAAAGCAGTATCAAAATAAACTGAGTCACGTGAATTTTTGTTTTTTCACCATGTATAAAAGTTATATTTATGTTATACTTTTTTTCTATTATGTAATAGCATTTCATACATAGCTTAATTTTAAAATACTATATTGCTTAAAAATGCTGCTGATTATATGAGTCTTCAGTGAGTTGTCATCTTTTTACTGATGGAGGGTCTTGCCTCAATGATAGCTGCTGACCGATCAGGATGGTGGTTGCTGAAGGCTGGAGTGGCTGTGGCAATTTATTAACATAAGACAACAATAAAGTTTGCAGCACCTATTGACTCTTAATTTCACTGAAGATTTCTCTGTAGCATGTGATGCTGTTTGATAGCCTTATGCCCACAGTGGAACTTCTTTCATAACTGAAGTCAATTCTTTCAAATCCTGCTACTGCTTTATCAACCGTATTTTTTAAAACCATATTTTAAGCTCTAGGGTACATGTGCAGATTGTGCAGGATTGTTACATAGGTATACACATGCCATGGTGGTTTGCTGTGTCCATCCTCCCATCATCTACATTAGGTATTTTTCCTAATGTTATCCCTCCCCAATCTTCCCTCCCCCTGCTATCCCTCCCTAGTTCCCCCAACCCCCAACAGGCCCCGGTGTGTGATGTTCCCCTCCCTATGTCCATGTGTTCTCATTGTTCAACACCACTTATGACTGAGAACATGCGGTGTTTGGTTTTCTGTTCTTGTGTCAGTTTGCTGAGAATGATACTTTCCAGCTTCATCCATGTCCCTGCAAAGGACATGAACTCATCATTTTTTATGGCTGCATAGTATTCCATGGCATATATATGCCACATTTTCTTTATCCAATCTATCACCGATGGACATCTGGGTTGGTTCCAAGTCTTTGCTATTGTAAAAAGTGCTGCAATGATTATACATGTGCATGTGTCTTTATAATAGAATGATTTATAATCCTTTGGGTATATACCCAGTAATGGTATTTCTATTTCTGCATCCTTGAGGAGTCGCCACACTGTCTTCCACCATGGTTGAACTAATTTACACTCCTACCAACAGTGTGAAAGCATTCCTATTTCTCCACATCCTCTCCAGCATCTGTTGTCTCCTGTTTTTTTCATGATCACCATTCTAACTGGCATGAGATGGTATATGAGTGTTTTTGATTTGCATTTCTCTAACGATGAGAAAACAGCAAATGATGATGAGCTTTTTTCATGTGTTTGTTGGCTGTATAAATATCTTCTTTTGAAAAGTGTCTGTTCATATCCTTCACCCACTTTTTGATGGGGTTGTTTTTTTCCTGTAAATTTAAGTTCTTTGTAGATTCTGGATATTAGACCTTTGTCAGATGGGTAGGTTGCAAAAATATTTTCCCATTCTGTTGGTTGCCAGTTCACTCTAATGATAGTTTCTTTTGCTGTGCAGAGGCTCTTAAGTTTAATTAGATCCCATTTGTCTATTTTGGCTTTTGTTGCCATTGCTTTTAGTGTTTTAGTCATGAAGTCTTTACCTATGCCTATGTCCTGAATGGTATTGCCTAGGTTTTCTCCTAGGGTTTTTATGGTTTTAGGTCTAACATTAAAATATTTAATCCATCTTGAGTTTATTTTTGTGGAAGGTATAAGGAAGGGGTCCAGTTTCAGACTTCTGCATATGGCTAGCCAGTTTTCCCAATACCATTTATTAAACAGGAAATCCTTTCCATACTGCTTGTTTTTTTCCAGTTTTTCAATGATCAGATGGTTGTAGATGTGTGGCCTTATTTCTGAGGCCTCTGTTTTGTTCCATTGGTCTATATCTCTGTTTTGGTACCAGTACCATGCTGTTTTGATTACTATAGCCTTGTAGTATAGTTTGAAGTCAGGTAGCATGATGCCTCCAGCTTTTTTTTTTTTTTTTTTTTTTTTGCTTAGAATTGTCTTGGCTATGCGGGCTCTTTTTTGGTTCCATATAAAGTTTAAGGTGGTTTGTTCCAGTTCTGTGAAGAAGGTCAATGGTAGCTTGATGGGGATTGCATTGAATTTGTAAATTACTTTGGGCGGTATGGCCATTTTCACAATATTGATTCTTCCTAGCCATGAGCATGGAATGTTTTTCCATCTGTGTTTTCTCTTATTTCCTTGAGCAGTGGTTTGTAGTTCTCCTTGAAGAGGTCCTTCGCATCCCTTGTTAGTTGTATTCCTATGTATTTTATTCTCTTTGTAGCAATTGTGAATGGGAGTTTGCTCATGATTTGGCTCTCTGTCTGTTTTCGATATATATGAATGCTTGTGATTTTTGCAAATTGATTTTGTAACCTGAGAGTTTGCTGAAGTTGCTTATCAGCTTAAGGAGATTTTGGGCTGAGATGATGGGGCCTTCTAAATACATAATCATGTCACCTGCAAATAGAGACAATTTGACTTCCTTTTGTCCTAATTGAATACCCTTTATTTCTTTTTCTTGCCTGATTGCTCTGGCTAGATCTGCCAATACTATGCTGAATAGGAGTGGTGAGAGAGGGCACCCTTGTCTTGTGCCAGCTTTCAAAGGGAATGCATCTAGTTTTTGCTCATTCTTAAAATAATAAAAGCTATTTATAATAAACCCATAGCCAACATCAAACTAAATTTAAATAATATTCTAAATCCTTGGTTGTCATGTCAACAATGTTCACACCATCTTCTCCAGAAGCATATTTTATCTCAAAAAACCACATTCTTTGCTCATCCATAAGAAGCAACACAACTCCTCATCCATTAAACTTTGATGAAGAGATTGCAGAAATTTAGTCACATACTCAGGATCCACCTCTAATTCTGGTTTTCTTGCTATTTCCATCACATCTGCAGTTTCCTCCACTGAAGTATTGAATCTCTCAAAGGCAACCATGAGGGAATCACCTTCTTCCATGGAATTACCTTCTTCCAAAAGTCCTGTTAATGTTGATATTCTGACCTCTTCTCATGAATCATCTAGAATAGTGAATCCTTTTCAGAAGGTTTTTCATTTACTTTGCCCAGATCCATCACTGGAATCACCATCTATGGCACCTACAGCCTTATGAAGTGTTTTTAAGTCATAAGACTTGAAAATAGAAATTACTCTTGGATCCATGGGCTATAGAATGGATACTGTGTTAACAGGTGTAAAACCAACATTAATATACTTTTATATCTCCACCAAAGCTCTTCTTAAATGACTAAGTGTATTGTGAATAGGCAGTAATACTTTAAAAGAAATGTTTTTTTCTGAGCAGTAGTTCTCAACAGGGCGTTTAAAATATTCAGCAAACCATACTGTTAACAGATGCGTTGTCATCCAGGCTTTGCTCTTCCATTTATTATTTTTTAATTCTGTTTTGAGACAATCTTGCTCTATCACCCAGACTGGAGTGCAGTGATGTGATCTTGACTCACTGCATCCTCTGCCTCCTTGGTTCAAGAGATTCTCCTGCCTCAGCCCCTGAATAGCTGGGACCACAGTTGCATGCCACCAAGCCTAGCTATTTTTTTTAATTTTAAATTTTATTTTATTTTTCCATACATTATTGGAGTACAGGTCATATTTGGTTACATGAGTAACTTTTTCAGTGGTGATTTATAAGATTTTGGTGCACCCATCACCAGACAAGTATAATTTTTGTAGTTTTAGTAGCGATGAGGTTTCACAATGTTGGCCAGGCTGGCCTATAACTCCTGCCCTCAAGTGATCCACCTGCCTTGGCCTACCAAAGTGCTGGGATTACAGGCAGGAGCCACTACGCCTGGCCTGTTATTCCATTTAAAGGGAATAGGCAGAATAGATTTAACATAGTTCTTAAGGGTTCCAGGATAGATTTAGCACAATTCTTAAGGGTCCCAGGATTTTCAGAATGGTAAATTAACATTGGCTTCAATTTAAAGTCAGGGCATAAGCCCCTAACAAGAGTCAGTCTGTCCACTGAAGCTTTGAAGCCAGGTATTAACTTCTCTCTATCTATGAAAGTTTTAGATGGCATCTCCTTTCAGTAGAAGCGTATTTTATCTGCACTGAAAATTTGTTGTTTAGTGTGGCCACCTTCAGCAGTGATCTTAGCTAGATCTTCTGGATAACTTGCTACAGCTTCTCCATGAGCTCTTGCTGCTTCATCTTGCACTGCCATGTTGTGGAGATGGCTTCTTTCCTTAAACATCATAAGCCAGTCTCTGCTGACTTTTCTTCTGTGGTTGCCTCGCCTCTCCTCCCTCAGCCTTCATAGAACTGAAGAGAGACAAGGCTTTGCTGTGGATTAGTCTTTGGCTTAATAAGGGAATGTTGTGGTGGGTTTGATCCTCTATCTAAACCATTAAAACTTTCTCCATAACAGAAATAAGGCTGTCTTGCATTTTTATCATTTGTATATTCACTGGAGAGCACTTTTAATTTCCTTTAAGAACCTTTCTTTTGCATTTACAACTTAGCTGTTTGGCGCAACAGGCCTAGCTTTCCTTCTGTCTTAACTTTCAATATCCTTTCCTCACTAAGTTTAATCATTTCTAGCTTTTGATTCCAAGGGAGAGACTCACAACTATTTCTTTCACTTGAACACTTAGTGTCCACTATAGGGTTACTAATTGGCCTATATTCAAAATTACGGAATCTCGGGTAAGAGGAAGGTCCAGGACAGGGTGAGAGACAGAAAACAGGAAGTCGATGGAGCAACCAGAACAAACACATTTACTGATTACACTCACTTATGGGTGTAGTTTGGCCCCCCCAAAACAATTACAATAATAAGACCAAACATCACTGATCAAAGATCACTATGGAAGATATTATAACGGTGAGTTTTAAATTAGCGCGAGAATTACAAAAATATGACATGGAGACACAAAGTGGGTGCTTACAGACTTGCTCAAAGCAGGGCTGCCACAGACCTTCAGTTTGTAAAAAGTACAGTATCTGTGATATGCAATAAAATAATAGGCAATAAAACAAAGTGTTCCTGTAATTATTCTTTTGATGTATCAATCAGTTTCCCAGGGCATCAGTCTTATCTTCTGTGGAAAGGGAATATAACATCATCTATCCTTTCACTGGGTCATTGTGGAAATAAAACTAAACGATGAATGTAAATTTGCTTCATAAACAGGAAAGTACATGTGTAGTGCTATATTTATTATTTTGTAGCTGTTGCATTTGGGGAACTAGGGCAGCTTAGTAACTGAGAGCTCAGGTATTAGAACTGGCCTATTGAAGACCAGCCGGCTTATTTCCAGTTTCTTTTCCCTTTTATTACCACTGTGTTCTAATAGAATGCAAACTCAAATCAATACTGGGCTCAAAGTAATTTAAACAGTAAATCTAACATATTGAAAACTGGTACATAGAAATCAAAGTTCTAATTGAGACTCACACTTTTAATAATTCATAATATTCTTTTCTTAAATCTATGTAATTTACTAAGGAGGAAAACTAAAATAAGGAACATGTTTTTCTCATGTATTTTTTAACTTACCATGTCAGTTCTGGAGTTATTTGACCCTGGACCCTGTCCAGATGACATTCACAGTTTCTGTAAATGTTGTACAATTACAATTGATCAGAATAATGACCTTATCTACAATAAAATCCTCAAACACTAAATAAGATTTAGTTAAATCATGTCAAATATGTTATGATAACACAATGAAATAGATGTATTTTTAAATTATTTTCAATAAATTTTAAAATGAAAAGGAAGTTTAGGTTATACTCAAGCTAAACTAAACCATCCATTTTCATTAAAAATGATTTATTGAGATTTATTTGAGAGGCAAATATAAAAGGTTGTTGGATTATGTCCACTCTAGCAGTTGTTTATAACCACTGGGGTGGAATGTAAGAGATGGAAACATTTTAAGACACATGAAGAAAGACAGGTATATCAGCATAATGAAATAAAGCACCTAGTATTTATAAAAATAAGAGTACAGATCTTCAGCAATGTGAAATGTGAACAAACATTGATTGCTAAATGTGTATTTTATAACTGCGTTTAAATCATCTTGAAAGTTTGAAGAACATACACCACTTTATGTAAGGATGCCTTAAATACAGAATTTGCCGAGTAGTGAAAGCTGGAGATGAAATGTGGAGAGTCTTTTGGGTATTTTGACCAACAATGAATCCAATATTGAAATGGAAGAGGCCATATTTTGTCACTGAGTCTTAGACCCTGAGGTAAGGCAGCTATGAACAAAAAATACAGGTATTTGCGAATCTAAACTCAACAATAATAGACTGGATGAGAAAATGGATTTTGTGTAGCAAATTCTCTAGGTAGCCAAAGATAAAAGACATTCTTGTTTACAAACAGACGCACAAAAGCAAAGAACTACTTCACTGATGGAAAAGCTAATAAGATCTTTGGAAAACTGTTCCAAGGCAGAGAAGACAGAGTGAATATCAAGGGGACTAGTTTAAGAGGAGTGCCCCAAGGAGGAAGGAAACAAACCAAAGTGAAACTTATTGGGGAAAAAATAATAAACAATAGCCTTCAATGTGTGGTACGTATTCTTGCTGAAATGGGTGGTGGCAGAAGTTATGAATAACATGGAGTATTTTCACTAATTAATTACCACATAACAACTAAGCAATGTGAATTCCAAGAATGAAATTTCTGAAACCAAATACAGTTGCAGAACTTGCCTCACCAGGAACAGTCTGCGGAAGCGGCCTTACTAGTCTCGGTTGTTGGGGAAGTGAGAGTTAGTACCCGCAGGTAGAATTTCAGGGCTTGAAGATTGTATAATTTGGGCCTTCTCAGTAAGTAAAGAAAAATGCAAAATTACTAATACAAAACTAGATAGATGTAAGAGCAGATTTTTATTTGGAATGAGAAAACCACAACAAATTACACATATCAAAAAACTGACAAATGACACAAACATCACATAATCCAGAGGATTAAGAAAACTATAATAAAGGATTAATACTTTGACGTAAATCTGACCCTGCATCTTTTAGACAAGGTGTCAGAAAAATTGTCAGTATGAACCCCATGGAAGCCATTCTTAAACCAGGATGGCTAGCATAACTCCATAACTTTATTAGATGCTTGGAAGTGACTTAGAGCCACGTAAACCCAAACTAAGTGTATCCCCAACTTAATCTCCTTTGGCAGATCCCACTCAATCATGGACAGTCCAAACTCCTTCAGTCAGGAAAGGAAATGAGCTGGAGGGCAAGTTAGAGTGCTGCAATAGTGGTCTTAAACAACTAAAGTCAAAACGATTTTTGCAAGTTTTACAGAAACACATTGTGTTGAATGCATTGTGAGCACACCGCTGGACTCCTCCCAGAGCCTTGCGAGGGACCCAGGCAAGTGAGAGTTCCTGCAGCTTGGCTCCGCTTCCTTTACTTCACTTTAAGTTTGCCTCCGCATGGCCATGGATGCTTCTTGACTGGATTCAAGTTGCCATAGATTGGAGGCAAAAAGAGTGTGGGCTAGCCAGGCGCGGTGGCCCACGCCTGTAATCCCAACATTTTGGGAGGCTGAGGTGGATGAATCACCTGAAGTAAGGAGTTCAAGACCAGTCTGGCCAACATGGTGAAACCCTGTCTCTACTAAAAATACAAAATTAGGCTGCGGTGGCTCAGCCCTGTAATCCCAGCACTTTGGGAAGCCAAGGCAGGCAGATCATGAGCTCAGGAGATTGAGACCATTCTAGCCAACATGGTGAAACCCCGTCTCTACTAAAAATACAAAAATTAGGAGGGCATGGTGGTATGCACCTGTATTTCCAGCTACTCGGGAGGCTGAGGAAGGAGAATCACTTGAACCCGGGAGGCAGAGGTTGCAGTGAGCTAAGATTGTGCCACTGCACTCCAGGCTGGTAACAGAGCAAGACTCTGTCTTCATAAATAATAATAATAATAATTAGCTGGCTGTGGTGGTGTGCACCTATAATCCCAGCTACTCAGGAGGGTGAGGAAGGAGAATCTCTTGAAACTGAGAGGTGGAAGTTGCAGTGAATGGAGATCGTGCCACTGCTGGGCGACAGAGTGAGACTTTGTTTCAAAAAAAAAAGGAAAAAGGAAAAAGTCTGGGTCCGAAAGTAGGTCTTCAGTAGAAATGATTATGAATTTATAAGATAATTTACCTTCAGCTATTGCCCTTGTGTTTCATATTTGTAAAACTCACCAACAGTGAAAATTCTAACAAGTACTTAAAAATATTTCAGGGAAGGCCAGGTATGGTGGCTCATACCTATAATCCCAACACTTTGGGAGGCTGACACAGGCAGATCACCTGAGGTCAGGAGTTCAAGACCAGCCTGGCCAACATGGCGAAACCATCTCTACTAAAAATACAAAAAAATTAGATAGGAGTGACGGTGGGTGCCTGTAATCCCAGCTACTCAGGAGGCCAAAATAACAGAACTGTTTGATCCCAGGAGGCAGAGGTTGCAGTGAGCTGAGATTGTACCACTGCACTCCAGCCTGGGTGAGAGAGTGGAACTCCATCTCAAAAAAGAAAAAAAAAAAGAAAAAAATGTATGTGTGTACATATATATATATATATATATATTTTTTTTTTTTCAGGGAAATTTTTGCTCGTTAATTTTTTTTGAAGGTTCCAGATTCTTTCACAGAAAGATTAATGGGACTTCAATGGCACAAGATTTAGACTTTCTAGGCTTTATGTGATATAACCTGAAGGATGATGTTGGAGGTTTCTCTATCCCAGAAAAATCTGCCCTGTAAGAATATTAAACTTCTGTCTCTGACACTCACCACTATAGAATAAAAAAATGATTCAAGACCATTCACCATTATAATTCAAAGTCCTCTCTAGTTGAGGCTAAGAAATTTGGCCACATTATTATCCATTAGAAAACTCATTGAAAATCTGTATATTAGAGCAGAGAATCACCAACCATATGTCTGAGAGAATATTACCCAGGAAAGCTATGTTCTGAGTTTTGAGGCAGAAAAGAGATAATGAATAAAGATGGAAAAAAAATGATCTCTTCCAGGAAGGATTTCTGCATATAGAAGACAAGCCATGAGGGCTGGGAAATGGAGCATAGTGGCAGCAACCCTTCAAAAGAGTTAAGAAAAACATAGAGGGAAGAGGTAAAGCGATTCTAAGTTACACAGCTGTTTTATTGTGTAGTTCTGCCAAGGGCTGGCTTTGCCCTCAGTATCTGACAATAACAAAGACTAATGCATGTGCATATGTAAGGCCATGGGTCCAAGCTGCATGTGTAAGCCATGTGCATTGGACTGGAGAAGTCAACAGTAAACTCCAGGGAGTGAGCAGGCCCCTTTTCATACCAGTCGCTTTAGACAGCAGAGATTTGACAGCAGTCTCTTTTAGGTGACAAGCTCAGGCCAGCATTTCCTAAAAGGATGTACGTGGACCTCTGCTGGTATGTGAGATGTTATGATTTAAACAGTTATTTCTATTTAATGCTTTTATCTGGCATTTTATTTATCTTAATATGATAAAGGAAAAAATATTGGCCCAGTGGGTTTACAGATATTATAATGTTTTCTTTTAATTAATTAAATAAAAAGGAAGTCAATTAAGAAGTTAAGAATAATTACCAGTATTCTGAATACGTGATATTGAGATGTGACAAGAATCACAAGGGGGAATTAGAATAATAAAGGCGTGGAGCAATCCCATTACTGAGCCTAAACCCAAAGGAATATAAATCATTCTATTATAAAGACACATGAAGGCCAGGCACAGTGGCTCATTCCTGTAATCCCAGCACTTTGGGAGGCCAAGTTGGGCAGATCACTTGAGGTCAGGAGTTCGAAGGCAGCCTGACCAACATGGTGAAACCTCTTCTCCACTAAAAATATAAAAAGTAGTTGGGTGTGGTGGTGCCCGCCTATAATCCCAGCTACTTGGGAGGCTGAACAGAAGAATCACTCGAGGCCAATGGGCAGAGGTTGCATTGAGCTGACATAGTGCGGTTGCACTCCAGCCTGGGCAACAGAGCGAGACTCCACCTCAAAAAAAAAAAAAATGACACATGCACACGAATGTTTGCTACAGCACTATTCACAATAGCAAAGACATAGAATCAACTTAAATGCCAATCAATGATGGATTGGATAAAGAAAATGTGGTGCATATACACCACGGAATGTTATGAAGCCATAAAAAAGGTAAGATCATGTCTTTTGCAGAAACATGGATGAAGCTGAAGGTTGTTATCCTTAACAAACTAACACAGGAACAAAAAACCAAATACCACATGTTCTAACTTATAAGTGGGAGCTGAGTGATGAGAACTTATGAGAGCTGAATTCTGAGAGCAAAGAAGGACAGAGGAGACACTGGAATCTACTTGAACATGGAAGGTGAGAGGAGAGAGAAGAATAAAAAAGATAACCATGGATACTAGTTTTAATATCTGGGTGATAAAATAATCTGCACAGCAAACCCCCATGATACCAGTGTACCTATGTAACAAACATTTACATGTAACCCTGAGACTAAAATAAAAGTTTAAAAAATAATAAATAAACAATAAAGCCCAGGAAATAAATTTATATGTAAACCCCTGCTTTTCTAAGAGTATAGAGAAGTGGCTGCTGGGCAAATGACTTCAAGAGACAGAATGCATCTTACCTTAAAAAAAAAAAAACTCATATCTCAAATTCCTAAATTTTATCAGATAGAAATGGAAATAGAAACTCAGATTATGGCTAAGTTTTTTCTCTTAGTTTTATGTTTTATCGGGGCTCATACTGCCCATTTTTACCTATGAGGATCTTGAAGTGTAAAGTAATTAGGTTAGTTCCTAAGGTGCAGGAAACAGTTCAGCTTTGAACACAGGAATTTTATCTCCAAATTCCATGATAACTATTACTCTAGCACTGGTTCAAGACATTCTGGCAAAAACTGGTCAGGTGGAGAATCAGTACAGGCAAAAAAAAAATGGGGAATGCCTCCCGCACAACTAGAACATTAACTTCCATATCTATTCCTGGCTAAAATGTTACCAAGTTTTGGAGATACAGACTTGTTAACATGAAATATACACAGCTGTCAGGATGCTTAAACAGAAAAACATGATAAGGACAATTTATGCAAAAGCTATGTATGTATACATATGTATGAGTATGCATACATACACACTTCCATTATATGCATAAGTGAAATGAGAGTCTGTTGATAAGAATCAACATTAGATTATGCCCCTGTGGTTAAGAATGAGAGCTTTGACCTCTCACCTCCTGGACTCAAATTCCTTACCAGCTATGTGGCTTTGGGCAAGTTTTTCAACTTCTCAAAGCATGTTTCCTCAAAACAGGGATAATAATAATAGCTATCTCATACAGTTGCTATGAGGATAAAATGAGATAATATTCAAAATATGCTGAAAACTGTGCCTAGAATATCATAAATTATACATAGCTATAAAGAGTTAGCCTGGCTGAGCATGGTGGCTCACACCTATAAATCCCAGCACTTGGGGAGGCTGAGGTGGGTGGATCACGAGGTCAAGAGATCGAGACCATCCTGGCCAACATGGTGAAACCCCGTCTCTACTAAAAATATGAAAATTAGCTGGGCAGGGTGGCACATGCTTGTAGTCCCAGCTACTTGGGAGGCTGAGGCAGGAGAATTGCTTGAACCCAGGAGGCAGAGGTTGTGGTGAGCCGAGATCATGCCACTGATACTCCAGCCTGGGTAACAAGAGTGAAACTCCGTCTCAGAAAATTAAAAATAAAAATAAATAATAATAAAAAAATAAAGAGTTAGTCTTATTGTCCATTTGATGATGTAATTTAAAATAAATACAAATGCACAAAAAGTTCACTCTTCATTGGCTCAATAATCTGTTTTGATGTCAATTTACATATTATTAAATAGAAGACTACAATTATTTTCATACCAGCATTTGACACAAGAATTTAAAAATGTTTTGAAACCTTTTTAATTATATGTGCACTTACTATGTTGGGGAGACCTTTGCCTGACAACTGGTCATTACTAGGAGTAGCTAAGAAGGTAAATGTTCTATTACATGTGAAACCTTTCCTGAGGTTTGACTTTTACTGATTATCTGGTTTACCAACGTGTACAGAATGTGTTACACAGGAGTGCTAGCTCTGTCTTAAATGGAATTAAGTCTGGATCCTATGGGATGGGGAAGATTCTGCCAAGTAAATAGTGAAGAGAGAGGCGGAGCTTGTCTAGGCAGGTACCCACTTACGGTAATGCCTAGACATGAGAAAATGCTACTCATTTCTGAAACAATATGTCCCTTGTCCATGGTTTGAGCTTACAATACAAGGTGGAGGAGCTTGAGAGACTGAGTCTGGTTGGGTGATAATAGAGCCTGTTTGTCATGCTAAGGATTTTAGACTTTATCCAGAGGGAAGTTGTGAACAACTGGAAGGCTTTAAACTGGGGAGTTACATGGTTATTTTTGCTAAGAGGCTACCAGCATCTGTGTGATAGGAATTCTTAATGTGGAGTCCATAAACACTCCCAGAAATATAGTGGGTCTATGAACCAAGATAGCAAAAAGGAAAAAAAATCATATTTATTTTTACTAACCAATTTAGTGTATTGCTAAAACAGCATGCACTTATTATATCACACATTTGTTTATAACATATTGATAACTATTTTAATATATTTGGTTTCCTCTATAATCCTATTTATTTTATTTCATGCTTTCAAAACATTTTTCTGATAAGGAGTCCATAGGCTTCTCTGGACAGCCAAAGCGGTCTCTAGCACAAAATAAGGTTAAGAACCCCTAGAAAAGGCTTACACATATACCTACGGAGACTATGCAAGATTCCTCACAGCACATGCTAGGGAAGTGGCTGCAAGTTCAAGTACAAACCAAATATCCCAACAAGGTAATAATTAAGCTGGCTTAATTAAAAACTGCAAATACTGTTATTGCCAGAGCTTCTTTTACTCTGTTTGCTAGCATGAAAGTTCAAAATATTAGACTGTCTCTTTCAAATCAAGTTCGCTGGCAACCTTGCGGGAACAAACCCTGCATATTATGTCAGGTTGCTTGTGTGCATACACACTATTGTTGTGGGTATTTCCTGGGATGTCTCCCCGGATCCATCCCTCCCTGCTCTGGCAATAACAGCTAATTGCAACCAGTTTAATCAGCTAATTGGATGCATCGCTTATCCTGTCAGTATGTGTCATTTTGAGGGGGGTGTCATTCCCCTCAAAATATGTATGCCAAGGCTAAGTCAATCTTTCTATCACATCCCATCAACCACATGACCTAAACTTGTCCAATGAGAGTAACATTCAAGATTTTTCAGGAACTAGCTGAGAGATTCTACTTGTTTCTATTGGATTTAACCCAAAAGTCTATGAGAATGGAGCTCCTACAACCACATTTCCCACCAAAGGGGAGAACCTGATACCAGAAGAAGTTAGCATGCAGAAAATAAAGAGGGGATGGGGAGAAACTGAGTTCTGTGACACTATTTGATCCCTGGAGACAGAGGTAACACTGGACTATTTAAATTCATGAGCCAAGTGTTTTTTTTTTTTATTTTTTAAAAATTATGGAATGATTTAAATTCTCTAATTGCTAGATGGAAAGGATCCTAATGGAAAGAACAAATGTTTATGTACAATGTGGAAAAACAGAAAACAAACAACAACAAAAAAAAAACCTATGTAGTTCTTAGAATACGGTAGATTCTTTTCTTACCAATTAATTTGTGATGGCATAAAAATTTTCAGGAAAAGATCCCCTTTCTTTCGTGTTAAGGAGGGATATCTAATCATTAAATACATAAGCTACTTTAATCACATCTTTGGTGTTCATAATGTGTTAACTTCATTCCTTAGGCAGAATTTCACAAAGTGTACTCCATGAACCACCCACAGCAGGTTTATGTGGGGTTGAGCTAACAATAGGCACTGTTACAGTACTGCCAGGTTCATAGGCCCAAAGCATAGCAACAGATCAATACATGGAGACAGTGCGGCTTGCAACAGAGAAACAGGTTAATAATCACAAGATTCGAGGAATCCTCAAACTTCAAATCTGTCTCCTCCAGGGGTTCTGAGCAAGGGTTTGTAAGGGGTTCATGGAAAGCAAGGGGCTAGGAAATGATTCATCAATTGACCAGGGTAAGGAGGATGAAGTCATCAGGATGTGGAAACTGCATTCTCCCATGAGTCAGCTCCTTGCTGGGCTCTTCAGACCAGCTGGCATCAGTAGTTGTATCAGTACGCAGAACTTAAAGGAGAAACTCAAATGGAAAGTTTATCATCTCACAATATCTTATAATTTATCTATACAACAGAAAAGAAACAAAGAGTCTTGTGACAAGGGCTACATTATCTAGGGTAGTAAGCAGTGACCAGATACAAAGAAGTGGGCCAAAGGGCAAGCTGGCTTCATGATTGTTGCTACTGTGTTACAAGACTAGTTGGATTTTATTTTACTCACTTGATCGATTTAATAAAATCTCCTTGGGGATGGTGTCAACATTCTTGGATTCCAGGCCAAATATATTGAATAATATCTCTGGAGGAAAAGACAGGCCTAAGAATATGCATTTTTCTTAAATACATGGTGATGTCCAAACACAGAAGGGTCTAAACCATTCTTTCTTACGGTTGCTAATGCTATGGAATGTACAGAATTATGCCATGAGGGTGTCTAGGGCTGCACCTTGCTAATTCTTCACTGAGTATTTTTTGTATTTTTTTACTTTAAGGTTTTATGTTATCGGTGAGGAGTTTTCATTGCCATTTATCATGCTCAAGCCATACCATTTACCATCATTTCTGAAGCTCTTAGTACAAACAGATTCCCAGGATTTATTCCGCTTTCAATTCATGTTGTGGGAGCCCTGAAAATCTGCATTTTTATTTTTCACCTGCCATCTAGAACATCTGAAGTGTGTGTTGATATTTTCTATTCATAGTAACATGGTAGTCAGATGTGTGGACTGTGTCCTCTTTTGGCTGAAGCAGGAGCCTAAGTAGGCCTCTGTGTTGCCTTAATGTTTATTTAGTGCACAAAATCATTGGGTATTTGTTCTCATTAGGGATTACTAACAAATAGAAAATACTATTAGTTTTATTCAAATTTTCACATCTGTTTCCATCCTGTGTAGGATTTTTTTTTTTTTTTTTGGTGACAAAGACTCACTCTGTCACCCAGGCTAGAGTGCAGCGGCAAGATCTTGGCTCAATGCAACCTCCACCTCTCAGGTTCCAGCGGTTCTCCTGCCTCAGACTCCTGAGCAGCTGGGATTACAGGTGTACATCACCATGCTCAGCTAATTTTTGTATTTTTAGTAGAGATGGGATTTCACCATGTTAGTCAGGCTGGTCTCAAACTCCTGACCTTGTGATTCGCCCACCTCGGCCTCCCAAAGTGCTGAGATTACCTGTGTGAGCCACTGCGCCCAGCCCCTGTGTAGAATTTTAAACCTGTATGTCAATCAGGTAGGACCAAGTTTCCCAGGTAATTCTGATGCATCCTGAAGTTTTAAGAATGATTAAACTGGAGAGGTCAAGTAAAAAAATGAATTCTAACCAGAATAGAAAGAGAAGATTAAACCTGAAACCCTTGAATTCCCTTTTTACTTGATCAATCCAGAAGACATCTTCAGTTTTTCCTATTTACAGTTAGTTTTCCCTCTTGTTAGCACACTACGTTTTCTTCCACCCCTATGGAGGTTTAGAATTCATATTCATGGCACTCTTTGTATAGAACAATTTAAGCCACTGGCAGGAACCAACCAGATTTAATTAGGAATATCCCTAAGGAAAAGACTTGGCCACTCTATGGGCATTGCTGCATGCACATCTTGTCACTACCCAGCAGGGTTTAATGCTTGATGAATTTTGGGATATTTTTGAAGTAGGAAATTGAGCATACAATTGAAAATGCCAAAATGCTGCTGCATTCATGAAGCAAACTCACTGTGAGTTCTGAATTCCATTTTTGTTCCTCAGTTAAAATTGAGTTTGAGTTATGCACACATTTCAGGAATAGGAAAACTATTATTTATCTATTTTCAGATATAGATTTTGGCATCTTCTTAAAACTAGCTGTAGAAATTGAGCTGCATATAGGAAACAGAAATGCTGCAGCTTCTTAAGAAATTTTTGACAATAACTTCAGGTAAAAATGAGAAATTTTCCTATACTGTAAACTGTCCACTACAGGGTGGGGGATTTATAAAAATTTTTTCCTCTACTAAATTGACAGATTCCTTATGTTATTCATTCAAGGTATATTTCATGTTTTCCCATAGAGGAGAGAGAGTGAGAGAACAAAATAGAAAGCAAGAGAAGTGAATATTTTTCACCAGTTGCCTATATTAGGAAATCAAAAGAAAAATATACATTGTATATTATAACCGTACCTATCATTTCTTATAATTAATATAAATCTGAAGAGGAAAAATCATTTAAGTCAGTATTTCTACATCTTTCAATGTATGTTTTTAAAAGTTAATATTTGTGTATTTAAAAAAAATCTTTTTGTACATGTAATAAGACAAAAGGATGTGATCTCTATTTTTTCCCCACAAATAAAGGTGTTATTTTACACTTTCATAGGGTACATATATTATTATTGACATAAACTTCCAATCAATATTTTGAAATAAAGATTCATAGAAAATTTCATTTCACCTAATCAATAAACAAGCAACCTGGAAATCTGGAACACTTAGAATGTCTGTTGGTGTCTCCTATTCATAGTAACATGGCAAACAACTGTGTGGATTTTGTCATCTTTTAGCTGAAGCAAGAGCCTAAGTAGACCTTTGTGTTGCCTTAATGTTTATTTGGTGTACAAAACCATTGAGTGTTTGTTCTTATTAGGGACTATTAACAAATACAAAATACTATTAGTTCATTCAAACTTTCACATCTGTTTCTATCCTGTGTAGGCTTTTAATCCTGTATATCAATCAGGGTTTGATTAGAGTAGGACCACTATGAGCCATGTATGGAATTTATGCAAATGTGGGAGTTGGTGGAGAGGTCGATTCAAGTCTGTGGCTTCTGTTTCTCATTTTGGGCTTCACTTGCTGTAGGTTGGCTAGGTCAGCCTCCAAGGGAAAGCTGGATGTAAAACGGGTGGTCAAGGACAAATTGAAACCTGCAAGAAACAACTGGAACCCACCAGGATAAATGACTCTCTAGATTTCATCAGGAATGTCTGGTATGTGATGGGTGTGTAAGAAAACACAGGTTCTCTGCCAGTGTAGACCATGCTTATCATGACACATTTCCCGTGATCATGACTCTGCTTCAGAATCCTTCTAAACACAGATATCTAGGTAGTTGTTTCCAATCTAATGACATTGATCTAAGATAAGAAACCTATTTGCCATATCCAGTGTCAACACAGCATTCAAGAAAGGGGTACCCTGTTATATGTCACCCTCATTCTCTGGATCTCAGTCCTAATTGATTTTATGATTTAAAGAGGCTTTGAGGATAACTGACCATGGCTTACTTAAAGCATTGCTTTTTAAAGGGAAAAATGAATTTCAAGGTTCACTAATCAACTAACTGATAGTTTCTCAAGAGGAAAGTAACTGTTTCTTATTAGCAGTAGCAATAATAGAACATGGTGTTTGGAAGATTATCTACATTTATTTTTATTTGTTCTTAACTTACATGCTTCAGGTTTATGTAAACTTGGTCAAAACATTAGTCAATAGATCTTGAACAAGAGATAAAAGTCAGAAGGAGCTATGCTTTCAAAAGAAAACAGAGTGAGAGTGACCTGGACATTGCCTTCGTCTGATCTTCACGGGAAGCCTTCTATACATACTAAGCTCAGAAATTACACAAGTGCATGGATTTCATTTTCCTTTCTACTTTTCTTCAGTTTCAGCATAGAACTGCATTTCCCCAACTTGACTTCATTGATCTGACTTCTTTTCATCTGGGCACAGCTGAATGAATATAGCTATTCTCCACAGTGATACTTCAGCTCTTATTTTTCCCTCAAATTATCTCTGCATCTCAGATCTTGAGTGTCTTTAAGAATTTCTCTTTTACCATAAGGACATTACATAATGGTAAAGGGATCAATGCAACAAGAAGAGCTAGCTATCCTAAACATATATGCACCCAATGCAGGAGCACCCAGATTTATAAAGCAAGTCCTTGGAGACCTCCAAAGAAACTTAGACTCCCACGCAATAATAGTAGGAAACGTTAACACCATATTGTCAATATTAGACAGATCAATAAAACAGGAAATTAAGGATATCCAGGACTTGAACTCAGCTCTGGACCAAGCAGAGCTAATAGACATCTATAGAACTCTCCACCCAAAATAAAGAGAATATACATTCTTCTCAGCACCACATTGCACCTATTCTAAAATTGACCACATGATTGGAGGTAAAATACTCCTCGGTAAATGCAAAAGAATGGAAATCATAACAGTCTCTCAGACCACAGTGCAATAAAATTAGAGCTCAGGATTAAGAAACTCACTCAAAACCACACAACTACATGGAAACTGATCAATCTGCTCCTAAATGACTACTGGATAAGTAATGAAATGAAGGCAGAAATAAGGATGTTCTTTGAAACCAATAAGAATGAAGACACAATGTACCAGAATCTCTGGGACACATTTAAAGCAGTGTGTAGAGGCAAATTTATAGCACTAAGTGCCCACCAGAGAAAGCAGGAAAGATCTAAAATTGACACCCTAACATCACAATTAAAAGAGAGGAGCAAGAACAAATTCAAAAGCCAGCAGAAGACAAGAAATAACTAAGATCAGAGCAGGAATGACGGAGATAGAGACAAAAAAAAAAAAAAAACCCTTCAAAAAACTCAATGAATCTAGGTGCTGGTTTTGTTTTGTTTTGTTTTGTTTTTAAAGATCAGCAAAATAGAGCACTAGCCAGACTAATAAGAAAAGAGAGGAGAATCAAATAGATGCAATAAAAAATGATAAAGGCAATATCACCGTTGATCTCACAGAAATATAAACTGCCAGCAGAGAATACTATAAACACCTCTATGCAAATAAAACAGAAAATCTAGAAGAAATGGATAAATTCCTGGACATTTACACCCTCTCAAGACTAACCCAGGAAGAAGTCAAATCCCTGAAGAGATCAATAACAAAGTCTGAAATTGAGGCAGCAATTAAGAGTCTACCAACCAAAAAAAGTCCAGAACCAGATGTGTTCACAGCTGAATTCTACCAGACGTACAAAGAGGAACCGGTACCATTCCTTCTGAAACTATTCTAAACAATACAAAAAGAGGGAATCCTCCCTAACTCATTTTATAAGGCCAACATCATCCTGATAACAAAACCTGGCAGAGACACAACTGAAAAAGAAAATTTCAGGCCAATATCCCTGAAGAACATCAATGCAAAAATCCTCAATAAAATACTGGCAAACCGAATCCAACAGCACATCCATAAGCTTACCCATCACAATCAAGGCAGCATCATCCCTGGGATGCAAGGCTGGTTCAACATGTGCAAATCAATAAACATAATCCATCACATAAACAGAACCAAAGACAAAAACTACATGATTATCTCAATAGATGCAGAGAAGGCCTTTGACAAAATTCAACAACCTTCAGGCTAAAAACTTTCAATAAACTAGGTATTGAAGAAACATATCTCAAAATAATAAGAGCTATTTATGACAAACCCACAGCCAATATCATATCGAATGGGCAAAAGCTGAAGAATTCCCTTTGAAAACTGGCACAAGACCAAGACGCCCTCTCTCACCACTCCTAGTCAACAAAGTATTTGAAGTTCTGGCCAGGGAAATCAAGCAGGATAAAGAAATAAAGGATATTCAAATAGGTAAAGAGCAAGTCAAATTGTCTCTATTTGCAGACAACATGAATGAGTATCTAGAAAAGCCCATCGTCTCAGCCCCAAATCTCCGTAAGCTGATAAGCAACTTCAGCAGTCTCAGGATAAAAAATCAAAGTGCAAAAATCAAAAACATTCCTATACACAAATAATGGACAAACAGAGAGCCAAATCATGAGTGAACCCGCATTTACAGTTGCTACCAAGAGAATTAAACACCTAGGAATACAACTTACATGGGATGTGAAGGATGTCTTCAAGGAGAACTACAAACCACTGCTCAAGGAAATAAGAGAGGACACAGACAGAAAAACATTCCATGCTCATGGTTAGGAAGAATCAATATTGTGAAAATGGCCATACTGCCGAAAGTAATTTATGGATTCAATGCTATCCCCATCAAGCTACCATTGACTTTCTTCACAGAACTGGAAAAAAAAACACACATTAAATTTCATATGGAGCCAAAAAAGAGCCCACGTAGCCAAGACAATTCTAAGCCCCCCCCCCAAAAAAAAAAGCTGGAGGCATCGCGCTACCTGACTTCAAACTATACTACAAGGCTATGAGTAATCAAAACAGCACGGTACCGGTACCAAAACAGGGATATAGACCAATGGAACAGAACAGAGGCCTCAGAAATAATGCCACACATAGACAACCATGTGATCTTTGACAAAAACAAGTACGGGGAAAGGGACTCTATTCAATAAATGGTGTTGGGAAAACTGGCTAGCCATATGCAAAATGCTGAAACTGGATCCTTTCCTTACACCTTACACAAAAATTAACTCAAGGTGAATTAAAGATTTAAACATAAGACCTAAAACCATAAAAACCCTAGGAGAAAACCTAGGCAATACCATTCAGGATATGGGCATGGGCAAAGACTTCATGACTAAAACACCAAAAGCAATGTCAACAAAAGCCAAAATAGACAAATGGGATCTAATTAAACTTAAGAGCTTCTGCACAGCAAAAAACAAAAAACTGTCATCAGAGTAAACAGGCAACCTACAGAATGGGAGAAAATTTTTGTGGTCTACCCATCTGACAAAGGGCTAATATTCAGAATCTACAAAGAACTTAAACAAATTTACAGGAAAAAAAACAAACAATCCCATCAAAAAGTGGGCACAAGGTATGAACAGACACTTCTCAAAAGGAGGCATTTATGGAAGCATCAAACATATGAAAAAAATCTCATCATCACTAGTCATTAGAGAAATGCAAATCAAAAACACATTGAGATACCATCTCATGCCAGTTAGAATGGTGATCACTACAAAGTCAGGAAATAACAGATGCTGGAGAGGATGTGGAGAAATAGGAACGCTTTTACACTGTTGGTGAGAGTGTAAATTAGTTCAACCATTGTGGAAGACAGTATGGAGATTCCTCAAGGATCTAGAACTAGAAATACCATTTGACCCAGCAATCCTATTACTGGGTATATACCCAAAGAATTATAAATCATTCTATTGTAAAGACACATGCACACACATGTTTATTGCAGCACTGTTCACAATACCAAAAACTTGGAAACAACCCAAATGCCCATCAATGATAGACTGGATAAAGAAAATGTGGCACCATGGAATACTATGCAGCCATAAAAAAGGATGCGTTCATGTCCTTTGTAGGGGCATGAATGAAGCTGGAAACCATCATTCTCAGAAAGCTAACACAAGAACAGAAAACCAAACACCACATATTCTCACTCATAAGTGGGAGTTGAACAATGAGGATACATGGAGGGGAACATCACACACTAGGGCCCATTGGGTGGTGGGAGGCTAGAGAAGGGATAGCATTAGGAGACACACCTAATGTAGATGATGGGGTGACGGATGCAGCCAACCACCGTGACATGTGTATATCTATGTAACAAACCTGCATGTTCTACACGTATACCCCAGAACTTAAAATACAATAAAAAAAATTCCTCTTTTACCAAGTAACATTATTTTTCACACATCTGTATACTGATTCCTATTCTCCAGAATCATTCTGGTTTATTCTGAGTTGTGAGAATCATATAACATCTAGCACAAAATTGAACCAGAGCATCACCACACATACTCTGGAAGATATACTAAGAGATACTTAAAATTAAAATAAAACAAAAAATAGCTTCTTTTTGTCATGTATCCGTATCATAATACTTCCTTATATTGATCTTGTGGTCAATTAAACTCCCATATAGGGTGCTTTAAGCCACAGTGTCATTCCTGCAATCCACAGATGGACTATTTAGACTCAAGAGTAAGTAATCATATTTGTCATTTTTATAGTTTACAGGTCTCAAAATTATAACGGGAATGAGTTGAGGCCTCTATGAATTTTCAATTGAATTCATGGTCACTTTAAGCAGCAGCTACTGTTTTTAGTCTTTTCTAAGCACTCACAAGTCAACCTTAAAAATACATTATTTTGGCTGGGCGCGGTGGCTCACGCCTGTAATCCCAGCACTTTGGGAGGCCAATACGGGTGGATCACGAGGTCAAGAGATCGAGACCATCCTGGTCAACATGGTGAAACCCCGTCTCTACTAAAAATACAAAAATTAGCTGGGCACGGTGGTGCACACCTGTAGTCCCAGCTACTCGGGAGGCTGAGGCAGGGGAATTGCTTGAACCCAGGAGACGGAGGTTGCGGTGAGTCGAGATCGCGCCATTGTACTCCAGCCTGGGTAACAAGAGCGAAACTCCATCTCAAAAAAAAAACTACATTATTTTGGATTTTAGCTGGCCTAGTGGCAAGTTTACTTGTATACACAGGTCAAGTCTTCAAATTGTTAAAAGATGACAAGATCTGCAAGGGTAGGAATTTTATCTGCTTAGTCTCTGATGTATCTCCAGTAATAGGCCCTCATTCATATCTGTAGAATGAATTCATTTATATGCCAGGCAGTTTCCATATAATAAATTATGTAATCCTTTTAACAGCTCTAAGAGGTAAGGCTATTTTTATTCCATTTTACAGATGAGGAAGTGAGGTATCTGCTTTCAAATTTCAAAGTGGATATTGGTTACTAGAAATCAGCTATAATATGTATGCAGAAAACAAGAAACTATAGCCAAAGAAAGGGACAACCAACTTTTCTAAAGGAGATTATATTTTCATTTTTTCCCCTTCCCCATCCCTCTCATCTCTCCATTCTTCCTATTCTTGATTTCTGTGAGATTGAGTTTTTTAGATACTTCATATAAATCAGATTATACAGTATTTGTATTTCTGTGAAAATTGCTGAAAGAATAGTTTTTTAACATTCTCATCACAAAAAATTAAGTTGGTGAGGTGATGGATATGTTAATTAGCTTGACTGAATCTATAAAATATAAATACATCAAAATATCACATTGTACCCCATAAACACAATAAAAAATTTTAATATAAAAATTGCAATATATTATCTTTAAAATTTTATCAAATTTTTTACATTAGGTAACCCATTAATCCAAAAAATCCAAAAAGAATTAAAATATATAGCTTTATTTACATTTTCTTTATTAAAAAAAACTTTTATTTTAGGCTCAGGGATTTGTTGTATAGGTAAATTGTGTGTTGCAGGGGTTTGGTATACAGATTTTTTCACCACACAAGTAATAAGCACAGCACCCAATAGGTAGGTTTTTTAATCTTCACCCTCCTCTCATCCTCAACCCTCAAGTAGACCCCTGTATCTGCTGTCCCTTCTTTGAGTTCATATGTACTCAATGTTTAGCTCCCACTTCTCAGTGAGAACATGCTGTACTTGATTTTCTGTTCCTGTATTTTCTTTGTATACAAAATATAGGTATTCAGTCACTCAGCAAACAAATTTTAGAATTTTTTTTTCAAGAACAGTGCTGGGGGTACAAAAATGTAATTAGATAGAATGAATAACACTAGCAGGTGATGGCACAGCAGGGTAATTACAATTGACAATAATTTATTGTACATTTAAAAATATCTCGAATAATATAATTGGATAGTCTGTAACATAAAGGATAAATTCTTGAGGTGATGGATACCCCACTGTTATGCATTATATGCCTGTATCAAAATGTCACATATGCCCCGTAAATATATACACCTTCCATGTTAAAAAATTGTCTTAAAAAGAACTATGCCAGGTACTAGCAGAAATTTATCTCAAACAGCTGTCAATCATGCTCAAATAACAACAATAAAATGTATACTAAACCAAGCAGAAATTATGAAGATGAAGAACCACTCATATGCTTATGCAAATGTTGAAAGAGACATGACCAAAAATGACAAATAGGTAATATAAAAAGAGAAAAGTAAGCAAAAGCCCAAATGATGATTGCAATAATGAAATCAGATTACAAACTGAAATGTGATAGGAACCCTACTGAACTGTATAAAAGCTGGAAGGTTAAGTGCCATTATAAATTCTGGGTCAGAATTTATTAGAAAGACTCCATATTGATGAGAAAGCTATTGATGCTTTATTGTCTCATAAACAAAAGTACGGCTAATCATGCATGTACAAATTAAAGCTATTCCTCATTCATAACGATGGAGTTAATTAACTGAGGGTAAGCAAGGTTTTCCATTGGTCTATTATGAATAATTATGATTTGTGTATTCTCCATCCTTGATCTCAGAAAGTCGTTTTGTCATAGGACATCTAAAGTTACAAAGATTTTTTTTTCTTTTTTTTTTTTTTTGGCACCCAGATTATTTCCTTTTGTCACCCATACCAACATGAACTCAAATAAATGCAAATGATCAATCAAAGGGATATGGGGTCTGACAGTTCTAAGGATAAAGCTCTATGGATAGTTACAGCTGTTCATGAAGCCTATGTCAAATGTTTAATGCCCATGTGTTCCCACACAGCTGGCATAATTCGACTTGCCCTAGTAAGAGTATGCATGTGGTATCAGTCAGTCTTAAGAGACATTGGGAAGGTAATGCCTGTAACACGAAGGATAAATTCTTGAGGTGATGGATACCCCACTGTTACGCATTATATGCCTCTCACCAACCAACAAAAATCAGAAATGAAACGTTCTTTTCAACCATTCTGTTCTTTAGATGTTTCACTAATCTCAGCTCCCATGGCTATCTGTAATTCCAATTAGCAAGCAATAGTAAATGCCAGTTCTTGCTCTCTTAATTTCATCCAGAACACCAACTTTTACTCTCTACCACTTAAACTTCATACTTGCTAATAATAGAACAATAATTTTGGCCTCCTTGATTTGTGATAAAAAAGCAACTATTAATCTTATTCAGAATCCCTTGTACTTCATAACTCACTTCCATCTTGCTGCTTTGAAGATACTCACTTGTTTTGAACATACTCACTTGTTTTGAACTTTTTAACTATAATTCATATAGGCTTGGATCTTTTTGAGTTCAAAGGCTTAGAATTTGTTGAGTTTCCTATATGTGTAGATTCTTGTTTTTCATCAAATTTTAAATGTTTTTGGCCATTATTTCTTTAAATTTTCTTTCTGCTGCTCTCTCTCCTCTCTACTTCTAGAACTCTCTAATTATGTATATATTGGATACCTGATGGTATCCTGCAGGTTTCTGTGGCTCCATTCATTTTTCTTCATCCTTGTTTCTTTTGTTCTCTGATGGATATTCCCAAGTGACCCATTTTCAATTTCACTGATTTTTTTTTTCCAACTCAGATCTGCTGTTGATCCTCTGTAGTGAATTTTTCCCTTCAGTTGTTATAATTCTCCACTCCAGATTTCCTATTTTTAATAACTTTTATTTTTTATTTCTTAGGCAATTTCCTTTAATTCTTTAAATATGGTTTTTGTTTCATTCTTTGAACATATTTTTTAAAAACCGATTAAAAGACTTTGACTAGTAAGTACAATGTCTGAGCTTTTTCAGGGATCTTTCCTATTGACTGCTTTATTTCATTCTTTGTTAAACAATGGATAAACTAAATAATTTGATATGACACCTCTGGAAATTATGTTTATTCCCTTCAGCATGTGTTGTTGTTTCTGGTTGTTTGTTCTTGCTATAGAAGATTCATGTTTAATGTCTTTCCTGGGCTACTTATGTAAAGTATGTATTCTTTGTCATATGCCACTGAAGTCTCAGGTCAATTAGCTCGGTGGTCAGCAAATCAATGAACACCTATTTTCTTCACTGCCTTGAATGAATATATCTCACCCTTTGCCGAGAGACTCTGTGTGTGCTTGAGCAGACCTTCAAAGCTCAACAGTTTATTAACTCTGCCTTTGCCTTCATTTCCTTTTTGTGCAGAGCTTCAAGGTCAGCCAAAGCTGAGACATTAGAGCCTTCTCACGCCTTTTCTGGGCATGTGCACAGCACAACCTTTGATATCATGCAAAATATGTCAGAGCTTTCTAAAGTCCCTTATAACATCTCATTTCTCAGTTTTTCTTTTTAAGTTTTCTTGACCAATGTCTTATTTACTGTTACTGGTATTGCTGTTTCAGGCTGCTGCAAGGTTAAGCAATTGCTCTTGATTATTTTCAACAAGCACTCTGGGGATAAGTCTTTCCTATGGAATCAACTTGGACTCAATCAAATAAATGCAAGAAGAAAATGGAGCTTTTCCAGAGAGCTATCAGATGGGTCAAATAATAAGGCTTCTCTAGGCATGCGATTTTTTAGGGGAGATTTAGACCCATTTTGTTCCTCTAGTTCCTGCTACATTAGTAGTTTTCATATACCATGTTTCCAAAGCTGCTGATTTTCAAGGCTACCAAAGAGGTGGGAGTAGGGAGATATAAACAGGTCAAGGTAAAATGCCACAATGTATTTGCTATTATTAATAAGATTCAGCTGTTTTTCCTGAATAACAGTTTCTATTAATGTTGTATGATTTTGATTAATTTTCTGAAATCTGAAAAAGTTGAATTTACTATTTTTTTGAGTATTCTGGTTATGAAAAAGCAGATTTTTTGGAAGGCTTTACTAAGCCATTCCGGAAGTGTTTCTAGTTTGCTTTTTTATTTTGTGTTAATTTTTTGTTGTTCTTGGTGTATGACTTTTATTGGTACCTTATTTACTAATATTTTCATCATCACTTGATGTAGAAGTTAATTAATTTAATCTAAAAAATTTTATGTTTTCTAATCTAAAACATAATGTATATAAGCTCTCTTGATATTATATGATTTTTAAAGAATATAGATATTTTTTACAATGAAAATTTAAGTTTCAAGAAAAAAAGCTTGACAATAATGAGATACAGCTAGGTAAAAAAAATTGAAATTGGCAAAATAAAGTTTAGAACATTTTGAATCTTATAAAATAATAATATCCATTTTAATAGAAATATTTAGATACCTAGGAAAAACACAAAAGGTAAAATAATTACAATGATACATCACTATTTTTCTTGGGAAAATACACATCAAACATCATTTAGTAAAATGGAATCAACTACATGTAAGACAGTGAAAAAAATAAAGAAGAAAATTCTGCTTTTCATGCATGAGGCAGGGTTAGTAATATGTTAGTTCAGATTTTATAGCTGTTATTAGCTTAGTGTCACATTATGCTGCATCTAATTTTAGTGTTTAAAGACAAGATACAGTGCTGGAAAGCTCTATTTTGCAAGACTGTTCTTTTCTGTGTATATGTTATACATGTAAACATTCCTATTTCTACAGAGAATTACATAAATAATACCAAATATAGTAGGTTGAATTGATCCCCCCAAATCAATCTCCACCAAAACCCTCAGAATGTCACCTTATTTGGAAATAGAGTCTTTGCAGGTGTAATTATTTATAATAAGATTATACAATTATTGGCAGTGGTGGGGAGCTCAAAATCCAATGACTAATGTCTTTATAAGAAGAGAAGAGGACAAACAGGGATATGCACAGGGAGGAAGGCCATGTGAAAATGAGGGCAGAGGGTGAAGTGGTGCAGATACAAACCAAGGAAAAAGAAGGATTGCTGGGAACCACTAGAAACAAAGAAAATATTATTCCCTAGAGTCTTCAGAGGGGGCATGACTCTGATGATATCTTGCTTTTAGCCTTTTAGCCTCCAGAACTGTGAAATAATAAATTTCTGTTGTTTTATACCACCCGGGATGTGGCACTTTGCTACAGCAGCCTTAAGAAACCAACACACCAGGTATTCTATATTTTATGAGAAATTTAAAGAATTCTCAAAGGCAAATTGGAAGGGGCACAATTTGGCGCTATTTTTACCTTAGGCACTGACTTAAAACTGTCCCCTTGCAAGAGCTAGAATGTGACTTTACAACACAAAGAATATTAGAGTTCTTAATTCAAAAAAATTAAACTATTTAAAATAAAAGTAACAAAATTTGATCTGTATCACTGGTGATAAAGGAGAGAGAAAAACTTAACCTCTACCCTCTGAAGGTTTGATAATTGAGTGTATAAAATAAACGTATAGATTAATAGGAGGAAAAACATTTTAATTATGTGGTTATATGCATTGGAGTTCTACGAAATATTGAAGGAAGAAAGGACAGATGGCTGAAGTTTTCATATAGGGGTTTGAGGCTTCTGTGGGGAGGTGGGGACACATTATGATAAGGTAAGGGGAGGAAATGCAGTGTGAACAAAGGTTATCTGGGTAAACGGAAGGTATGGACCTTTAGTCTAATCCTCTGTGATGCTTCATCTTCCCTGGTTGATGAGATTCTAGAGAGGGGCAAATGAGTTCCTTTCAGATAAGGGAAAGATGGCCCTTCTTTGTGTTGGCTGTTCCCTAAATTCTTCTAGATTGACGTAATCAGCATAACAAAGTCATATGTTTTGGAGTGGTATATCCTGGATTCCTTCAGTGGTATCATTCAAATGCTCTGGACTTCAATTTCTTCATTGAGAAAATGGAATGTCATGTGGTAATCAATTATAGATATGTCTTAATATGTGCAAAAAAGTTTATGTTAATTCCTCTTATGAAATTTAGTCTGTTACTTGAGCTTGTAAGGTCTTTAATTCAAGGAACCTTATTTTATTCTCTTTTGTGTCAAACAGAATAATAACTTTTATGTATTTCTTAAGCACCCAGATACTGTTTATACCTTATTAGACATTCAAAATTTTGTTGAAAGAATATCTGCTTAATGCAAGAAAAATATTAATTTTAAGGCTTAAGAAGGGAAAAAAAAAAGGACTGTTCAACTGGCAAAATCTAAATCTTACATCTTTGGGAACTGGAGCTCAGTGAGATTATAGCCACAGTGAAGCTATACTTCAGATCTTTAGATTTCTCATTCCATATAAGTTGCTTTTCCTATTAGAAGAATTTCCAGCAGGCTTTGCACAATTGGCAAAATGGTTAAGATGGTAGGCTTTTAAGAGTATTTCCTTAAAATACTTGGTATTTCCTGGGTTCAAATCCTGGCTCTGTCACATACTTTATGACCTCAGGAATTAACATAATCTCTCTGGGACTCAACTTCCTCATTTGTAGAATGGATTTAATAATCATAACCCACATCATAGAGTTGTAAAGGGGATTAAATGGGTTAAGGCATATAATAGGGCTCAATAATGTTAGTGGCCATAATAGGTGCAATCAAACATTGGTTGTACCTTTGTAAATAGCTGCTATATAATGTACTTTGTGGCCTGATTCAGCATATATTTCCTTTATTGCTTCAGGTAGCCCAAGGTTTTTCAACCTAGTCACTAATGACATTCTAGGATGGATCGTTTTTAGGAACTATCCTGTGCACTGTAGAATTTTAGCAGCATTTCTGGTCTCTACCCACTATACACCATTAGTACAACCCCTTCCCCCACACTGTGACAACGAAAAATATCTCCATACATTGCCAAATACCCCGAGGAAGTTTTTTTTTTTTTTTAATCACAGGGTCTCACTCTGTAGCTCAGGCTGAGTACAATGGTGTGATAATACCTCACTACAGCCTCGACCTCCCTGGTTCAAGTGAGCCTCCCACCACAGCCCCCAGAGTAGCTGGGACTACAGGCATGCACCACCAGGCCCAGCTAATTTTTAATTTTTTGTAGAGACAGAGTTTTGTTATGTTTCCAGGCTGATCTTGAACCCCCTGTTCTCAAGCAATCCCCCCACCTTGACCTCATAAAGTGCTGAGTTTGCAGACATGAGCCACTGCATCCTACTGATACATCACTTTTGATTAAGAATCACTGTTCCAGCTTTCAAGTCCGTTGACAGTTGGTTTAACGTCACTTTGTTAACTTCCAGTGATCTGATTTCATGCCCTTGTATAAATCCAATGTTTTATAATTTGATATATTAAGTAATAATCAATGCAGATCCTATTTGGAAATAAAATGTTAGAGTATGTAATAAAGAAGATAAGTCACCACTACCACTTCACCACAACCTGTATCTGGTACCTTGCTCAGTGCTTGGCATGTGAGAAGAGTTCATGAATTATGGTTAAATGGAATAAATGCTGGTGAGAGAAATTATTCTCCTCATTGAAAAGAGTGAAACACTTCCTCCTGTGCACTGAATCTTTGTCACATACAAGGCACTGTACTAGATGCCTTACATACATTATAGCAACTCTTTATCCTCAAGTGGCAAAATTCCAATTTATAAATAAGGAAACTAAGATTTAGTTCAAAGTCACACAACTAGCAAGAAACAGGAACAAGATCTGAATGCATAGCTTCCTAAATCTCCCACCTGTGCATCTAATAACAGGATGCCCTTTGATACCACTGAGTTAAAATTAATAGTCCTAGAATGAATAGAATTACCTGTTATAGTACCAACCTTTTGGGATTATTCCCTAACATCATACAAGCATAGTGGAAAGTTTTAAATCCAAATAAATGCAATAGGAACTAATGAAAGCATGTGAGGATGGCTTTGAAAAACAATTTTACAGGTACAGATGAGGAAAAGCTATGAGGTAACTCCCCCAAAGCATTTATTCATCAGTTGCCAGCTGAGACCAACTAATCTTATTTGACATGCATCTCATCACCTCTACTCATGCTTGTAGATCTCATTTCAGAATAGTGTGTTGGCAGTGAAAAGTAAGTCTCAAAAAGATTTATTATGTCATTAATCAATACTCAGTGCCACAGAGCAAATAAACCACAAACACGCTGAATCGGCTAGCTCAGTTGTCTTCAATACTGTCAACTCAAAGTGACTGAGACCTGTGTATGCTCATGTTGGGGTTGAGTGTGTGTATACAAACGCACATATACCAATAGAGTCCAATCTAGAAGTATTAAGAGCTGTGGAATAATGAAAAACTTACCACTCTTCTCAAATATATCTGATCACAGTATAACTTCAGGACACTGAAGGGCCTAAGTTTATTCCCTAAATGTTGCATTTCATTTAAGATTTCTTTTTCTATCACATACAGTAAATCAGAACTTGCTTCTAAATTATATTCTATAATTCCATTTTAAGGCTATTGTTTCCATGTTAGAATACGTTTTTCATTTTACAATGAATGACAGGCCATTTTTATAATTAGTCTATGCAACTCTAAGTTTTCATGTGTCTGACATATATATATATATATATATATATATATAAATAAAAACAAGACAATTGGCTATAATTGAAATAATGCTCTCTCTATATATATAGATAGATAACAGAATTTATTGATGTTCAGTAAATTCTCTATATAGAGAGAGCATTATTTCTATTATAGCCAAATGTGTTATTTTTATTTAAAAATACATTTAAAATTTTTGAAAAACAGATTTTACTTCCTTAATGGCGATGACTCCATTGGAAGTTTCAGGGTCAAGGATTCCACCAGAAACACAGTGCAGAGGCAGATAATGTTACTGAACATCAATAAATTCTGTTATCTTTTAAAGTCAGCTAAAACTCATTAAATGTCTATCCTATGTTGAACATATAGGTCCTGTACTCTAAATGCCCCCAGCTTAAAACAGGGAGCTTGTACAAGTATAAATAACTACAGTAGAGTGAGTTAAGAATAGCATAGACTAAATACAAGTTAGAGGTTATGTAGAGAAGAGAGGGGAACATGGGGATGAGAGCATGGGATTTAGAAAGGGCTTCACCCAGGGGATTTTTGAGCTGTGTATATGAGCTCACATATGTAGGTCATATTTAGGAGATTTGATCTTGAAAACAAAAGACAGGTAATCTGGTTGCTAGATAATATTTCTCAGGGAATCTGGTCATTAGATACTATCATACCATAATTATAAGCTCTAATATTATAATTGCATTCCTTTTGTTTTGTTTGAGTCTACAGCCTGGGAAATTACCTTTTGAAATTCACATAAAACAATCATAATGACCAACAGTTGAGCAATACACCTAAAGTCCTTAGAACTTGGACATTGTTCTAAGGACTTTAGGTGTATTACCTCATTTAATTCTCACAACTTGCTTATGGGGTGAACTCTATTTTATTCATTTTGTAAATAAAGAAAATGATGTACAGAAAGTTCAGTAACTCTCCTAAACTGACAAAGATGGGATTTGGACCTAGTTCGCCTAATTCTAGACCTAGTTTTCACTATAATTACTGCTTCCAGGTAAATTAAAATAATAATTTAACTGACATTTAGTATTTTCCCCAATGGCTATTTTACCTGAGTTCTAACATCACATTGCCATTAAGGAGATTTAACCCAGACAGATCTGTTAAAATTACCCCTGCCTTTGTATCTGCTATAGCCTATGACCCAGCAATTTCACTTTTGGGATTCTACTCCTTAAACTTATGTGTTGATACATTTAACAAAAGACATATACTCAATGATCCACAGCAGCATCACTTGTGACACCCTCCTACTGGAAAACAACAAAATGCCTTTCCATACCAGAAAGTATGTATAACCTCTGGAATGAACACATAATGCAATGCTTTATAGCAAGGAGAGTGAATTGTGGACAACCACCCCCAATATGGATGAATCTCCCAATGTTCGGCAACATAATTTGACACATAAGTGTATACATCATATGAATCACCATATACAAAGTAGAAAAATGGGCAAACCCAACTATGTTGTTAAAAGTAAGAAGAGTAGTTATCTTTGGTCAATAGGATGGCTAGGAGGTAGCATGGGAATACTTTTAGAGAGGCTGATAATGTAACTTTAATTAAACCTATAAGTGATGGTTATATGGATGCATTTACTTTGAGAAAGTATGTTCTTCAATTATGACATGTATAATGTGTGTGTGTGTGTGTGGGTGTGTGTGTGTGGGTGTGTTGTGTATGTATAAAATACTTCAATAAAATTTTCAAAGTCAAATGATAAAATGTATTCACCACAGAACAAAGTAGCTATTCAACAAACATGTTGAATGGAGGAAATAAAATTAAATATTGTTTTATCTAATTAAAAACTTTTTTTGGATATCCAGTTTTATGTATTTAACCATTCAATAATGAGTTTATTTAACTAGACTTTTTAGAATCTTTAAGCAATATGATCCAAGCATCTCACCTCTTTGGCTTACATCTGGGCAGTAGATAGGACATGTGAACCAGTCTGCCTGGTACAACAGAGCAAATGCTGTGGGATGGGAGCAGGAGGAGCTGGGCAGGGAAAAAAGAAAGTTCTGGAAAACAGAAGCTGCAAAAGGAAGTCTTTAAGGAAAACCTGGAGCCTTACTAATTGGGCTGTGTCCCCAAAGTCTCCTGGGAAATGGTAAAAGATGGCCTACCCAGGCATGAGTCTATAAAAGAGTGAAGAAGGCTTTCTTTGGCTATGACCGCAGGGTCAAATTCCAGTGTGAAGGGCAGCAACAAAAAGCAGCAGTTGCAGTAAACAGTGGTTCCAGGCACAAATCAACGTTAACCATCTAAAATTTGGTTTAGTTCCCTTGTTGGTCTTTTTAACTGCACAAACTATAATTGCCTTTAAAGCAATCTGCAAATATTAAAAATAGACATATGACTATGTCTAACGTGAGGCCGTTATATGGGCATTTATTTCGTTATTCTTCCTCATTAAAGCCTTACAACAAAGTGAGAAAGCCTATTAGTCCTTACAATGTTAATATAAAATATTTAGAGGGGTCAAATATTTGCAGCTTTTAAGTATTAAGATGGGAATACTTGTCCTGAAGCACCTAAAACACCATTACAAGTAAGAAAATATTAATAAATTGTCACTTAAATTGTGCAGCCTGTGGCTCCCAGAGAAAATGAAAGTTGAATAGCTCTTTTTAAGCTTGTATTGGGATCATCAGTCATCTACTCACTGGTAGAAGGTAAATAAGCAGACAAATGTTATTTGTGCTAGCACTCTCTTATCTCCTTGTTAATCTATAATTAGCTTAGGAAGCAGCATATATGATTTGGGACCAGAATCAGTTTTATCACCAACATTAGAATGGTAAATCCTTTCATTAACAGAAACAGTACATGGAACAGTTATTGGACCTTTTCTTATTATGTCACATTGGATATTTATTTCAGATTGCAGTTATGCATGGACGGGTATCATATGGTGTTTTCATGACCTTTAGAAATTCTCTTGATTAAACGCTGTTGTACTTCATTACGACATTTCTTTCCTTGTACTACCAGATTTGATGTGTATGGCTTAATAATGCAAGTAGACACGAATGTTAATAACTTCACAATTCATTGCTTTGCTATTTTTTAATGCACATGAAATTTAGAACAAGTTTCGCTGGCTGGAGGCTTACATGAATCATATAAATTAGAGGGTAACAAAAGAACATATTAGCATTTGTTAGCCTAGATGCACGAATTTTGTACTAACCATTTTAATATGTACTACAAGTTTTCCACCCTCAAGTTAAAAAGCCTTTCAATTTTTCAACCAACATCATAATTGAATTGGTTCTCTTTCTGCCTCAGGATAATGATTTTACACTGATGGAATCTTTATTAGATTCTAAGGATTATACTGATGCTACTGGTTTTTAAAGTCAAACAACTCTACCCAGGGAAAGAGGTATTTCAGTGAAATCATGAGTAAAAAAAGGTAAAATTTGTCATTCAGTGGTAAAATGCTTGTTTAATTATTATTGCAAAATAAGCTGAACTGGTGTCTGATAATTCATTCTCAGGTGAAATGGCCACATGCTGAGAAGGCTGTATAACCTAAAATTTCATAGAGCAAAATTGGCTCCAAACCATGGCTATTCTTCACACTACGTAGTGATTTGTTGATTTTCTGATGAATGCACTTTTAGGTTGGTGGTTGAAATATAATTTCATAAGATAGAACTTATCTTTTGATAGCTGAGAATATTTGGTTTGTGTCAACTTAGTTATGTCTTGAAATGGAATTTGCACAAACAATTTTATATCAGGTTTTTAAATATGTCACACTAGATTTTCAGTCTGAATAGTATTCCAGCAGTGACCAAAAATAAGGCTTCAGATCCTTCAAAATTAAAAACCCCTGCCGGGCGCGGTGGCTCACGCCTGTAATCCCAGCACTTTGGGAGGCCGAGGCAGGTGGATCACGAGGTCAAGAGATCGAGACCATCCTGGTCAAC